>NC_069700.1:43438103-43740603 GCF_023699985.2 Odocoileus virginianus
CCTAGAAAATCAAAGAGTATCAACTGTAAAACTAAATGCAGATATGTGGACAATTGCAAAATAATATATAAAAGCAATAGATTTTCTATTTATCAGCAACAACCTGTTGGAAAATATAATTCAGAAAATTCTTATTCATAATATTGATATATAAAATACATAAGAAACATACTCAAGAGAAACACATCCATTCACATCCCTGGAAAGAAGATTAAACATTTTTGAAGGACCATAAACATTAATATGAATACCCCAAGTTCTTGAATGTGAATCCTCAAAATTATAAGTACATCAATTTTCCCCAAGTTATCTTTGAATATAAGATAACTACAATATAAGAGGACTTTTAATGTAGTAAATTTTCAAGAGATTTTTGGGGAAAAAAAAAGGAATGAAAGGGTGTCAGACCTACTAGACGTTAAAATACACTGGAAAGACCTGATAGTAAAAATCAAGTCTTGCAGTACTAAAACCACTTAACCAATGAAGCTGACTAAAGCCCACAAAGAGCTCTAACTTGTATGTAAAAATTTGGTATATTGGGACTTCCCTGGTTGCCCAGTGGTTAAGAATCCACCCTGCAATGCAGTGGACACGGGTTCAATCCCTGGTCTGGGAAGATCCTATATGCTGCAGGGCAACTAAGTCCACGTGCTACAATTACTGAGCCTGTGCTCTAGAGCCTGCAAGATGCAACTACTGAACCTACACACCCAAGAGCCCGTGCTTCCCAGCAAGAGAAGTCATCACAGTGAAAAGCCCACACACCACAACTAGAGAGTAGGCCCCACTCACGGCAACTAGAGTAAATCTGTGCAGCAATGGAGACCCAGTGCAGCCAATTAATTAATTAAAATGTTTAAAAATATAATTTGATATATAAAAACTGATAAATGGAAACTTCAATTAAAATATCAATAGGCCAGAAGGGGGAGCTCTCACACCCATGACAATAGCAAAGCCCAACAGGAAGAAGAAAGACTTCCTCTTCTTCCTGTCAAGAGTTCTGCCAATGAGAGGCTGTCACAACTCAGCCAATGTCAAGCCACTATACTCTGAACTCTCAATTTCTCCAGTGGACTCTCTATTTACTAGAGCCCTCCCAACTTCCTTTTCCCCTTTTAAAAAGAGTTTTCCTCTCCTTCCTGCTCAAGGACTTGCATTCGGCTTGCTGTGGTTACAGGCTCTGAACTGCAACTTTTTGCTGATCCAGAGTAAACTTACCTTTGCTAGGGAAGTAATTGGCAGTTTTAGGTCAACAGGTACGGTAAAATATACATTTCAAACTAGTGGGAAAAGACAACTTTATTATATTACATAACATAAATGGTATTTTGTTTCTAACCATATGAAATACATTAACGAAGGATTTTCTCTCTATACTCAAAATCAATTCCATATGAATGTTAACGTGGAAAATGAAGACGTGGAATTGTATAAGGGAGGAAGCCAACTGTACTATATGCTTCCTGGGTTAATCTTTAATCTTGTTCCATCCCTAAGAGAAGGCAAAGAATAAGTAAAATGTGACACTCTTTCATGTTTGTATCTTGACATAGTCCTCAGCTTCCCTCATCTTTTGGAATACTAGTTCCCTTACAATGGCTGGACCTTTATTACATCCAATTTCAATTCCTACAATAGCTGGAAGCTTGGATCCTATGCTTCTGTGATAAGACACTTGCACTTGGTTGATTTCTTTTCATAGTGCTTTTGCTAAACAGTGAAGTTTTTATGATAGACTTCTCAAAATATGTCAGCATCTCTCATCTCTATTTTATAATGGAGTTGTACCGCAGTAGCTGCAGGGTGTTGGTTCTAGTACCCCTTACCAAAATCTGATGATGCTTAATTCCCGTAGCCAACTCTCTGTATTTGCCAGTTCCACATCCACAAATTCAACCAACCTCTGGGGGTAAACATATCATGTGAGCCACAGTTGGTTGAATCCAAGGATGCATAAATTGAAGATATGGAGGGCCAACTATATTACTAGACAGCCTATGCGTGTGCTAAGTCACTTCAGTCGTATCCGACTCTTTTCGACCTCATGGACTACTGTAGCCTGCCAGGCTACTCTGTTCATGGGATTCTCCAGGCAACAGTACTGGAGTGGGTTGCCACTCCCTTCTCCAGGGGATCTTCCCAACCCAGGGATCAAACCTGGGTCTCCTGCATTGCAGGCAGATTCTTTACCATTTGAGCCAAGGTTGGGGACAACAATGGAATAGTGTCCAAAAACCAGAGGAAGAGTTTTATGTGCTCTGACATAGAAAGATACCCAGAGGAAGTAGTTCAATTTTTTAAAAAAGGAGCAGGATATAATATGTCTTTTTGTGTAAGAAAGAAGGTAACAGGGCTTCCTTGGTGGCTCAGTGGTAAAAAATCTGTCTGCCAGTATAGGAGACACAGGTTTGGTCCCTGGCCCGGGAGGATCCCACATGCTTCAGAGCCTGTGCTCCACAACTACTGAGCATGTGCTCTAGAGCTTGTGAGCCACAGCGACTGAGCCCATAGGCCACAAGTACTGAAGGCCACGCACACCATAGAGTCCGTGCTCCACAGCAAGAGAAGCCACCACTATGAGGAGCCCACACACCACAGCTAGAGTAGCTCCTGCTCGCTGCAACTAGAGAAAAGCCTGTGCAGCAACAAAGCCCCAGAACAGCCAAAAAAGTATTTAAAAAAGAAAGAAAAAAAAAAGTACGTGTGCACAAAGAAACTTTGGAAGGATAAAAAAAAGTCACTATTATATTAAAAATGGTTACTTATAGGGCAAAGTGAGAGAAAACAGAGAGAGGGACCTAAGTGGGAGTGATAGTTCTCATGGACCTTTTGATATGTTTTTCATTTTAAACTACATAAGTGTAATCTCTTTAAGATTGGAAATTTTAAAAATCCATACATGATTTGTTAAAATCAAAGAATACGGAGACCAGATGTTCAGTAAGTAAAAAACAAAAGGCATGCATCAGAAATATTTGGGTTTTACTTTTCTGCTCAAGCCCCTCCTCTGTTTCCATGCCCTTTTAATCTAAATAATTAAATAAATCCAAACCTTGGAGACGTTTCACGAAAATCCTGCCAAGGAAAATACCAAGAATTCAATGGCCAGAGGAGCCCTCAGTGCAATAAAGAAAAAGCCATGAAATGTTCTGGATGGCTTGAGAAGCATGTTACATTTATCATTTTTGGTTACAAAGTGTGCATGAAATATCACATTCCTCATTTTTTTCTCAATTAAATGGAATCTGCTCTGTGTCCCAAACTGCCAGACTGGAAGGAAATTCAACCCTAGTCATTAGTGGGCTCCCTCCTCCCTTCAGGAGACTGTAAAACATCAGGGGTTTAAGCAGTACCAGAAGAGCTGAGAGCAAGTCCCTGGACTTGCTAACTAGGGTAGCTGGCAGCTCAGGCTGCTGCAACAAAATACCACAGACAGGGTGGTTTAAACAACACACGTCTCTCTCTCACAGTTCTAGAGGCTGGGGAGTCCCGGTGCTGGTAGCTTCAGCGTCTGGTAAGAGTTTTCTTCCTGGTTTGCAGATGGCCACCTTCTCACTGTGTCCTCACATGACATGGTGTTGAGGGGAGGCGTACTCTGGCCTCTTCCTCCTTTTATACCGGTTCCACCCTCATGACCTCATCTAGACCTGATTACCTCCCACCTATTACAATACCATCACACTGGGGATAGGGCTTTAACACATGACTCTGGGGAAGACACAAACATTCAGTCCACAGCAGTAGCCATTGTTTCTGTTATTCCCTCTGATTTCAAAGGTCGCTGTTAACCCTGGAGCCCCCTGCGTCAGGCCCAGCATTGCCCCTTACAGATGTCCATATCACTGACTGCAGGGTCTCCGCTGGGCACCCTGGCCTATGTGCTCCCGCCTGGGAGAAATCATTTCTGTCCTCTCTGAGCATTTCCCAGCTATCATCCAGTCTGGGTATTCTCTGGACACAATTAGGGATCTAGGACTCCTCTACTCATTTCGGGGAGGGCACCACTCTTCCAGACCCCAGAGATTCTCAGCCTCTGCGGCTCAGCACATACCCACAGCCCACTTCTTTGTCTCTCAGCCTAGGTGTTTGCACATAATCCAAATGCCAACACCCACCCACTCTCTCTATACCCAAAACAGAAGCTTAGAATTGAGAGCAAAAGCTTCATAACTTTCTCAGTGGGGGAAACATACATAGCACAATAAGAACAGAACAAAAAATAATTCCACAATAAATTAGTCTGCCACAAGCCTGGCAACAAAAAGAATTCTAATGGACTGAAGAGTTGGCAAGTTCTGTAGTATCCACATTGGCAAAGTGAGTCAAGGAGATGGATTCTTACAGAACCAAGACATGGAGGCTCTGGTCCAGATAGCAATGAAGATGTTTCAGTTACCTATTGTTGAATAACTGCTCCAAACCTAGTGACTAAAAACAGCTTCGCTCATGATTTTACCTGTCATTTCAGCAATTCTACTCCTTTCAATGTGGACTGGGATCACTCTCCGTTGGCAGATGGGCCAGTCCAAAGTGTACAAGACAGCTTCCCTCACATTTTTGTCTCCCTAGGGGGACAACTGGGCTCTTCGGGTGTGACCACAGTGCTGGGCATGGCTGCTCCAGCATGCAGCCTCCGGGAATCTGGACTTCCTGCATGGTGGCTTGGGCTCCCAGAGAGTGTTCCAAGAGACTGGAACTGGAGGTTGCCTAGGTCTGGGAAGTAGCTCAGCATCACCTCCATCAACTTCTGTTGAACCCACTCAGATTCAAGAAGACCCCATTTCTCAATGGGAGAAGTGGCTAAAAGCATTTATCTTTAATCACCAGCAGTGGATAGAATTAGTCCCCTTCCTTCAAGTGAATCTAGGTGAGTTGAGACCTGCCTACAGCAATGAAACTGGGGACATTGGAGACGATACCAGGAGACCAGGAGACAATATCAAGGAGACTTCCAGCTTGATCAACCGTGTCTGCCTGCTTGATGTGAGTGGCCCACCGGTCATGCTGCTGGATTTACAGATGCTGATGCTCATATACTGGAGGTCTGGCTAGTATTTTATGAAGAAGGAAGTAAATTGCAGGCTCACAATAACACAAACCCCATTTTATCCATTTTAGTTTTCACAGGAGCTGAAAAATGCATGAGATCAATCCAGGATGCCATTAAACAGTTGGTCAAATATATATATATATTGATTCACAGAAGATGTCAAAAATGAAAGAGTAAAAGTCCTTCACGATTTAAATTCTGCCCTGCCTCCCCTCCTCTTGATGAGATGGGATCAAAGATCCTATGAGGAGGGCTTGGAGCACAGTGGGCACTGAAATAATAGAAAAGCGTTCCCACCCCCTCACTCTGTTCTGGAGTCTCATTTTTTTGCACTTAAATTAAAAAAAAAAAAAGTTTTACACAAATATAACATCTGTATAGAAAGGCACACAAATCCCAGTGAACTTTCACACACCGAGCAAGCACATCTCTGCAACCAGCACCTAGACTAAGGAGTAGAACATTCCCCAAATGCCAGGGGCCTCCCTAATTACTCCTTTGGTCACTCCCCTCCCCTGAGGGTAACCATTCTTCTGGCCTCTACAATTTTGTCTGGACTTGAGCTTTTTATAAATGGAATGAGACACTATGTGCCCTTTCAGATGTGGCTTCTTCCATTAGACTTTTTGTCTGCAGAGTCACTCTATGTCACATGGGGCTATAGGATGATATGTTGTCTTCACTGAGAAGTATCCACCACACGAATCTGCTACAACTTTCCTTCCCATGCTCCCTGGGGGACACGGCGCTTCTGTGTGGGGAGCCGCTCTCCTGCCTCTAGCTGGGACCAAGGGCTCTGGGGTGAGGCAGCTCCACATGCTGCTTCCTCCTCAGCGACTGCAGGCTCCAAGAAGCCAGACCGAGGTTTTCTCTGCTGTCACAGACCTTTCTGTCATGTCTGCCCTTTTCCCAGGGCTCAACCCAAAGACCCCCATCCTTTAGGACCCACAATGTCCACAGCCTCATCGAGTCCCCTCACTCTCACTCCAAGGGAATCCCTTCCCTTCGGGAGTCGGGGGGTGGTTCTTAGTCTCTAAGTGCCGGGCTTATCTTCTGAGTCCATTCATTTCCCTCAGGGGGACTAGTGTTTGAAACACAGGAGACGGAGAGGATCAGCAGGCCCTGCCTTCTGCCTCCTCTCTGCACTTCGATCCCTCCCTCCTTCCTCCCATCTTACCTACAATGTGGGCAGGACTATGTTGGACATGGTTCTTTTTCTAGAAGAGCCTGGCCTCTTCTCAGCCTGCACCAGAGGATAATAAGGCCCCCAAGACCCTGAAATTCCTTCAGACTTACTCGATGGCCTCTAACAACACCACCCTGTGTTGTGACCCAGCCAGGGAACATGAGGTGCTTTACACGGAGCCCGAATCCAGTTGTGACATTCATGTTGGAACGATCCCCTTGGCTCCATCTGGCCCAGCTCAGCCCCTCTTTTCAGCCCCTTCCCCAGTGGCCCTCCTGCACACCGGAAGCTGGGTCAGCCACTGCCCTCCTCAGATACAGCCACACTCTCTTCTCAGCCAGACAGATTCTTCCCTGAGCCTTCTTGAACCACTCGTGGCCCCATCTGTAGCCTCCAGAGCATCTAAAAAGAGCAAGAGGGATTTGCCAGCAGGCAGGACACTCCATCCTAGCAAAGATGCCTGCTGGAGGGCCGTGCAGCAAATCTAGGCGCCCTCCCTACATTGATGCCCCTCTCCACCTGCTGCTGGGGCCACTATAGTTTCAGGACGATCTCAAGACGTTGGTTGCCAAGTGAGGTGGATGGGGCGGGGGGCATTTGGGGAGCGAAGACACATGCAACCTCTCTAATTTCTCTCTGAGCCCACACTGTGATGTGTGATTTCAACATTACATAACTACATCGAAGTAAGTTAGAACCTGAACCATGGCAGGAGACGAGCTTGATTGTACATAAATTAGGAAAATGGAGGCACGATTCAGTATGGTCATCATGCAGAAACTCAGGTGTGCGCACACCGGCACATCTATGATGTGGAAAGGGCTCCCTCTGGTGGCACTCCCAGAGGTTCCCCGCTGCAAGTCCCGGCTCAGGCCCAAAGCCCAAGCCCAGCAACCTGCAGTCTCCGGCCGGACTAGCCAGTTTCACTTGCCGCAAGGCCAAGTTATGACTCCTGATATTCTCTGTCCTGAGATGACACCCAGTTCCAGGAAGAACGTGTTTCTGGGGCAGACTTGCACAGGCATCTCAAGAGACAGTCTGGCCAGGCAGAGAGCCCTGTGTGTCTGGTACTGGGAGCGCCTGCCCAGTGTCCGCACCTCTGTCAGCCCCACTGGACCTGATCGCAGGCTGAGCAGCAGAAAGGGAGCCAGGGCCTCGGGGTGGGGCAGAGGCTGCTGCTCCCTGCCCCTGAATTCTTAGCCATGAGGGCCCTCAAGCCGGTTCTGTTTATGCTGCAAAAGAGGCACCACTCTTGTATGCAGCTCTGTGTTTAGATCACCTTGCCTGTGGCATGAGAAATATTCTGGTGCAGCAGGAGAGGGGGAGGGACCCGGGGCCACGGATGTGCCCTCCTCTAGAGTGGAGTGTTGGACAGTTTACTCGTGGGGCCCTAAGAACGTGGTGCAGGTAGGTACATCCTCAGGTACATCCCGGCTGCTGTATACACCATTATTTTCTGCAGGAATCCCTCAGATTCTCAACTTCTGGTTGTTGATTCCATCTAGGAATCCTGTCAAGCCACCAACGTTCGCTCTGCTATACTCCCTGCTGCTGGATCTAGCCTGGCTGGAGACCCCTGGTGACTTGTTGGCATGGAACTCCCAAGGAGAAACCTTCTGCTGTTTCAGAACAGCAACCCCAGGGCTCCACTGATGCGTCCTCACATTGAATGGTTAGACAGCACCATTTCCTCCTCTCTCATGTCAGATTACTGCTGTAAAGCTTCCTACCTGATCCAGACTGGAGAAAGTGACCAGGACATGATTGGAGGAACTTGTGAGACAGGCTCCTTAACTCATAGCAGAGAGCTACAATGAAAAAATAAAAGAGAAAGCAACAATGAATGCTTGTACGTAAAGACATAGACACATGAGTGAAATCGAAAAGAGAACCCAAAGCTTCCAGTACAAAGCAATGGTGGATAAACTCTAAGATAAAATAAAAAATCCATTTTTAACAAGGGGAGACTATCCTCATGGGTATTCCCAGAAATTGAATATAAAAGCGCAAAAGATGAACAAGGCTGATGCTGTAGCTTTTTGGAGTCTGGATACAGTCAAGGGTAGCTGGTAATTCAAGTCCTGTCAATTGATGACAAAGAATTGAATTGCCCACTTGAGCTGGGGGACCAGAGTAGTCAATTCATATCAAAAATTCAGGAGCTGTGATTGGTCTCTTCCCATTATCTCAAAAAAAAAAAAAAATAGATTGAAATAAGTTGCTACTGACTTTGCCTGGGACTGTGGCCTACAGAGCATCCAGTGCTGCCCATGGCTGTAACCTAGCCTCCTTCAGCTGTGGGACTGGACCTGATTCATCGGCAGGTCAGGCCAGGGCAGGAGCCCTGGCTGCCATAGAAGACTTCACACCGATCAGGGCCCTGGGGAGGGCAACTGCTCAGTCACTGGGCAAGAAGGAGTGAGGAACCGGAGAAGAAAGATGGAAAACCTGGAAATGACCTGGAAACTAAAATTCCACAATACACAGAAACTAATACTAAGAGAAGCAACCAGCAGCATCAATACTCCAGAGGCAGAATCACGCCTGATGAAGTGAAAAAAACAGAATGGGATCCTCAAAGAGATGACTGAACATATAACGTTTATTAAACAAACAAAGATTAGGAGATAAAGACCAGCAGAAAGGAACCATCACGAAATGATGGAACAAAAAGTATAATTCAATAAATGGTTTCAGAGAGAAGATTATTTGGAAAATACATACAGGGGCTTCCTCGGCAGTCCAGCAGTTAAGACTTTACCTTCCAATGCAGGGGGTAGGAGTTCGAACCTTGGTTGAGGAGCTGAGATTTCACATGCTTCAAGGCCAAAAAAAGAACCAAAACTTAAAACAGAAACAATATTGTAACAAATTAAAGACTTTAAAAATGGTTTGCAAAAAATAAATAAAAATAAAAATGGTTTGCATAATAGTCTGCATAAAAATGAAAAAGAAAGGAAAGAAAATACATATTAATACATATATAAACATCTAATATAAAAATTTTTCTATTATCTGAAAAGGACAGAAGTTCTAGACTGGCTGAAAGAAAAAGAAATGTACTAGGAATTCCCTGGTGGTCCAGTGGTTAGGACTGTGCTTTCACTGCCAAGGGCATGGCCAAAAAAAAAAAGTGGTAACAAAAGAAAGGCATAGGCTGATAATTATTTTTTAATTTTATAGTTAAGAAAAAAAATCAAGCAGGTTAGGAATTGGCCATTCTGTAGCTAAGGGCACAGACTCTGAATCCAGGCTTCCTGGGTAGGGCCTTGGACAAGTTCCCTGACCCCTCCCTTCTTGTTTCCTCCATAAAAATGAGATTAATCGTTGCACTGGCCTCATGGTGGGTCGGGATTAACTGCTCTACTACATGTGAAATTCTTAGAACAGTAGCTGGCACACAGAAAACGTTCAGTAGTTATTTCTCCTTTATATTGTACCATGTAAGAAATTGAAACCCAATTCACAGCAGTGAAATCATAACTAATTAACAATTACAGTGAAAAGTTCAACTTCATTCATAATGAAAGAAAATTAAAATAGAATTCAAATTTTTACCTTTATATTTGGTAAAGACTCTTAAAATGACATAGAATATCCTTTCTCTAACCACAGGGGGTATCATTTCCTAAAAATATTCTTGGATAAAAACATTGTGATTAGGGAATTTAGGACTTTATGCAAAGTTAGGAGTTTGGGAGATCAAAATTATCAGAAAACCTGCGTTTAAAAAGGTTGTATGCCACCTCACCATTAGGATGGCTACTATCAAAACAGAAAATAACAAGTGTTCGTGAGGATATGAAGCAATTAAAACACTTATGACTGTTGGTAGAAATGTAAAATCATGGAGCCACTGTGGAAAACAGAGTAGTGGTTCCTTAAGAAATTAAAAACAGAATTACCATATGATCCAGCAATTCCACTTCTGGGGACATACCCAAAATAACCAAAAGCAGAATTTCAAAGAGATATTTATATACCCACGTTCATAGCAGCACTATTCACAACAGCTAAAAGGTGAAAGGTGAAAGCAATCCAAGTGTCCATCAGTGAATAAATGAGTAAACAAAACATGATCTACACATATGATGGAATATTACTCTACTTTAAAAGAAAACAACTCCTAAACCTGTGCTCTAGAGCCCATGCTCGGCAACAAAAGAAGCTACCACAATGAGAAGCCTATTCATTGCAACTAGAGAGTAGGCCCCACTCGACACAACTAGAGAAAGCCCCTTGGTGTAGCAGGGAGACCCACCACAGCCAAAATAAATAATTAAAAATAATAAAGGAAGAAAGAAATGGGAATTCTAATACATGCTACAACATGGATGAACCTTGAGGATATTACTTTCAGTGAAATAAACCAGCCACAAAAAGATAAACACTGTAAGATTCCACTTATAAGAAAGAGTCAAATTTGTAGAGACAGAAAGTAAGATGGTGGTTGCCAGGGGCTAGAGGAAGTGGGGAATGAGAAGTTGTTTCACGGGGACAGAGCTTGTCACACAAGATGAAAAGAGTTCTGGAGAGGATGGTGGTGATGGTCCCACAGCAAAGTGCAATTTATTAGCTTGTTGAGCAGTGAACAGTAGGAGCCTGGACTCAGTAACGATCTTTTTTTTTTTTTATTTGACATATAGTTGATTTACAATGCTATGTCAATCTGCTGTACACCAAAGTGACTCAGTTATACACATATAGACATTTTTTTATATTCATTTCCATTATGGTTTATCACAGGATATTGAATAGAGTTCCCTATGCTACACAGTATGACCTTCTTGTTTATTAAGACTTTCTTTTTTATATTCTTTTCCATTATGGTTTATCACAGGATATTGACTATAGCTGTACAGTAGGACCTTGTTTATACTCGGTAACAGACTTGATTTCCTCCAACTGTCTTTGGTAACATCTTTCACTGTGGATGAAAATTCTGGCTTTAACACAAGGGTGTGTTTGCTCTGCCTTATGTGCCATTTTATCAGATCATCAAGATCTTAGCTATCACCAGGGATCAATTTACATTTTTGCCATGCTGCTTTCTCTTCCTTTCTTCAGCAAACACTCAATGTATTCCTGTATATAAGAAATGATTTAGGGTATTTTCCTGAAGGTTTGCCATTTTGACTTATTCCTCACAATCAGCAGTTTTCAAGAAAACCTGCTTTTGCTGGGAGCTGTGCCTCCATCCACATATCTGGACCCTGGATGTTTCCTGGGTGTCAAAGCACCTCTCCTAGGATTTCCATGTTGTCCTTATGGGGCTAAAAACAAACTTAGGAAGCTTCTTGAAGGGAAACTCCCTGGCAGTCCAGTGGTTAGGACTAGGTGCTTTCACTGCTGGGGCCCAGGGTTCAATCCCTGGTTGGGAAACTAAGATTCTACATGTTGCTCAGGACAGCCAAACTGAAAAAAAAAAAAGAAAAGCTCCCTGAAGCCTGGAACTCTGCAGCATTTACTGTTTATTCTCAACCCCTACATAGTGCCTGGGATATTTATCAAATGAATGACTCCATCCATCTAAGATAAATATTAGAAAAAGTCCTTTAAAATTCCCCAGGGTCAAAAGTGTACAGAAACACAAAATAAACCCTGCATATTTTCACTTTTTCAGTTCCTTCTTGTCATCACCGCTCTCATGCCCCCTCCTCCTCCCAACTCCTCAGCCTCAAAGACCCACAGTGGACTTGGGCACCCCTTACCTCGGACTCCAAACCCCACAAGCACCAAGTCATACCCAGATGCAACCAGAAGAGACAGCCTAACACTCAGGGATCAACTGCACTCATCCTCAGATTCCCATAGGACTCAGCACTTCTCTTCACAGGTGGGATTCATGTTTTAGTCCAATAATGTTAAGATTAGCACTAATTCCTCATTGATCTCTTCACCCACTTGGAGATTCAATGGCTCAATAATGAGGCGTTTATAGCAAAGGGAAGTACATGTCAGATGCAGTATAGGCAACCCATTCTTGCTGTCAGGGGGCTTTCTGCACACACACACACACGCACACACACTCACGCACATGCACGCACACACACATGAACACGCACGTGCACTCACACACACAGGAGGGGAAGAAAATTCAGGAGGCCCATCTTAGGAATTTTAAGGTTAAGATGTCTTCATGGAGCGGAAACCATATCAAAAGTATCAACTTAAAACAGACACTTGGAATGTGCTTTCTTGTGGGCATTTTCAGCAATGATTATCTAACAGTGTTTTGTTGGGGTTGTTTAGGGTGGCAGCCTTCCCCCTTCCTTTAAAAAAAAAAAAAAAAAATGCACTCAGTTTGCCCTCTGGTGGCCAAATAAATTAGAAACATGAAATTACACGGTTGGTGAGCTGGGGCGCCACCTTTGAAGTTGCTGGGGGAAAAAGTATGCATGCATCGTTTTAGAGTAATTCCCTTTTGTCTTTTACTTTCCTCCCATTTTCCCATTAGAATTATGATTCACTCTGTTAAATGGCAGGGTGTTGAACTTGATGGTGTCCAGATCACTGCAGGAAATGATAAGGAATTTTGCTCTTGGTAGGAGGGGAAGCTGGTTCCAACAAAAGGAAAAAGGACATGCTAGGAGTTAGTCCCTTTGCTGGCCAAATGTGTCCTGTTTCCAGAGGATAGAGGAAGAGCAGAATCTTTTTACTGCATCCAGCTTCTCAGTGAGAAGCATGGCATTAGAAGAGAAGAGGGTAGAAAAACGTGGTAAGTAGGATTCAGAAACAAACAGCTAAGAAAGAACGTAAGAGAAAATATAGCTGTTCTAAATGTGTTCAAGCTTGCTAGTCTGGATGGATTCCACTCCAGAGCTCTCAAGGAAAAAAAAAGGAATTAACTCAGAGTGTCACCAACTCACTGCCAACAGTCTTTGAGGAATCACAGACAGGCAGAGAGAGGTTACAGAGAATATAACTCTGATTTCCTAAGATGGAAAAGAAGGTGAATGTTAAAAACTACTCATCAGTGACCTTGAAAATGACCTTTGAGTCCTTTGAGGAAAAATCCTCAAATGAGATACAAAAAGGTGTTTTGTGAGCCTTTGGCAGAAGCAAACGTGGCTGCTAGGGTCTCACGGGGGCTCAGCAAGGGCAAGTGATGCTAGATTCTCCTCATGTCATGTTCTCTTGTCAGGTTTATAGACCAATAGAATGAGGCAGTATAATTGACCAGAGTCTGCATTTGATTAAGGTATCTCATGACATCTCAAATCACATCCTCCTGGACTAGGCGATTGTACAGTTAGGAGGAATTGGAGCTGCTTAAGTGATAGTAACCCAAGGTAAAGAACCTTCCTGCCGATGCAGGAGACAAAAGAGATGCGGGTTCAATTCCTGGGTCGGAAAGATCCCCTGGAGAAGGAAATGGGAACCCATTCCAGTATTCTTGCCTGGAAAATTCCTTGGATAAAGGAACCTGGAGGGCTATAGTCCATGGGGTCGCAAAGAGTCAGATATGCCTGAGCACACACAGCACTCCCTAAGGTGCTGGAAGGTTCTCACCACAATCCTGCCCTGTTCAATATTTGTATCATGTCTTGTGTGTTATATAAACACACAAGTGTGTGTTTAGCAACTATGTGGATGGATCAGAGTTTTAAGACACAGAAAACCCATTGGACTTCAGAATCAGTACCCCAAATCCATCTGGACAGGCCAAACAGATTCTGATGGGCTGAAGTGGGTCTTTCCTCTCTGTCCCAGGTCCCATTCTCTTGTTTAACGAGTTTTGCCCAAGGTTTTTCCTCTGTTTACAGCTGTGCTAAATTTTGCCTCCTCCAGAGCCTCTCTCACTGTGGGGGAAGGTATCTCATCCACTTTAACCTCAAGGATTCCTCCTTTTATCTCTCCAGTACAGAGTCATCACCCAGTGCTGAAACTAAAGTGATTGGCAGTGTGTTCCGTGACCGACTCCCAAACGCTCAACATCAGCCCATCAACATGTCCTCAGCCTCAGTCTCAGGGACTCGGCAACATGCCCCTCTTATTCCAGGCCAGTCACTCCTTTAGCTTTAAAGTCCACCCTCCCTCTTCTCCCCAGGACCTTTCTCGGTCAACTCTCCTGTCTCTCGCCAGTGTCTTCAGGCAATTCTTCTCCCCTGGATCCTTCCTACTCTTAAGTGACAGAAAGGGGGAAAAGAAACCTTCATTTTTGCTTTTGCTCACTTCTTTTACCTTCCCTTGTTTCCATCACTCTCTGTGGGCAGTTGGGCTCTCCGGAAACAGAAGCCAAGGTGGAGTTTGGGATGCAAGATGTCATTTAAGGAACAATACCAGTGAAAGCAGAACAGGGCAGAGGCAGGAGAGAAACCCAGCTTCGGTCCCGCAGTGCTTCCTCAGATAGCTCTATGGAGTGCTTGGAGCGGATATTCCCCATCGGAGCAAACCAAAATAAGCTGAAACAGCCAGGCCTTTACACCTCGTGGGGCTGATAGAGGAAGGAGGAGACTGTAGGAGCAGACAGTTAGTGACCTCTATGCCTCTCCTATGCTGTCCTTATTTCTTATTCCTCTTGGCACTTGGAAAATTCACCTTCTGTCTCCACTTTTGTTCCACTCATCTCATCCTTTGCCCCACTCCAAATCCAATGGGCACATTTTGATTCTTACAGCAGGAAGTCTGTGCTGCCTCCACTAAGGCTGATTCTCTCTCTTTTTCCCTCCCTCCTCAATCTCGACTCCCTTCACTTCCATAACCCCCTCCCTCACTTCTTCCTAGCATCTCTGCCGTCCCTTCCTGGCCTCCTCAGGGATCTTGGCCTCCTCTCACCCTCTGAGTGCAAGGACTACATCCTTGGTCCACCCTCCTCCTCTCATGCTCCCAGGGTGACCTTGCCCACTGTCAGCTCTTTAATTCCCATTTACTTGCCAATGACTGAAATCTACTCTCCAGCCTGTTGTCTGTCTCCCACTGGTCCCATCTCGGTGCTAACACTGTCAGAACAGGGAAGTCCTGCTTCTCCTTTCCCACTGTGTTCCCACCCTGGAGAAAGCTCTTTTTTCCAGTGCAAGGACGGGGGGATCCTTTGAACCTGCTCCATCACATTCCTTTTCTAGACAGCTAACCTTGGTCAGTCCTGTTTGGACATGTGTATGAAACTACTTTGAACAATATCAAGAATTCTACATATGGAAACTTGCATCACTGATATATAAATAGCTGATGCTGGGTGCAGAAACTAAAAAAAAATTCATCACTTCTTCCCTGACCACACCCAGGACTTACCTAATCAGGTGTGAACCTCTGACTCAGCAGGTCCCCAGAAAAGAGTTATTCAGAATTTCCTTATTACAGGAAATGAGAGGTGGTAGTGATTGCTTTTATAGCTTGTGTTTCTCCTGAAGAAAAGAGTTCTTCGAGCAGGTGGTTTCTAGACAAGCCTTTTACTCCCTGTCCTATATCTGAGTGGCAGGGGTTTCCCTGGTGGAACAGTGGTAAGGAATCCGCTTGCCAATTCAAGAGGCGCAAAAGACATGGGTTCCATCCCTGGGTCAAGAAGATCCCCTGGAGTAGGAAATGGTAACCCCCTCCAGTATTCTTGCCTGGAGAATCCCATGGACTAAAGAACCTGGCAGACTATAGTCCATGGGGTGGCAAAGATTTGGACATGACTGAGCCACTGAGCATGTACACACTTGTGTGGCAGAGGCATACATGAGAGGCCTTTCTCAAGAAAAAGTGGGAAATGATCTCTTATTTCTTTAAATGTATCATGCTTGCTGTCTGTCTGTCCTTTCTTCCCAAATTGGAACTTCCGGTTGAATTTAGTGAAATTTCTCAAGCAAGTACACTGTGCCAAGGGCAGTCCCCTGTACAAGACAATTCCTGTCTTAAGGAATCTGAAGGGTGGTGCAGGCAATAAGTCTAATGCAAGCACATGCCAGTTTGGTGATGATCTCAGAAGCCATGGAAACTAAGGGCTATGGGGTTCCGGAGAAGGGAAGTGTCTCTATCCAAGTGGCCTCATAAAGGCATCCAAGACAGACCTTGAAGTACAGATCAGATTTTGGGAGTGAGCACATAACAAAAATAAGCAAGAAAAAATAATGACATCCAGGAATAGGTAGAAAACAGTGACAGATGGCAAAAGGCTGTTAGAAGAATACCTTCAGAGAATTGCAAGATAAACAATAGCAAGGAAGTTGCCTCAACTTGTCTCATGTTGTAGTTTAGTCGCTAAGTTGTGTCTGACTCTTTTGTGACCTCATGTACTGTAGCCCACTAGGCTCCTCTGTCCATGGGATTTTCCCAGCAAGAATACTGGAGTGGGTTGCCATTTCCTTCTCCAGGGGATCTTCCCGACTCAGGGATCAAACCTGCATCTCCTGCATTGGCAAGCGGATTCTTTATCACTGAGCCACCAGGGAAGCAAATTGTCTCATACCTAAGGTCAAAAACGGAGACTATAGACATACACTGGGAGATAGAGAGAGGCAAGGTCATGGGAGAACAATTATGAAAATATTGTTACTAAAAGAGGTGAACAGGTGAACTGTCCATTACCCTTCATAGGTCCCCGCCCAGCCCCAACCTCTTTGGAACTTCCCTTTCTCACCATCGTGGGTTTATGGGTGTAAGTGGCTCCACCTCCATCAAGCTCCCCAAGGAGGACAGCGCTCACTAAGCAAGAGATCACTGTTGTATCGCCCCATCTCTCCTGGTTTGGTAGAACATTGTCCGTAGTACCGCCCCAGGCCTACCTATTTCATGTGTAACTCAGTGAGAATACTCTAGTTCTTGATCTTTTTTTTTTCAATCTATTTGGCTGTGTTGGGTCTTAGTTGCAGCAAGCGAGCTCCAGAGCATGTGGGCTCAGTAGTTGCAGCCCAGGGGCTTAGTTGCTCCTAGGCATATGGGATCTAAGCTCCCCAATCAGGGATCAAACCCACGTGCCCTAAATTGCAAGGTGGATTCTTAACCCCTGGACCACCAGGGAAGTCCCTAGTTCTCAATCTGAAATGAAGGACATGAAACTTCATGAAGGCAAGAATGATCTGGGCCTAGGGACCTCCCAAGGTGAACTTGGCAGCAAATGTTCCTACCTCCCTTTGGAAAGATTCTGAAAAAACTTCAGAGGGAGAAATACTGATAGTGGTTATAATTGCTAATGAGGTTGGGACTTTTAACACACTATGCCAGTTAAGTAGTTACCAATTCCTCAGTTTATAGAGGCTGCTGCTGCTAAGTCGCTTCAGTCGTGTCTGACTCTGTGAGACCCCATAGTTGGCAGCCCACCAGGCTCCCCCGTCCCTGGGATTCTCCAGGCAAGAGCACTGGAGTGGGTTGCTATTTCCTTCTCTGATGCATGAAAGTAAAAAGTGAAAGTGAAGTTGCTCAGTCCTGTCAGACTCTTCGAGACCCCATGGACTGTAGCCTACCAGGCTCCTCTGTCCACAGGATTTTCCAGGCAAGAGTACTGGAGTGGGTTGCCATTTCCTTCTCCAAGTTTATAGAGGAGGAAACTAGAAATTAAAAAATGCTATGTCCAGGACTTCCCTGGTGGTCCAGTGATTAAAAATTCACTTGCCAATGCAGGGAACATGGATTCAATCCCTGGTTTGAAAAGATTACATATGCCATGGGGCGACTAAGGCCTTATGCCACAACTAGGGAAAGTGTGGCAAGGAAGACCCAAGGAAGCCAATTTTTTTTCTTAATGCTATGTCCTATCACCCTACAGAGAAGCAGAGCCAGAGTCTGGTTTCCCAGGGGCCTTGGCAGCTCCTGAGGGAGTTGGTAACTTGGGCATCTCTTGAATACATTTATGAATTTTGCATCTGGTAAGCATCATTGAAAGGCAGGAACATATCAGACACTGTTTACTCTAGCTCCAAACAAAACTACCCAGGGAGAGGGTATCCTGGTTAAAGTTATATTTGGTTTAATCAAATAGGAGTTTATTTTTCTTATATAATATTCAAGAAGACTGGAACAGACAGTCCAAAGCTGATGCAGCTGCTTAAAGAAGTTACCAAGAGAAAAATAAATGACCCAATCAAAAAATGGACCAAAGAACTAAACAGACATTTCTCCAAAGAAGACACACAGATGGCTAACAAATACATGAAAAGATATTCAACATCACTCATCATCAATTGAGTTCAGTTCAGTCACTCAGTCTGTCTCTTTGTGACCCCATGGACTGCAGTACGCCAGGCTTCTCTATCCATCACCAGCTTCCAGAGCTTACTAAAACTCATGTCCATTGAGTCAGTGATGCCATCCAAGCATCTCATCCTCTGTTGTCCCCTTCTCCTCCTGCCTTCAATCTTTCCCAGCATCAGGGGCTTTTCAAATGAGTCAGTTCTTCACGTCAGGTGGCCAAATTACTGGAGTTTCAGCTTCAGCATCAGTCCTTCCAATGAATATTCAGGATTGATTTCCTTTAGGATGGACTGGTTTGATCTCCTTGCAGTCCAAGGGACTCTCAAGAGTCTTCTCCAACACCACAGTTCAAAAGCATCGATGCTTTGGCACTCAGTTTTCTTTATAGCCCAACTCTCACATCCATACATGACAATGGGAAAACAAAATCTTTGACTATATGGACCTTTGTTGGCAAAGTAATATCTCTGTCTTTTAATATGCTGTCATATTAAATATAACAGTGCCTTTTAATACGATGGTCATAACTTTTCTTCCAAGAAGCAAGCATCTTTTAACTTCATGGCTGCAGTCACCATCTGCAGCAATTTTGGAGCCCAAAAAAGTAAAATCTGTCACTGTTTCCATTGTTTCCCCACCTATTTGCCATGAAGTGATGGGGCCGCATGCCATGATCTTAGTTTTCTGAATGTTGAGTTTCAAACTAACTTTTTCACTCTTCTCTTTCACTTTCATCAAGAGGCTCTTTAGTTCTCTGCTTTCTGCCATTAAGTGTGGTGTCATCTGCATATCTGAGGTTATTGATATGTCTCCCAGCAATCTTGATTCCAGCTTGTGCTTCATCCAGTCCAGCATTTCTCATGATGTACTCTGCATAAAAGTTAAATAAGCAGGGTGACAATATACAGCCTTGATGTACTCCTTTCCTGATTTGAAACCAATCTGTTGTTCCATGTCCAGTTCTAGCTGTTGCTTCTTGACCTGCATATAGATTTCTCAGGAGGCAGGTCAGGTGGTCTGGTATACCCATCTTTTTAAGAATTTTCCACAGTTTGCTGTGATCCACACAGTCAAAGGTTTTGACATAGTCAATAAAGCAGAAGTATATATTTTTCTGGAATTCTCTATCTTTTTTGATGATCCAGTGGATGTTGGCAATTTTATCTCCGGTTCCTCTACCTTTTCTAAATCCAGCTTGAACATCTAGAAGTTCACAGTTCACCTACTGTTGAAGCCTGGCTTGGAGAATTTTGCGCATTACTTTGCTAGCGTGTGAGATGAGTGCAATTGTGCAGTAGTTGGAGCATTCTTTGGCATTGCCTTTCTTTGGGATTGGAATGAAAACTCATTCGGATAATCACTCATTATGAGAGAAATACAAATCAAAACCACAATGGGGTACCATGTCACACCAGTCAGAATGGCTGCCATCAAAAAGTCTACAAACAAGAAATGCTGGAGAGGGTATGGAGAAAAGGGAACCCTCTTAACACTGTTGGTGGGAATGCAAACTAGTACAGCCACTATGGAGAACACTGTGGAGATTCCTTAAAAAACTGGAACTAGAACTGCCATACGACCCAGCAATCCTATTGCTGGGCATACACCCCAAGAAAACCAGAATTGAAAGAGACACATGTACCCCAATGTTCATTGCAGCACTGTTTACAATAGCTAGGACATGGAAGCAACCTAGATGTCCATCGGCAGACAAATAGATAAGAAAGTAATGGTACATATACACAGTGGACTATTACTCAGTTATAAAAAAAGAATGCATTTGAGTCAGTGGTAATGAGGTGGATTAAACTGGAGCCTATTCTACAGAGTGAATTAAGTCAGAAAGAAAAACAGCAATACTCATGGCTGATTCATGTCAATGTATGGCAAAAAACCACCACAATATTGTAAAGTAATTAGCCTTTAATTAAAGTAAATAAATTTTTTTAAAAAGTCACCGAGAATCCATTCTCCTGCTAGACGTCCCTCTGTCTATCCTTCTGCCTCATGGGTGCAAGATGGCTGCTCCACCCTCAGGCATCACCTCCACATTTCAGGCAGAAGGGAAGAGAAAAGGACAAAAGGCACGTCACACCTCAATCTACTTTTTTTATTTTTTTCTCTACCTTTTTAAAAACTCAATCAGAGAAGCAATTGAATTCCTGAAAGCACACTTCTAATGATTCATTAGTCAAGTGGTTACCCCTAGAAGCAAGGGAGTGTACGGAAATGTTTTTAAGCATAATGACATCCAGGTAAAATTGAGACCCCATTGCAGAAGGAGAGGAGGATAATGGAGTTTGAAGCGGCAATCAGCTCCAACCCCCACCCACCGCCCGCTCCAGAATATATCAAGATCCATGGGCAAATGAAGAGATGGAGGAGGCTGCTGAAAAAGGATATTCTGAGTAGGTGAGGAGGAGATCTTTTGGAGTAATTCCACATTTAAGCTCCAGGCACCTGCATGACTTGTTCTGCTGTTGCTGTGGGTGACATGAGGCTGACACGAGAGACTGAGTTGTTTCACTTGCCCCAGGCCTCTCAAAGAATTAGTAGAAAAGCAAGAACTCATGCCATTTCCTGGCTCCAAGCCTGGCTTCTTTCCACTGCCCTGCACACACGCAAACCATGCTCCACAGACCCTTAGAGAGACAGGGAGGTGCCTGAAGGGACTCTTGATGAGTATCTAGGCAGGTACACCATGGGCAGGGCTCCTCTCCTCCGCCCTTCTCACCCAGAGGCGCTCCCCCTTCACATTTTTGTTATACAGAAAACCTCTCTGAGATTTAATTTGACACACAGGCTAATCTGTCATTTAAAAAATAAAACAGCCTGCTCCGTAACTATTAATATTCTGTACTCTCCTTTTGAGAGCATTTTGAGAGCCGATTATTTTGTACATTCACAGGTTCTCCAAGTTGGAAGGTGTGGCCTGTGCACACGGGGCTCCAGAAACAGCTCATCCCAGTTTGGTGCTAACATCAGCAGGTGTCACTTTCTAAAATAGAAT
The DNA here is from genome assembly GCF_023699985.2 of Odocoileus virginianus. Taxonomy (NCBI): domain Eukaryota; kingdom Metazoa; phylum Chordata; class Mammalia; order Artiodactyla; family Cervidae; genus Odocoileus; species Odocoileus virginianus. The sequence goes on from NC_069700.1 coordinate 43,459,470, forward strand.
TAAGATGAGCGAGGCTGAGGTCAGACACCCGCAAGGCGATTTGGAAAGAGCTGTGAGCTAGGCTGGGATATTCCTTGACCTCCAGTGGAGCACAACACAGGCGGCACCCCATGTGAGCTCAGCTGCGTTTTGCTGAGGGCAGCACACGGGGCAACATCCAGGAGTCCAACACTGACTCGGTGGAGGAAAGAAGGGAGAGAAGGGGTGAGCGGTGGACAGTGACAACTCACCCATCTCTCTGGCTTTCAGAACAAGCAGGGGCAAAATCTGCTGAGCTCGGTACAGGAGAGGGGCTGCAGCCAGCCCACAGGGAGACTTTGAGTACATTTTAAAAACTCCTCCTCTGGTAATTTAAATAGGAAAGGGCACTTCCTCTGGGCACAGGCAGCTGATAAAAATACACCCATGGTAATGAAGGGCACATTTTGCGTAAACCAGTAAAAGGAACCCTTCTGGGCAAGCAGCCCAAGCCCTGTGCCAGGGTGAGAGACCAAGAGAGCTGAGCACAGGCTGGAATTCAGCCCTCCTCATCACCTTTGTGAGCTCACAGGCTGGGACCCCCAACTCTGTCCACACCTCCAGGTGTACCTGTTGGGGTGCACAAGCCTGCATTCTGCACGGTAAAGAGTTTTCAGTTCCGGACAACATCACCCTAGGAAAGGAGAATGGAGAGGCTAACACCCTCCTCTTTTTTGTGATGTGTGGACACAGGTTTGTGCACTCACACGTGCACACTTGTGCGCACATACCCAGTCAGGGACCTGTAGGGTAGTGCTTAAGCCACCGAGTGTTTCAAAAAGAATAAGTGAAAGTGGAAGTCGCTGAATCGGGTCTTTATAACTCTCCAGGCCAGAACACTGGAGGGGGTAGCCTTTTCCTTCTCCAGGGGATCTTCCCAACCCAGGGATGGAACCCAGGTCTCCCGAATTGCAGGCGGATTCTTTACCAGCTGAGCCAATGGTGCCTAAAAATAGAACAACTGACAGATTTGGGGGAGGGGGTTCTTCCTACTCATACCTCCTGGAATTATGTGTAATTACATCTTAGAAACTCAACAAATAATCAGTAAGTACAAAATTAAGGAATTACCATGTGGTGAAGTTCAAGGAAGCTGATGTTACTCATAAGAGTAAATAAAGTAGAAAGTCTAGGGCCAAGGGTCATGGTGAAGAGTCCCATGTCTCTGGAGCACCTAGCATTCAGAGAGAGGATCCATTCTCCCATTCCTCCTTCTAAGAGACCCTAGTTTTATTTCGCTTATTAATATTCCTGTGCTATAAACAAAAAAATTTTTTTATCAACCTGCCATTCAGCAGGAGTGTGACACTTCTGGCTGAGGGAGTGTTAGTCTAAGTCACTAAATGGACCTGCAGAAGAGTTCTTCTGGAGCTGACACTCTAGGCTTTGGTCCCCTCTTGTCCTTTACTCTCCCACTTCTTCCTTCCAAAAACACAAACTCAGGGGGTGATCTGAGTTCCAACAGCCACGCTGAGAGCATTTATTCATTTACTCAACAAACGTTCACTGTTTTCCATGCTGGGGATTCAGAATGAAGAAAACTGACATCAGTCCAGACCCCCAGTGAACTTACAGTCTGGTGGGGGAGACAGATCGTAAACAAATAGTCAGGATGTGTAAGTGTCATAAAGGAAAATAAGTTAAGAAATGAGGTACTAAATATAGGACAGACTCAGCCTTGTAGATGGTGTCTCAGGAAGCTAGAGGAAGCCAAATTCCTAGTAGGAGACCTGTTCTCCCCTTGAGAGTTATTTAAAACTTTTATTATATTTATTTTATTTATTTAGCTGCATCAAGTCTTAGTTGCGGGATCTTCGTTGCTTCATGTGGGATCTTTCAGTGAGGTGCACGGACTCTCTAGTTATGGTGTGGGGGCTTTGTTGCTTTGCAGCATGTGGTATCTTAGTTCTTAGACCTCCAACTCAAATCCCCTGGGTTGCAAGCCAGATTCTTAACCGCTGGACCACCAGGGGAATCCCAAGAGTTATTTTAAATGCAGAAAAATAGAACCCTTAATTTGTCATTGTTTTTCAGGTTTCTGCTACTACCCTCCGATTGCCATCCCCCATCTGATGATAACCCTAAAAGAAGGCTCTTTGGCCTGGCACAGTGAGTTTCTCAGATTTCACCAATTTCACTCAGATTTCATTCATAACCATATGAATAGGTTGTTAGCTGATGATACAAATGAATTCTTATGTTTTCTAAAACTGAAGTATAATTGATTTACAGTGTTGTGCCAGCTAGATTCTTGATAAAGTGACTGCTCTCATTTTCTTTCACACATGAAGCTATTGCAGAAACACAATGGTTTTGAAAACCATTTCTGAAGACCGTTTCTAAAGATCAAAGATCAGAACAGTTTCAGTAGTGGTCCTGAAGTTATTCAATGTCATAGCAATGCATTAAATACTAATCTTCATATGAACAAAAGGTGGGAGGAGGGTGTACAGTGGAGAAAGGAAAAAGGATAGATAGAGTGAGAGAAAGCGAACAGGAGACCTGAGTCTTTGTTATAGCAAAGGTTGCAAGCTCAGCCTCCTCAGGGTCAAAGCAGGAAATGCAAATGATGACAAAGCATTCCCGGGCTGAGAAAAACAAGACTCCTGCTGTTTCTTTGTTTTCCCACTCTGAAGTAAACAAGTGGGTAGGGACTGAAATTTTTCTGCTAGAGGGAAAACAGCTGCTCAAGCTAAATGGTAAATGCCAGCTGACATTTTCCCTCAGTGTTAGGGAGGCCAGGGGACACCGAGTAGACTCTGGTGACCTGAGACGGGCTGCTCCATTGTTACCAGCAATGTATGTGGGCCCCTTCATGCCAGATAGCCTGAATTCTTAAAATCCAGAAATCTGGATTTTTATGTGCAGTCTCCCACTTTTAAATGTTGGGAATGCATTCAATATTTTTTGTAAACACGCTGCTAGCAAATTGCATGTTTCTACAGATATTCAGGCAGCAGGCCATCAGTTGGCACCCTCGAGCTTGCTGAATGGTTGGGATAAGAAGCTGTTTGCAAAGAGAAGTAGGGGGAAAGCAAGGAGTTGTCTGAAAGTAGGTAAGAAAGCAGAGGAATGGAAAATAAAAGACCAAAGACGGTAGAAACAAGGAACATGGATCATCAACAAAAACTGAGTTACTGAATGCTTCACACCTTTCCACCCCCACCCCACCCCACCCCGGAAGTCATTTTCTACCCCACCTCCAAGCAGAGCCTGCCCTTCTGGGCATCTGCACAACCTCTCCAGTTTGAACCACTCTCTGAACAAGTCTTTAGTCTGCTCTTTCTTCCTGAAGCCCCAGAGATCATAAATCCCTTGAATTGCTGGAAAAACACTGGGCAGAAATCACAGAGTCCAGGAAAGAAAAACAGACAGCAAAATGAAAACAAATGCAGGGAGCTGAAAAGATGTTTATTTTGATCTATGTCCAGTTTTGGCAAATCTCAAAAAGAATAAAACGTCCAGGAAAAGGCAAGCTGAAGGGTGACTGGGGAGGGAGCTAATAAGATCAAATTTGAAATTATATATTAAAAAAAAAATTCAAGGTTCATTTATCATAGCATGCTGCTGCTGCTGCTGCTAAGTCACTTCAGTCGTGTCCAACTCTGTGTGATCCCACAGACGGCAGCCCACCAGGCTCCCCCGTCCCTGGGATTCTCCAGGCAAGAACAGTGGAGTGGGTTGCCATTTCCTTCTCCAATGTGTGAAAGTGAGAAGTGAAAGTGAAGTCGCTCAGTCGTGTCTGACTCTTAGTGACCCCATGGACTGCAGCCTACCAGGCTCCTCCATCCGTGGGATTTTCTAGGCAAGAGTACTGGAGTGGGGTGCCATTGCCTTCTCTTTATCATAGCATACAAGAGGATAAATTCTATATAGAATTTTTTTTTAAGTGAAACCATTTAAGTACAGGGCAGTGGGGGGAAATGGGTGAATTTCTCTATTATTTGGGAGTGGAGAATACTTTCATAACTAGGATTAAAATTCCAGCTGCTATTGAGGGAAAAGATTGATACGTTTGGCTACATAAAAATGTAACAGCAAAAAATTTTACAAGAGAAAACATTATCATAAGCAAAGTAAAATGACAAACATTTCACAGACGAATGGCTAACATCCTTAATATGTAAAGAGCTTCCAAAAATAGAGGGAAAAGAACCAACCAGTTGAAGGGGAGAAAAATAGGCCACCCCAAAATGGGCAACTTTGGCATATGGACCATTGACCTGAAGGTGATCAAGACCCAGCAGACTCAGGAAAAGGTTTTTACCTTTCCCTTAACTGCCTAAATAATTGAGGTAGGGGAGACCTGGCCCAGAGAGACAGCTAAAACCAGAGATAGTTTTCATCAGAAAGACTTACCTGCTTGGCAAGGCAAACATCTAATTACCAAACATCTACTCTTCTCATCCTCCTGTGAATTGACCATCTACCCTTCAAGCCCCAGGCCGAATCTCATTTCTTAGCTCAGGATGGCATATAAGCCTCAATTGCATGACTGCCTTTGTGTTTCTTATTTTTATGGGGCTCTTATATGTCCATCTTTTTCTCTTATTAACCTGTCTATGTCAAGTTAACTATTAGACCAGCTAAAGAACCTAGAAAGGAATTTTTTTTCCACTCCCACAAACTCAACTTAAAAATTGCAAGAGGCATGAACAGTTACAGAAGGAAATGTAAAGGACTCCATATTGTATAAAAACATGTTCAACTTTGCTTCCAGTAAGAAAAATACAAATCGAAACTGTACTAAGTTCATAATTTTTTACCTCTCAGATTGGCAAAAATCCAAAAGCTTGTCAACACACTTTGTTGGCCAACCTCTAGGGAACAAGTACACTGTTGGTGGGAGTGCAAAATGAGACCACCTCTCTCGAAGGGAATTTGGTTGGCAGTAAGTAGCAAAGTTACATACACACTTCCTTTTTGGCCCATCTATACCACTTCTTGGAAACTATCCCAGAAAATCACTGACAAATATACAGAAAAGTGTTTGCACAAAGTTATTTATTGCAGCCCTGTTTGTAATGGCAAAAGACTAGAAATAACCCAAATGTCCCACAGTAAGAGGCTGGTTAAATTAAGTATGAAGTACTGAGGAGCATAAAAAAGGAATGAAAATATATATATACTGCCATGGAGTGGTGGCCAGCACACATTTTGAAGTGGAAAGAAGCAAAGTGAAACTATGTAAACAGCTCACCTTAAAAAAATAATACTTTGGGGGACTTCCCTGGTGCTCCAGTGGTTAATTAAGACTTTGCCTTCCAATGTAGGGGCCAGGGGTTAAATCCCTGGTCAGGTAACGAGATCTCACATGTCACAGCAAAGATCAAATATCCCACATGCCGCAACTAAGACCTGATGCTGCCAAATAAATAAATGAATATAAAAAAATAATACTTTTAAAATGAAAAGTGGGAGGAACCACTTACTATGCTACTACATATCTAAGAATATATGTATATATATATAGACAATGGAAAGAGAAGCCAAAAAAATTTTTTAAAAGGCTACCTATGGGGGAAGGAGGAAATAGAATAGAGGAGATTGGGATAGAGACTAGGTTTCTCTGATATACCTTGCTTTGTAGATCTGAATTTAGAACTGTGTAAATATTTGACTTAAGTACAAACAAAATTAATTTGAAAAAGCATTTCCTAAAAATCAAGAGCAAGATAAAAGAATCTATCTGCCCAGTGAGTTAGTGGTCTAATCACAGAGAGAACTGTTTCAAAAATTTTAAACCACAGTAGTTTGACTGGATATCCATAGTGAGATACACTGAATCAATTAATGGTGACAATGTTGAGAAATAAGGCAAATGGCTTGTTTGGGAACTGAGATATTTGGTTGGAAGAAAGAATAGATGTAAGATATATGAAGTTACATAAGACAGTAAGAGTCTTTATTTTATTTTATTTTTTCTTTTTTGGCCACATAGTGAGGCATGCGGGATCTTAGTTCCCCAACCAGTGATCAAACCTGTGCCCCCTGTACAGTGCAAGTGCCAAGTCTTAACCACTGGACTGCCAGGGAAGTCCCAATGAGACTCTCTATTTGGAATTGAAAGTACTAGTAAACACAAAGGATGATATCTTTAAATATATGTGTATGTATTTCCTTTCCACTAGAAGGCTCTAGAAACAAAGACCAACCCAGTAGCAATGAGCATCCCTTGCCCCCTGACTACTGTCTCTGGTTGCCATTTCCATCAGTAGAAACCTTGAAGAAGTGTTTGGTTCTTAACCTGGAAAAGGAAATGCACAAGTTGTGCTTGGATATTTGTCATATCAGAAATTCAGAAACTATCAAAATCTTTTGAGCCTACCTCAGAAGAAAGAGATGTTGGCAAACACGGACAATTTAAGCATTCATAAGAATAGTAATTACAATGGACTACAGTGAACTAAAGTACATCAAATATGTTTAAACCCATTACTTTATAATGGTTATTTTTAATTGGTCACTTTGGGAGGCTTCTTGGTAGCCAACTCAATAATTTGAAAACTGCTAATGAAGAGAAATCAACATTTATCCTGCCTTTCCTGTAGGAACCATACATGACCACATGATTGATGAGGGAATTTCTCTTAACAGAAGTAATAGAGTAGTAAATGAGCAGAATGATAGAATTTCGATATCACCATTTTTCAACCCCCCAATGAAATCATGGATTAGTCAATAATGACTAATAACTGATAACATCACCAAAAGAAAGACAAGCAGATACTATATACGTTGTGTTGGAAGTTCTCAGCATTTTCTGAGGAATCCTGCAAATATAAACACTGAATCAGGAAGTGACCAATGAAATTACCAATTTACAGGGAATTTGTTGGACAGAGGAGCGTGTTACATAGTACCTCAAGTCATAATCAACCAAAACCAGACGGTGGGAAACTCTATAGGAAACCACCTCCCCATTTTCCCCACCCCACACACAGTTCCCTCAACAAATACCTTTCAAGGGAGGAAAAAAAAAAGAATGAGAGAGAGATCCTACACATTAAAAGAAACATAAGAAAAAAATAGCAACCAATATTTATTTCAATCCTGATTCAGAAAAAGTAAACTCATAAGAAAGATATGAGACATTTGGGGGAATCTGAAAAAAAAAAATCGGAAGCTCCTAGATTTTAGCCTGTTTTCCCACTGGCCTGAGCCTGAGCATCGTTGCTATTATAAGTAAAAACCACTTCAGAGCCCACAACCACAGGGTTGGGATAACTCCTCCAGTGGCTCTGTATGTGTCATAGGAAGAGTCTAACAGACAAAGCCACCTCTTCATTCCCTCCCAGCCCAGCAGGCTCCCCCACCCTCCACCCCAGTCCCAGGCCGACCCACCACAGAGGGGAGAACCAGGAGGATAGAACGTTCAACTACTCAGAATGAGGCCAATGAGGCCCCAGGCAGGTGATTCTTTTGGGGTGGTTCTCATTCAGGCTCTTGCCCACCTGGGGCATGGCTTTTGGCATGATTCGGGATATGCCAAATGAACACGTTCTGCTTGTGTGAAGTGAGCTGACGTCCCTGATTCCAACTGGGCCTGAGTTTTGGAAACAGAGGTAGTTGGCATGCTCCACCAAATACCACTACCAGTATCGCTGCAGATGGGAGTAACTGTAAACTATACAATACATTGTTGTTGTTGCTATTTTTCAGTTGCTAAGTCGTGTCCGACTCTCTGTGACCCTATGGACTGCAGCACGCCTGGCTTCCCTGTCCTTCACTATCTCCCGGAGTTTGCTCAGAGTCATGTCCATTGAGTCAGTGATGCCATCCAACTATCTCATCCTCTGTTACCCCCTTCTCCTCTTGCCTTCAATCTTCCCCAGTATCAGAGTCTTTTCCAACAAGTCAGCTCTTCACATCAGATAGCCAAAGTATTGGAGCTTCAGCATCAGTCTTTCCAATGAATATTCAGGGTCGATTTCCTTTAGGATTGACTGGTTTGGTCCCCTTGCAGTCGAAGGGACTCTCAAGAGTCTTTTCCAGCACAATTCAAAAGCATCAAATGCAATTATGTACAGGATTCCATTTCGAAAAATGTAAACCCTGTCCCCCAGAGCCTGAATGCTCTTAAGTCAGAAGGCTTGGGAATTAGCCACTATCCCTATCTGTTACTACACTTACACATGAGGTTCCTCACTGCTCCAAGCTCTGAAACCCCAGATGTGATGTGGAGAAGACACTCATTATTTTAGAGGTGAGAAGAACTTAAAATAGGCAAAAGGACCCAAGGAAGGGCAGGAAATGAGCAAGTCAGGAAGTGTTGCTGGCACATGAAGTCAAGAGTGCCAAAACTGCTAAGTAAATAATAATTTGATATTTATTGAGTTCTTTCTCTCTGCAAGGTGCTGAGCTAAGTCCTTTTCTTTTTTTTCTTTTTTAAATTTTATTAAAGTATAGTTGATTTTCAATGTTATGTTAATTTCCGCTGTACAGCAAAATGACTCAGTTATATATATATATATATTTATATACTCAGATATGTATTTTTCATATTCTACAACTTGTTACAGTATATTCAATATAGTTCCCTGTGCTATACAGTAGGACCTTGTTGTTTATCCATCCTATATATAATAGTTTCATCTGCTAATCCCAAACTCCCAATCCTTCCCTCTCTACTCTCTTCCCCCTGGGCAACCACAAGTCTATTCTCTATATCTGTGAGTTTGTTTCTGTCTTGTAGACACGTTCATTTGTGTTATATTGTTTATTCCGCACATAAGTGATATCTTTGTGATATCTTGTCTTTCTCTTTCTTACTTATTTCGCTTAGTGTAATAATCTCTAGGTCTATCCATGTTGTTGCAAATGGCACTATGTCATTCTTTTTTATGGCTGAGTAATATTCCACTATATATATATATATATATATATATATATATATATATACCACGTCTTCTTTATCCATTCCTCTTTTGATGGATATTTAGGTTATTTTCATGTCTTGACTATTGTAAATAGAACTGCTATGAACACTGGGGTGCATGTATCTTTTCAAATTATAGATTTGTCTGGATATATGCCCAGGAGTGGGATTGCTGGATCATATGCCAATTCTGGACTAGGTCCTTTTCATGCATCATACCTTTTCATATGCTCAGAAACCTAATAGATAATGCTCTCAACCTCCTCCTCTCAAGTGCAGCCTCAATCCTTCTTCTCAGAAACACATACATCTCTTACCTATTTCCTATTTCAAACACCTGGCAGTTACATGTAATCGCTGCAGTTTCATATGTATAGCAAAGATGCTGGAGGGACAGTCTCAGTCCAATATGGGGAGTTTGAGGTCTCTGGAGGGTCAAAGACCTCCCTGACACAATCAACAAAGCTTCTTTCATGCAATGTTTAAAAGGAAGACTATCTAAAGAAATTTGTCATCTTTGTAAAAAAAAAAATGTCCAAAAGATGCCAAACTCTTCCAGTCAGGGCTTTGTCTTTGCCATGACCTGTGACAAGCCATTGCTCCCTTCACAGCGAGGCATCTGGCCATCTACAATTTTGGATCCTTTTCCAGGAAATCCACCAGCTGAACAAAGGCTGTTGGACCTGTTACAATTTTATCATCAGTAAATGAGGCTGAAAGTTGGGTGCATTTACAAGCAAGAAGTTACAGTGTAACTGGTGATGATAGTCATTGCATGTTTTCCATAATTTCCTAACAAGGGTCATGCCTTGAGGATTCAACAGTGATGCAATGACAGAAAAAGGAGAGGAATTTACATGGGAGGCAAAGATGCAAACTGTGTTATGTGAGTTCTGTCTCTCCTCAATGAAGGAGCAACATTTGAAATGTGTTCCCATTAATCTGCCCCCCACCCCAAACCACCAAAACACACTTAACAATGGGGCTTCACTCTGTAGCTACGATTCATCATATCTAGAATTATTTCAGTGAATCAATGAAGTAATAATGGAGCACATGGCTTTATCACTTGTTTGTGTCCCTTGGTATGAATATTCAGTACAGTAAACATGTGGCATCTGCAGATTTAACAAGCTGGCTGCTTCAGTTGTCAGTGAGGACCCCTGACAGCGTGGGAACGCACATCTTTGCTGAGATATGGACAGGAATGGCGCCACCCAGCTGGGTGTAGCTGAGTGAAGACAGCAGACCAGCCCGCTTCCCAAAACAGCTTTGTGTTTCTCAGCAAGTGGTCCAGTAGGCAGAAACACACCAGAAAATAAAACAACTTTAAAAACTGTTGCTGGGAATTCCCTGGCGGTCCACTCTCTCACTGCCAGTGGCCCTGGTTGGACCCATGATTGGGGAACTAAAATTCCCCAAGTCACTTGGCAAGGCCAAAAACGAAACAAAAAACTTCATTTCTTTGCATATATTGCCACAAACACCACCCCACCACGCACACACCCACACACGAAAGAAAAAACTAATCATTAACACTGTTGCTGGAAGTAATGAAGATGTGAGCAGTTGTGAAAAAGTAATGGTTTTTCAGAACTGTAATTTGGGATAAATTAAAGATGGGTGTTTTGATCTTGATGACAGTTTAGCTTTCTTAATCCACATAATTGCAGATGTTTGAAAAGAGACTAAGCCATTTCAGGAAATGTTTTCAAAAATCTTACACAGAGTAAGATACAAAACTTAAGTGAAAGAACAGCGGTTAACTTGTGGTGAGAGTCTATAGCAGGAATCAGCAGCCTCTCCATGTAAATATGATTCAGAAAGACCCAGAAAATCTGGAGAAGTACTTATAGGTCATCAAATTTGGAAATATATGAAGATCTCTGTAAAGGTCAAAAGGGTCTGCTCTTCTTTCTGTAAGCATGGCCAATGGATGAATACACATCCATCTTTTCATTTCAGTATCCCTCACTCAAAATGTGTTACAAACGTGCCTTAGAGGTTGAAAAATTCTGAACTCCCTGGAACAAGATTTTCTCATGGGGAGGGATGTAGGTAAAAGCAGCCAGTGTGCCTCAAATAGCAGCCCTTTCCCATTAGGAAAGTCTTCTGATTTATCTTCCAAGGGCTCATCCTCTTTCTATACATATATTATCCAACACTGCATACTCATCCTCACTTCCCTCTCTACTTGATTTGTTATTTTACTCTTGTTAAACAATATCCAGGTTTACCATGTTTATATCTCATCAATGTCCTTTCGGATATAAGCTTGGAGCCTGGTGGGCTACAGTCCATGGGGTTGCAAAGAGTCGGATACAACTGAGTGACTAACACTTTCACTTTTGGTATCTATAAACAACAAAGGTAACTACCAAGTATTATAGTTATTAATTATATTAATAGTTGTTGTTATACCATACTATATGTAAATATATATATAATATTATTCTATATATGATCTATAGTGTAATATCTATATTTGTTATACTATAGTAACAGTTATATAGTATTAATGTTATAGTATACTATAATATTCCAATTTGTATACATTATCTTTTATCCTCACAATCCTGGAAGATAAAATTTACAAAAAAACAAGGCACCAGAGTGGCGGGCAACTAGCTCATGTTATAATAGCTAATAAATGGTAGATCCAGGAGTCAAACCCAAATGAGAAGGAATCTATGTCAGGGCTTGTTCTATTACTAAGTTGCCTCCAATGATGCACATCTCATTAATATCCCTTTCTGATCTATCATTAATCAGACAGAGCATCAGCAGTTTTATAAAAGCTGTTTACGAAGCAGAGCTAAAGCAGGGTTAACCACACACACACACACACGATCCCTTTATGCAGTTAGATTCCTTCATCTTCTCAGCAGATACCCCTTGTCATCCCAGACTTAATTAGGTACTTCATTATACTCTTGGACTTTTCCTTCATCTCCCTTTAATTACTTCACTGTCTTTCATTCCTCTGTCCCGTGACCTCCTTGGAGGCGAGACGGTTGTCCTGTTCCTGCCCTAACCAGTAGCACCTGGCGCCTAAGAGAAATTTAGTTAATATTTGTTGAATGAACGGATGTGAATAGGCAGTGGGAGCAGGTTCTCTCAAAGGTTAGACAAGGTGGTACACCAGCTAGTAGTTAGCTGACTGTCCGCTTCCGTGGGTGCCAACCTCTCCTCAACAGAAACTAGCAGTCTCCCTCCCACTGCACACCTCTTCCGGTGTCCGCCTTGCCGTGAGCTCTGCCCAGGCTCGCCTCGCCTGGGAGCTGTACTAGCGGGTGGAAGCCTGCCCTGAAGAAAGGACTGATTAATCATAACTGTCAAGTCAGGCTCACAGATCTTGCCTTGTGCACACCCATCCAATCTGGGTATCCCTTTGATCACAATCTCCGGTCCTGGGTTGAACCTCAGGAGAGTCAATAACTCCTGGAAGGAATGACCACACCCTACTCCACCCCTGGCTGTGTGGGGGTTAACTGGAGACCTGGTTTTCTGCGCCCTGTAGGACAAGATCATACACCTGGTGGTAACGTGGTGTCTGAAAGAGATGGACAGTCTGGCACCGACAGGCATAGGTGAGGGGGCCCTCAGGGTGGAGCTTATACCTCAGAAAGGGAGCCTTGAGGGCTTTCCTTGTGGCTCAGTAGTAAAGAATCTGCCTGCCAATGCAGGAGACACAGGCTGAATCCCTGGTCCAGGAAGATCTCACCTGCTGTGGAGCTGCTAAGCCCGTGCACCACGACTACTGAGCCTGTGCTCTGGGGCCCAGGAGCTGCAAGGACTGAGCCCTTGCCCCGCAGCTACTGAAGCCTGAGGGCCACAGGCCCTGAGGAGCCTGTGCTCCAGAACAAGAGAAACCACCGCAGTGAGAAGCCCGCACCCTGCAACTGAAGAGTGGTCCCCGCTTCCTCGAAGCTAGAGAAAAGCCCACGCAGCAACAAAGACCCAGCACAACCAAAAATAAGTAAATAAAATAAAAAAGAAAGAAAGGGAGCCTTGAGCAGGTAGGGGTGGGAACTTCCATGTTTCCCTCAAGACCCGGACATTTCTTTGCGATGGAGGCAGCAGGTCAGGAGCCAGGGAGGAGAGATCCGTGCCATCTGTGGGCACAAGATGAATCAGCTGAGTCTGTCTGGTGAATCAGATCATCGGGTTACCTGCTGCTCAGTTCTTTGCTTTCCCTTCTCTTAAATCTAGGCCTTTACAGGAGTCCTGCTTAATTGTTTAAAGTCTCTGCAGTGCTGATGACTTCAGCTGTGGTTGTTCAGAAGCACAAAGGGACAGGGACAGGGAGACTTCTGGGGACGTGGCAGGGCTGGGAAGTCCCTTCCTCTCCCCATGGAGATGCTCCCTCCCACCACCTCCCCTCAGAGGATGTATCTCTTCTTATTACGGGAGATGTCTATTTCTTATTACGGGAGATGTCTATTTCTTTGCAGCATCTGAGCCAGTTAAGGAAGTCCCCTGACTTTAGGTTGTAGGTCAATTATATTTCTTTTTTTTTTTAAGTAGTGAATAAAAAATAAATTAAAATGTCAGTTTCAGTTTAAAAAAAAGGTGGTACTTTGCCCATGTGTGAATAACCAACATTTTACAGCCTCATAACTCTCTCCCATGTGCCCACAGTCCCTCATTTTCCAACCCATTGTCAATCTTCCTCAGTCTACAGCTGGAATTTGTGACCACCGAGGGCAGACCCTGTTGTCCTCAGCCCTCAATCTGGGACTCAAAGTTAATGCTCTGTTGGGTCTTTGACAACCTCAGAAGGTTACAGAAGGCCCAGTTACAGTTGTATATTGGTAAATCTATACTGGGGGGTTACAGGGTGGGGGAAAATCCCTAATTTGTAGATTTTCAGTTTCATGGTGTAAATGCTCCCTTCTACCATGACTGATTTCCAACTGCCAATGGTTTAACAATCAACTTGGAAAACTCCTGAATATTTAACATTCTCACCAGCCAGTCTGAGCTGGCTCCATCATACCACCAATTCAGGAGGATTTCCAGTGTGTCTCTGGGCCCCTGAGAAGTCTTGACAAAGTGAGCAAATAGACCTGGTGGAAGTGAAAATAAGACCTCGTGTGCTATTTCTACCCCCTGGCTCCCTTGGCTCAGAGCCCTGGAAAGAGGATGACTTTAGGGAGTCAGGAGAGCTCTGGGTTCAAATACTTGTGTGACTTTGGGCAAGTTTCAGCTTGCAACTCCGCAAATTAGGATTGATAAAAACTCCCTGAAGGATCACTTTGAGGATGAAATGAGAGGCCCAAATAAAATGCTTAATGTATAGCAAGCTCTCAAATGTTCTTTCTTTTGTTTCCCTATCTTTGTCTTAATTTTGCCTGTTTAGTTCAAATAACTATTTTTCAAGTCGTGTCCGACTCTTAGCAACCCAGTTGACTGTAGCCCACCAGGCTCCCCTGTCCATGGGATTCTCCAGGCAAGAATACTGGAGTGGGTTGCCATGCCCTCCTCCAAGGGATCTTCCTGACCCAGGGATCAAACCTACATCTCCTGTGGCTCCTGCCTTGCAGGCAGATTGTTTACCGCTGAGCCATCGGGGAAGCCCCAGTTCAAATAATTATTTTTCAAAGGGTCCAACAGGGGGAGCCCAAACTCAACACTGTCAGAGTGGGGGCTGGTAATTCAACCCAACTCTCGCTACAGTTGAGTTTAACTTCAAAAACTTTAAAGGGCATACTTCTTTCTCTCTTCAGGGCTCACCCTTGTCTTCATCCCCAAAGAGGTGAGTCCATTTAAATGTTCCATAACTGGTGTTTATGCCCGATGGCTTCGTTCTCCTTTAAGATGGCAAGCTACACCCAGAATGAAAAACCACAGCCCACAAAGGGGGCTCCACGTCAGGACCAGAACAAGGAGAGTGGGCTTCCCTAAAGTTGGTCTCCACACAGTAGGGCACATAAAGCTTCCTGCGCACCCAACGTGCCTCCTGCACGTTGGGTCCCATAATATACCAAACAGGTCCTATAATATACCAAACATCAAACACTCAGGAGGATTTATGGTAAAATTGTGCAGCAGAAGGCTGTGGTTAGATAGCTAGAAAAACTTTCCAACTATAAAACAATCTTACGAGAAAGTGGAGTCTTTGGCTCTAGCTAGGGGAGGGGAGGCAGAGGCAGAAGGGGCCTGAGGCTCGATAGATTTAAGAAGTTTGTCTGCTCACAAACACTGAAGTTATTGGAATGCTACAGGGAGAGACAGCAAATGAAACTTTGAGGAAATCTGGTGGTAAAGAGCTTTGGGTAACCTGAGAAACTTTCAGAAACTTTGACGCACAAAAACTCTTCATTAGAAATGAATGAAAAGTCTTGGAATTGAACAATGTGTGGCACTTTCCAGCTGACTGACCTACACAAGTTATTTAATCTCTTTGAGACTCAATCATGCATATATTTATTGACTCACCCTATTATTTATTGAGCATCTTGTATGTACATCAGGTATGGGGTTAAGTGAATCCTGAGGGGACTATGGTGGGCAAAATTAGGGACTTTCTTTTTTTCATGGGATTTACAATTTATTCATCTGTAAAAAGGCGTACTGGGAATTACCTGGTGGTCCAGATGACACCACCGTTATCGCAGAAAGTGAAGAGGAACTAAGGAGCCTGTTGATGAAGGTGAAAGAGGAGAGTGAAAAAACAGGCCTAAAACTCAACATTCAAAAAAAGATCATGGCATCCAGTCCCATCATTTCATGGCAAATAGATAGGGAAACAATGGAAACAGTGACAGATTTTATTTTCTTAGGCTCCAAAATCACTACAGATGATGACTGCAGCCATGAAGTTAAAAGACGCTTGCTCCTTGCAAGAAAAGCTATGACCAACCTAGACAGCATATTAAAAAGCAGAGACATTATTTTGCCAACAAAGGTCCATCTAGTCAAAGCTATGATTTTTCCAGTGGTCATGTATGGATATCAGAGTTGGACTAGAAAGAAGGCTGAGCACCGAAGAATTGATGCTTTTGAACTGTGGTGTTGGAGAAGACTCTTGAGAGTCCCTTGGACTGCAAGGAGATCAAACCAGTCAATCCTAAAGGAGATCAGTCCTGAATATTTATTGGAAGGACTGATGCTGAAGCTGAAGCTCTAATACTTTGGCCATCTGATGCGAAGAACTGGAAAAGACTCTGGAAAGACCTTGGAAAAGACTCTGATGCTGGGAAAGATTGAAGGCAGGAGGAGAAGGGGATGACAGAGGATGAGATGGTTGGATGGCATCACTGACTCAATGGACATGAGTTTGAGTAAACTCCAGGAGATAATGAAGGACAGGGAAGCCTGGCATGCTGCATTCCATGGGGTTACAAAGAGTCGGACACGACTGAACGACTGAACAACAGCCAGTGGTTAGGACTCTGAGCTCTTACTGCTGAGGGCCCACGTTCAATCCCTGGTGGAGGAATTAAGATCCCACAAGCCATGCAGCTTGGTCAAACAAAACAAAGCAAAATAGACATAGTAACACTGGGATGACTGGATATCTATGTGCAGAAGAATGAATCTGGATCCCTATCTCACACCATATAAGAAAATTAACTCAGAACGAATGAAAAATCTAAAAGTGAAAGCTAAATCTATTAAGCTCTTGGAAGAAAGCATAGGCTCAAATCTTTGTGACTGTGGATTAGGTAATGGTTTCTTGGCTATGAAACCATACGCACAAGTAATAAAAGATAATATAGATAAATTGGACTTCACCAAAATTTAAAACTTCTGTGCTTCAAAGGACACCATCAAAAAAGTGAAAAGATGCCAAGATATGAAATGGAAGCAACCTAAGTGTCCATCAAAAGATGAATGGATAAAGAAGATATGGTATGTATATACAATGGAATATTACTCAGCCATAAAAAGAGTGAAATTTTGCCATTTACAGCAACATGGATGGACTTGGAGGGCATTATGCTAAGTGAAGTAAGTCAGGCAGAGAAAGATATATACGAGATATCATTTACATGTGAAATCTAAAAAATACAACAAACTAGTGAATGTAACAAAAAAGAAGCAGACTCACAGAAACAGAGAACAAATAAGTGGTTGCCAATGGGGAGAGGGAGTTAGGAAGGGACAATATAAGGACAAGGATTTAAGAGGTACAAACTATTAGATATAAAATAAACAATAAAGATATGCAGCACAGGGCATATAACCAATATTTTACAATAACTGTAAATGGAGTATTCAGTTCATTTCAGTCGCTCAGTGGTGTCCGACTCTTTGTGACCCCATGAACCGCAGCATGCCAGGCCTCCCTGTCCATCACCAACTCCTGGAGTCCACTCAAACCCATGTTCATTGAGTCGGTGATGCCATCCAACCATCTCATCCTCTGTCGTCCCCTTCTCCTCCTGCCCTCAATCTTTCCCAGCATCAGGGTCTTTTCAAACAAGTCAGCTCTTCACATCAGGTGGCCAAAGTATTGGAGTTCCAGCTTCAACATCAGTCCTTCCAATGAACACCCAGGACTGATCTCCTTTAGGATGGACTGGTTGGATCTCCTTGCAGTCCAAGGGACTCAAGAGTCTTCTCCAACACCACAGTTCAAAAGCATCAATTCTTCAGCGCTCAGCTTTCTTTATAGTCCAACTCTCACATCCATACATGACCACAGGAAAAACCATAGCCTTGACTAGACGGACCTTTGTTGACAAAGTAATGTCTCTGCTTTTTAATATGCTGTCTAGGTTGGTCATAACTTTCCTTCCAAGGTGTAAGCGTCTTTTAATTTCATTGCTGCAATCACATCTGCAGTGATTTTGGAGCCCAAAAAAATAAAGTCAGCCAGTTTCCACTGTTTCCCCATCTATTTGCCATGAAGTGATGGGACCAGATTCCATGATCTTAGTTTTCTAAATGTTGAGCTTTAAGCCAACTTTTTCACTCTCCTCTTTCACTTTCATCAAGAGGCTTTTTAGTTCCTCTTCACTTTCTGCCATAAGGGTGGTGTCATCTGCATATCTGAGCTTATTGATATTTCTCCCAGCAATCTTGATTCCAGCTTGTGCTTCTTCCAGTCCAGCGTTTCTCATGATGTACTCTGCATAAAAGTTAAATAAGCAGGGTAACAATATACAGCCTTGACATACTCTTTTTCCTATTTGGAACCAGTCTGTTGTTCCACATCCAGTTCTAACTGTTGCTTCCTGATCTGCATACAGGTTTCTCAAGAGACAGGTCAGGTGGTCTGGTATTCCCATCTCTTTCAGAATTTTCCACAGTTTGTTGTGATCCACACAGTCAAAGGCTTTGGCATAGTCAATGAAGCAGAAATAGATGTTTTTCTGGAACTCTCTTGCTTTTTCGATGATCCAGTTGATGATGGCAATTTGATCTCTGGTTCCTCTGCCTTTTCTAAAACCAGCTTGAACATCTGGAAGTTCACAGTTCACGTATTGCTGAACTCTGGCTTGGAGAATTTTAAGCATCACTTTACTAGCATGTGAGATGAGTGCAAGTGTGCGGTAGTTTGAGCATTCTTTGGCATTGCCTTTCTTTGGGACTGGAATGAAAACTGACCTTTTCCAGTCCTGTGGCCACTGCTGAGTTTTCCAAATTTGATGGTATATTGAGTGCAACACTTTCACAGCATCATCTTTCAGGATTTGAAATAGCTCAACTGGAATTCTGTCACCTCCACTAGCTTTGTTCATAAATGGAGTATAACTGTTTTTTTTAAAAAGTGAAAAGATGACCCACAGAATGTGATGAAAATACTTGTAAGTCATTGATCTGTTAAGGGGGTCGTATCTAGTAGGATATACAAAGAATTCTTACAATTTGGTAATAAAAAGACAAACCAATTTAAAAATAGGTAAAGGATCTGTATCAACATTTCTCCAAAGATATACAAATAACCAATAAGCACATAAAACGATTCTCAACGTCTTTAGCCATTAGAAAAACACTTACATAAACCCACAATGAGATACCACTTTATACGCTCTAAAATGGCTAGAATCAGAAAACAGATTGGAAGGGCTTCCCCCGGGGGTCCAGTGGTTAGGAATTCACTTTCCAATACAGGGACATTGTATTCCACCCATGGTCGAGGGGAACTAAGATCCCACATGCCATGGGGCAACTAAATCAATGTGTCACAACTACTAAAGCCAGTGAGCTCCAACAAAATACCCTGCGAGACGACGCAACAAAGGTCCCAAGTGCCTTCAACTATGACTCGACACAGCCAAGTAAATAAATAAATAAAAATTAAAGCATAATAATAGTTCTTACTTCATAGGGTCATTGTGAACAGTAAATGAGATGAATTTTGGCTTATGGAATAGCTAAAAACATCATTTATGAACCAGGCCTGGAGAAGGATGTTTGGAATGGGGGAGGGACACTTAAGCTTTCTACTTTACTTATCTATGGTTTAGATTTTTAAACTGGTACATTTTTGTAATTCAAAAAGTAAAGCAGTAAAGAGCTGCTTATTCTCGTGTTACTGATTCATTCAAGACTTAACATCCACAGAGCAGTGCATGAGAATTGAGAACAACATTCTATTCTTGACTTATGTTTGACCTACTGTGTTTGTGTAACTTTTTCCATATTTCCTCAGCTTTGCTTACCTTTCTCCCTCACTGCCCCTCAGTTTGCTTAAGTCCATTAGTCACAAAATTTTAAACCTCCCCGTCAAATCCCTGGATCCTCTGAATCGGCCCCAAGAAAGACCCCAGACTCCACACAGAGGGGGCCCTTGCCTATTCCTATTCAGTGTCCTCTGAACTCCTCTTTCCCATTTTTATCTCCTTCCCTATACCAAACCCTCCTTGAGATCTGATTTAAAGTCTCTCACTTTGCAAACAGAGAGGTCTGCTCTTCCAGGAGGCCAGAGCTGGCTGGCTGGGAGTCTGACCGGAAGTCAGTTTCCTGGGTGGGAAAACACTGGCTGAAACCCAGATGGCTGACGTCACCTGGTCCAGATGGTGGACACCATTGCCCAATCAGAGGAAATTGATGCCAGCAACACATTTCTCTATGACTGTCTTCCTCCATTCAGAAAAGCATTTTCCTCGACAGGAAGCAGCTAAGTAGGAGTAGAAAGTGCCCTGGCCTTTGAACCATGTGGCATGTTGACCAAGAAGCTGGCCGTGGCATTGACTGACAAATGAATGTGAGACCCGAGGCTGGACTCAAGTCTGGGTCTCTGCCACCTAAATTCTAACCTTTGACAAATCACCTCGGTAGCTTTTCTTAGCTGTGAGTAATAATACCTACTCACAGAAGCTACTGTTGCATGTCTGGAATGAAGTCATCCATGTGAAAGATTTCATAAACTTGAAGCAGGATGTCAGTACATCATCATTCTGCCTTCCAGAGGGCAGCAGACCCTGAGCAGGCAGGCTGATCCAGGAGCCAGGTAGCCTACACCAGAATGTGCAGCTGGGACACATAATTTAAACTCTCTGTGCCCAGTTACCTTGTTGTCACAATGGGGGATGATAATAACACCAACCTCATCACAGGCTTGTCGGGAGGGTTAAGTACCTACTCTACTTGGAGCACATAGATCACTGCCCAGCTGTGGCAGTGCTCACTAAGACTTAGCCGGATAATCCTCCCCCAGGCCATCTTTTGTACCTGCAGGCCCTGACCTGGGTGTTCAGCCCAGTCCCAGGAGATCTCATGAAAAGAGATCCTGGGAATTCCCTGACTGCTCAGTGGTTAGGACTCGATGCTTTCACTGCCAAGGGCTTACGGTCAACCCCTGATCGGGGAACTAAAATCCTGCAAGCCTCTTGGCATGGGCCCCTCCCCACAAAATGAGGGGGATTCTGCTCCCACCCATAGTCCACACATCAAGCAGAGCTCTTTAACTGAAATCTGACCATGTCACGCCCCTGTTTCACCACCCAAATCTACCCCAGCCCCACCCTCGCACCCAGGTAGACACCAAGCCCCGGTGATGGGCCCTTGAGCCCTCTCCAGCATCTCCCCTTGCCTGCTGCCTCTCATCAGGGGTCCAGCAACACCAGACTGCCTGGCACTTCTCACCTCCACTAGCTATTCCAGCCTGCCTTCACCAGCCCTGCTTTTGCCAACTCCTAGTTACCTTTTGGGCTTCCCTGGTGGCCCTTTAGGACTCTTAGATTCATGTCTCCTAGAAAGCCCTTTCTGATTCTCCTGAGCAGAGCTTGGTGCCCCTTCTCCTATGTTCCTAGTAGGCACTTCCATCACTGCTCAGACCAAACTGTACCCTAACTGTTCAGGTGACTGCTTCACACCAGCCTGGGGGATCCTTGAAAGGAAAGGCCAGCACTGGGTCTTGCACATCTCAGTAAACTGAGCATGAGCGCAGTGCCAGGCACACAGTAGGTGATCAGTAATGGTTGAGTGGAAAGACTGAGAAATGGATGACCGGGAACTAACAGAGCACCGGTTCGCTTTGGCCATGCTGCATGGCTTGTGGGATCTTAATGTGCCAACCAGGGATTGAACCTGGGCCATGGCAGTGAGAGCATGGAATCCTAGCCACTGGACCTCCAGGAAATTCCCTTGTTCAGCTACCTTAACAGATGATCCTGTTTGCCTGGGGTTGGGATGAACATCTTGGAACAGATACAGTTTCCATTTTCCTCAGCCACTATTTTTCTCAGAATCACCCCTGTCTCTGTCTCAGGCATCCTCTGTGCCTATCTCTTTTCCCTGTTTTTATGCTTGGCCTCTCCTTCCTTAATACTTTGTTTCTCTTCCTTGTTCTGTGTCATATATCTCGACCCTTTGTTGCTCCATATTCTTTTCCTTTCATCTTTCATTTGTGCTTGAGTGGTGGAGTGGTGGTCTCTGTTCTCTTACCTCTTATCAAGCATTCCGGGCTGGTTAAGAGTATCCCTGGGCTCATGACTCCTCAGAAAGGAAGAAGGAGATTTTTAAAGGAAGGAAATCAATCCTTATTATGTGTCCAGAAGTCCCATATGTTTTATTTCATATAATCTTAGTAATAAGCTTATAGCATGGCGTGTCATTCAAAGAAGCTAGGTTATGCTTTTGTAACAAAGAACCTCAAAATCTCAGCAGTTTTTCACAACGATTTATCTATTTCGTTTACACAACCTATTTATCAATGGTGGGTTGACTGAGGCTCTGCTCTGAGCCATCGTTGCCTAACCTCAGGTCCCAGGATGACAGCATGTGCATCCTAAGTTACTTCAGTCATGTCTCACTCTTTGCAACCCTGTGGACTGTAGTCCGCCAGGCTCCTCTGTCCGTGGGATTCTCCAGGCAAGAATACTGGAGTTGATTTCCATGTCCTCCTCCAAGGGATCTTCCTGACCCATGGATCGAACTGGCATCTTTAATGTTTCTTGCACTGGCAGGCGGGTTCTTTATCACTAGCATCACCTGGGAAACCCCTCAGGATGACAGAGCAGCCGCTATCTAGAACATCATCATTTGCTATTGTAGAAGGGGAGAATGTGGAAAAAGCACAGCATATGCTAGCTTCTAACACTTCCATGTAGAAGGGACACATTTTAATTGGTCACATAACCATTCCTAATTGGTAGGAGTTAAATGACAAACCCTAAAAGATGATGCTGTGAAAGTGCTGCACTCAATATGTCAGCAAATTTAGAAAACTCAGCAGTGGTCACAGGACTGGAAAAGATCAGTTTTCATTCCAATCCCAAAGAAAGGCAATGCCAAAGAATGTTCAAACTACTGCACAATTGCACTCATCTCATACGCTAGCAAAGTAATGCTCAAAATTCTCCAAGCCAGGCTTCAACAGTATGTGAACCATGAACTTCCAGATAGTCAAACCGGCTTCAGAGGAACCAGAGATAAAACTGCCAACATCCATTGGATCATCGAAAAAGCAAGAGAGTTTCAGAAAAACATCTACTTCTGCTTTATTGACTACGCCAAAGCCTTTGACTGTGCAGATCACAACAAACTGTGGAAAATTCTTCAGGAGATGGGAATACCAGACCACCTGACCTGCCTCCTGAGAAATCTGTATGCAGGTCAAGAAGCAATGGTTAGAACTGGACATGGAACAATAGACTTGTTCCTAATGGGGAAAGGAGTACGTCTAGGCTGTATATTGTTACCCTGCTTATTTAACTTATATGCAGAGTACATCATGAGAAATGCTGGGCTGGATGAAGCACAAGCTGGAATCAAGACTGCCAGGAGAAATATCAATAAGCTCAGATATGCAGATGACATCAACCTTATGGCAGAAAGCGAAGAAGAACTAAAGAGCCTCTTGATGAAAGTAAAAGAAGAGAGTGAAAAAGTTGGCTAAAAACTCAACATTCAGAAAACTAAGATCATGGCATCTAGTCCCATCACTTCATGGCAAATAGATGGGGAAGCAAAGGAAACTGTGAGAGACTTTATTTTGGGGGGGCTCCAAAATCAAGGCAGATGGTGACTGCAGCCATGAAATTAAAAGACACTTACCCCTTGGAAGGAAAGCAATGACCAACCTAGACAGCATATTAAAAAGCAGAGACATTACTTTGCCAACAAAAGTCTGTCTAGTCAAAGCTATGGTTCTTCCAGTAGTCCTGTATGGAAGTGAGAGCTGGACTATACAAAAAGTTGAGTGCTGAAGAATTGATGTATTTGAATTGTGGTGTTGCAGACGACTCTTGAAAGTCCCTTGGACTTCAAGGAGATGCAACCAGTCCATCCTAAAGGAGATGAGTCCTGGGTGTTCATTGGAAGGACTGATGCTGAAGCTGAAACTTCAATACTTTGGCCACCTGATGCGAAGAACTGACTCATTTGAAAAGACCCTGATGCTGGGAAGAAAGATTGAAGGTGGGAGAAGAAGGGGACAACAGAGGATGAGATGGTTGGATGGCATCACCAACTCGACGGACATGGGTTTGAGCAAGCTCTGGCAGTTGGTAATGGACATGGACGCCTGGTATGCTGCAGTCCATGGGGTCACAAAGCCTCTGACACAACTGACCCAACTGAACTGAACTGAACTGAAATGCTGTGGCAACGTGAAGTCTTCCTAGGAATCTGGAAGGAGAGAGAGACTCACATATTGGTGAATAGTCCTGATAACATGGTGTGTATTCCTGTCCCCATTTTACAGATGAGGTTGAGGCACAGGAAGGTTATGTAATTTATTTAAGGACATGTAGTAAATGTCAGGGGAGCTGGGCTGAACCCATGCCTTTTGATTCCTGGGACTGTGCCCTTGCCACTCCACTGGAGGTTCAGTTCAGTTCAGTCACTCAGTCATGTCTGACTCTTTGCAACCCCATGGACTGCAGCACACCAGGCTTCCCTGTCCATCACCAACTCCTGAAGCTTGCTCAAACTCATGTCCATCGAGTCAGTGATGCCATCCAAGCATCTCATCCTCTGTTGTCCCCTTCTCCTCCTGCCTTCAATCTGTCCCAGCATCAGGGTCTTTTCAGATGAGTCAGTTTTTCACATCAGATGGCCAAAGTATTGGAGTTTCAGCTTCAGCTTCAGTCCTTCCAATGAAGAGTCAGGATTGACTTCCTTTATGATTGACAGGCTTGATCTCCTTGCAGTCCAAGGGACTCTCAAGAGTTTTCTCCAACACCACAGTTCCAAAGCATCAATTCTTCAGTGCTCAGCTTTCTTTATAGTTCAACTGAGAGAGTCCTTTCCTAGGCAGGTTGATAGGAAGTCTAGGGGTCCCCAAGGAGAGGGGGGGGGTCTGGAATTCTCAAGGAGGAAGAAAGGACAAACTTTTTTTGTCCCTCTACATTCCTTAGGATTATATAGCAATAATGTATCCTGCTTGAGGACATTCTCTGGAAAAAAACCTTTGGGCTAATCCTGTTATCTTAAGGTGTATATTATGGGAGTAGGTCTAGCAAGGTCTTTACAACCTCCAGACATTCTTTGGATTCATTGGAGAGTATATAACTCTATTGCTAACACTAGCAAGGGGGTACTTCTTCTACCCCCTTCTGATGTCTATGTCAGAAGCTTTCTCTGTCCCTTTTATACTTGAATAAACTCTATTGCACAAAAGCTCTGAGTGATCAAGCCTCGTCTCTGGCCCTGGATTGAATTCTTCTCCTCCAGTGGCCAAGAGTCCCAGCTTCTTTGCATGTTCAACAACAACCTTTTACAACTCTCACATCCATACACGACTACTGGAAAAACCATAGCTTTGACTAGACAGAACTTTGTTGGAGGTTCTAGGGTGCCTAAGCCTTGTCTACCATTTTTTACCCGGTCTTTGGACTCTGCTATGAAGCTTGATTTGCTGGAACACCAGAGGCCAGACGGTAAGAAGCCCAGCTGTGCTCAGCAACTTCTGTATCTCATCTGGTGAGGGGCATTGGAATCTCTCCCCAGTGTGGGGTTTGGGAGACTTCTGATTTCAAGACAAAAACCAAGCAGGTCACAAAACTTGGAGCACTGTCATTAGAAACCTTCTAGAAAAAGTTAGTCTGGGTGATAGAAGTCAGAATAGCAGTTCATTTAGAGGCAGGCAAGTCAGAGGTTTTGCATATTGACTAGACAGAGGTTCCAGGGGAACTTCTGGGGCGATACTATCTTGATCTAGATAGTGGTTAAATGGGTGAAGATAAATATAAAAATTTATCGAGCTGTACACTCAAGGTTTGTACACTTTGCTATGTGTCATTTACATCTCAAAAAAGATGAATAATAAAAAAGAAATTCTTAAAAAAATATTCTTCATCAAAATTAAAATATTTACCATGCCAAAGATCCAGCTAATAGAATGAAAAGACAAGGGGCTGAATAGGAGAAAATATTTGCCAGTCACATTTTCAACAAAGGACAAGGAATTCTCAAAACTTAACAGCAAGTAACAGACAACCCAACTTTGAAAGTAGGCAAAAGACTTGAATAAACACTTCAACAAAGTTAAGAGGAAAGCAAATAAATACAGAAAAAGTTGCTCAATTATTGGTCATTAGGGAAATGCAAATTAAAACCAGGATGAATTACCACTACAGATCTGAGTGAGTGAGTGAGTTAAGTCGCTCAGTCGTGTCTGACTCTTTGCGACCCCATGGACTGTAGCCCACCAGGCTTCTCAGTCCATGGAATTTTCCAGGCAAGAGTACTGGAGTGGGTTGCCATTTCCTTCTCCAGGGGATCTTCCTGACCCAGGGATCGAACCCGGGTCTCCCGCACAGCAGGCAGACGCTTTACTGTCTGAGCCACAAGGGAAGCCCTACAGATCTGTCAGAGTAACAAAAATAGGGAAATACTGACAGTACTGCCAAGTGTTAGAGAGAAGGCAACAGGAACTCTCATTCATTACTGGTGGAGCACAAACTCATACTCTGGAACATAGTTTGGCAATTTCTCATAAAGTTAATACACTTACCATACAAGTCAATAATCCACTAGGGATTTACCTGAGAGAACTACAATAAAATGAAAATAAAAACCTATACACTATATGAAAACTAAAGAAGAAAAAAAAATGTTTTAAGAGAAAAAAACATCCTATATACTATATACTCAGAGCAACTTTATTTGTAATTGCCAAAAACTGGCTAAAATGGGTAAGCGCCTCACTTGACTTATTCATATACCATGGCATACTATCCAGAAACAAAAACAAATTATTCATATGTGCAACAACTTGGACGAATCTCAAAGGCATTGTGCTGAGTGAAAAAATCTGGTCTCAAAAAATGTTACATGCTATATGACTCCATGTACGTGACATTTTAAAAAAGACAAAACTGAAGTGAGGAGACTAGATCAGAATAGCAAGAGATGTGGTGGGGGGGCGGGGGGGAATATGTGACTACAGAGGGGTAGCAGAAGGGAGTTTTGGGGTGCAGTGGAGCTGCTCTATATCTTGATGGTAGTAGTGATTTGACTGCAAATCTGGGGCCCATGGAGCCCCATCTCCTTTGCTCACTCCTCCATCCTCAGTGCCTGGAACTTAGGGATGGGGTACGTGCTCACAGACACAGTGAAGGAATGTTCTGGCTCCAGCCCTGATTCATCTTGGCACCCTTTGCAGACTACTCCATATTTAGCTTGCTCTCCGGCTGCCTACTGGACAGGCTGCGGCTGGAAGGCATCACCAGCCCCCCTTCACAGCCCAGGCCTGTTTCACAGGATCAGCCCTCCTGGAAAGCAGAGTCTCCAGCTGTCCTATAGTCTGAAATCTGTAAATATTAGCGATCTGAGGAGTTTATTGTTGCTGCTGATTTAATTTTCTTTTTTTTTTTTAACCACGCCACACAGCATGCACAATCTTAATTCCCAACCAGGGACAGAACCCACACCCGCTGCGGTGGAAACATGGAGTCTTAACCACTGAACTTGCCAGGGAAGTCCCCATTTTAGTTTTTGAAGTACATTTTTACTGTAAAAATAACATCTGTTCAATGTTTAAAAGAAACATCAGTCTAAAAAAAAAAATTGTAGTCTCACTACTAGTTCTTTCTCCGCCTATTTAGAAACACATCTATATATGTAAGCGTGTAGAGAGGGAGTTCTCTGTTGGCTCAGATGATAAAGAATCTGCCTGCAACACAGGAGACTCAAGTTTGACCCCTGGGTTGAGAAGATCCCCTGGAGAAGGGAGTGGCAACCCACTCCAGTACTCTTGCCTGGGAGAATTCCATGGACAGAGGAGCCTAGCGGGCTACAGTCCATGGGGTTGCAAAGAGTCAGACATGACTGAGCAACTAACACACACAAGCATGTATATCCTTATAAATGTAATGGATATGAATGAATTGATCCACAGCTCTTGGGGCTCATATGATGTCCTATTTCTTTGTGGACTCATACCAAGTCTGGCTTCAACCCTGACCGTCACTGATGGTAGTCTAGTGTCTGACAGTCTTCAGACTCGCTGCCTTGGATCAAACAAGAAAGTCAAGGCTTCTGCAGTTCTGAGGACACAGATGAGATTCTGCTCCTCTGACCATGTGGTCAGCATCATCTTATTCTTTACCCAGGCCTCTGGGGTCCATCAGAAAGAGGCCACAAGTCTGACCTGGGTAATTCCTAATTGGGCAAGCACACCCTCAGCAAAGCCAGGAGAGGGGAATAAAAACACCAACTTTGGAAATAATTTGATATTCAAGACAAAGAAGAAAAAGGAAGAGGAGGAGATAGAGAACAGGAAGGCATCAAAGTAGTCAGGCATCTAGGAAAAAAATCACATAGTACATCCTTAAAGCTGTCTTTGGTTTTATGCAGTTCTTTTCATTTTTAATTACATTGGGATGAGGGGCACCACAAGTTTCTGTGTGTGTCCACCATCTCAATCTGGCCTTTGCCTGGGGCGTGGGAAGCGGTTGTTGTAATTCTGAAAATACCCAGTGCAGAGTACCCATCGCAGTTCTTACAGAAGCTGACAGCCAGTCCCATCAGAGAGGTTGCCCTTGAAAAGGCCCAGCACTCCACATGCTCAGGAGAAACTGAGTCCCCAGAGGCCCAAGAATCATCCAAGAAAGTGGTTACAGCCTTTTCAGCCTCCCTTCTCAGACCAGACAGCCAGCACCCTCCAAAACCAAGGCCTGCATTGGTGTGGGCTTCCTATAAAGTCCCACCCAGCCTGATTCTTCCCTTTCTTTTTGAAACACACATACAAAAACAAACCCCTTAAGGGTCAAGGGTCCACAACTTTAAGGACACAAAGTCCTGACAATGCAGAAGAGGAACAGAAGAATTCCTTTATTCCTTGTTAATTCTCAATAGATTATTGTTATAATAAATGCATAAAAAAAACAAAACAAAATAAATGCATAATAAGTTGTCCTGCTATATAACATATTTACTTAAATTTTCTCATTTCTTCAAATATGACGCCTGTTGGGAAAGTTATTGGGGGGGAGATCAATTAGTAATCATTTATGAAATGTTTCTTGGATGAAGAACCCTATGATGGTCATAGTGCGGGAGATTTAAAGAAAAGACAGGATTCTTCTGAGAAATTTTAGGCCACTTTAGAAAACCAAACACATATACTATCTGAGAAATCCTTTGAGGACAACGTAGGCCAATGGATACTTACGGAGCATCTACTCAGAAAAGCTAGTATTTGCTGATACCCATCCCACGAGGTGCCAGGCCCTGTACTAGTTCCCTGGATACTGCAACCATCGTGATGGAGATGCTTCCCTCACAATGGAGCTCCGAAGGACAGGCATGAGACAAACAGAAATGAGGCGGTGACTCTTATAAAAGGTGAAAATAGGTCGCGGTAGGAATGCAGAGCCAGAGGACAAAACCCAGGATGGAGTATCAGGGAAGGCCTCCATTAGGGACTGACATTTAACTGAGACTTGCAAATGACAATCCAAAATAGAGAGACATCAGAGCTGGGGGAGGGGAAGCTGAGTTTATTGCTTATCTACAAGGGAGAGCCATGTTTCTCAAGAAGTAAGTCCAGTGGGTCTCCCTGAGAAGAAACTGAAAAGCCAAAATATAGACCCAGAAGGAGGAAGCTCACCAATAAAGCAGGAATTCAGTTCTGGTCGGTGACTCACAAAGGAAGTTGTACATGCCACCATCTTCAGTTCTTAGTTCTCAAAAGAGTATGTAATTCTCAAAGAGGTCCAAGTCAGATCCCGTGATGCCTCGATGGACTTGGGCCAAAAGGGGGCAAAACCATATCTGCTTATTGCAAAGCTAGATCAATTTTTCCTTACAAAGACCCAATAGAAGTAGAGCAGGCAAAGGAAGGAAGGAAGATGATAGAGAGCTTAGATCTGGTGATAGAAGGTGATAGAGGGCTTAGATATGCAAGAGATCTGGACATATTTGAGGAAGCAAGAGAAACTCAACTTACAGAAGCAGGAAGGCAGAGATTCTGTAAAGCAAACGCATTACCAAGGACAAAATGAAACAATGGTGTCACCTCCCCCCAAGGTTTAGGGACCCTTCCTCCATGTGTCACTCAATACCATCAATAATCATGTACTTAAAGATGTAGTAGAATGTTCCACTTACTGCTCTGTGGATCCTCTGGAGGAGGGCATGGCACCCCACTCCAGTATTCTTGCCTGGAGAATCCCATGGACAGAGGAGCTTGAAGCCTGGAAGGCTACCGACAACGGGGTCACAAAGAGTCAGTCACTTAACATGCACAATCCTTCAAAAGGCTAAGGGCTCCTTGAGGGCAAGAACTGGGTATCCTATACCTGGAGTCAGGTCAGGCCTATGGTAACTGATTCACTGTATTTGTGAAATTGACTATTTTAAAGTGCTAAGAGGACAGATACACAGTAATTCAAGAAGGCATCTTGGTGCCAGGTGTTGTGGTTTCTTTGTATCCAGGGCACGGTGGTAGATGCTAGGGTTGTCTGAATAAACAAGAAAGCCAGTCATGGACCTTAAGCCAAGTGGCCAAGACAGACGTTAAACACAAGAGGACAGAAATTATCATTTATTTCTAGCTGTGGTAAGTGCTACAAGGAAAAAAAAGTACTGGGTATTGTGAATGCGTAATAGGGAGACTTAACTGAGAGAATGACCTTTGTGATAGTAAGGGTGAATTGATTGACTCACAGAACTAGGAGGTGAAGAAAGAAAGAAGAGGAGAGGGGAAGAGAGGGAGAGACTTTAGGAGTAATAAAAAGGAACAATACAGGTACATGAAGGCCTGATGGAGGAAGGAGTGCTGCTGAGAATACTGGAAGGAAATCCACTGGAATGGGAACATTAGCTACATTGGGATTGTGGAATTTGGGGTACTTATTATTTTCTTCTGTATGTACACATTTTGCATTTCACAGATTTTCCACAACAAACACGCATTATTTTAATCATCGGAGGGGGGCGGGGCTGGGAAGGGAACATTGTAAGTTTAAACAAAATAATAAAGGATGTGGGGAGAATGGGTGTCATGGAAGAAGGGGCACATTCCAGAGGGACTAGTGACTTAAGCGGTGAGTAATCTGCGTGGGGGAGAGCAACAAGCACGTTGATGGGGCTGGAACAAAGGAGCAGGGGTGACTCACGAATGATACAGTTGAAGCCGGTCCACCAAGGTCCATGAAGGTGAGGCCACAGAGTTGGAGGTGATATGAAAAGTCACAGTGAGCTAAAGGGAGCTCAGGAGCAGGGAGAGCAGGCACTGTAGCCAAGGCGAGCAGGATGGGGAGAAACCTGAGACAGAAGGACCCTAAGTGGTCCCTTCGAGGCTGCAGGGTGGCAGCAGAGACAGTAATCCTACAACGTAGATCTGGTCTTTAGTCACTTCCCAGGAACCAAGAGCTTAGGCTGCCCTATGCTTTCTGCCCAAATCAGAAGTGGAAACTGTGGTTTCCAAAGGTCCTTCCTGATCTGCAATCTCTCAGAAATAAACTGTTAGCCTGGAGACATTTCTAAAGAGATAAAGTCAAAGATTGGGTGTGAGAGGGTGGGGGTGGCAGGGCACAGGCAGGATTTGGAAAATTAGGGCCTGATACAAGTTCTAAGATCTGTTCCACCCACTCCTGATCTAGATAAACACTCCCGCCACCCACACTGTATACTAGGCCAGAATTTCCTCCTGAGCCTGTGATGCAGTTGAGGGCTGGGATGTGAGTTGGGGTGGGGATGGAAATTGGTTCCCTTCTCCCCTCCAAAATGGACCTACTGGAACTGCCTCAGCCACTTCCATTCAGGCTGTCACCCACCTCTTCCCATGAGGTTGCCTCAGATCACCATCTGACTGGCCCAGCTCTTGGCATCTCCACTCACCCCACACTCCTGACATGGGTGCTGCCCACTTAGAGAGATGACCAACTGGCCGTCTACCCAGCTCGGAAGCTGAGCACAGTCCGAAGGCCTGTGCCATAGCCCTCACCTGCTCTCCTAAGAAAAGAGATTCACTATCACATTAAATGATGGTATGAAATCACCATGCTAAATTAGTGCATCAAATGCAGGATTGGCCAGTCAGCAGCTGAGGGGTCTCTGTCCATAGCCCCGTAATTGGCCCTGGGCTAAGGATGGAGCAGGCCGGGGCACTAAAGGAACACTTCCGCTTTTTGGAGGCAACAAGTTCTTAAAAAAATAGCTTCAACCCAGAAGACCTGGGTTGACGTCACCAGCTGAACTCTTGCTGGCTGAGTCATCTGAGGGGTAGACCACTCACCCAAGTCTGTTAGTTTCTTCAACTGTGAAATTGTCACGATAGCTAGTTTAGGACCAAGTGATGCAGCATTTGAGAAAAATAGACTTAAAAAGAGTTCTTCCTCCCACAAGATCAACTGCAGGCCTACTACTCCTCAAAATGTTCAGGATAAAAGATAAAAAAAGACAATAGTAACCGGCCAGACCCCTGCTATCAGGAAGTTCCTCCAGTTTCCATCATTACTGATAACTATTGACCAAGTAGGGCCACCCATAAGAAGCAAATGGAGAACTCTGACAGAGGATGAAAAGTTGCATTTTCCAAAGATGTGTGCCCCTCCCCCTTGCTCTTCTGGTCCCAGGACTGACACTCCAGGGTGAGTTCACATTCCTTCCCCATGAATCTGGG
Source organism: Odocoileus virginianus (assembly GCF_023699985.2). NCBI lineage: Eukaryota > Metazoa > Chordata > Mammalia > Artiodactyla > Cervidae > Odocoileus > Odocoileus virginianus. The sequence continues at coordinate 43,491,839 of NC_069700.1, forward strand.
TGTGGCTGTGACTGCCGTAACCAATGGAGTATGAGGAGAGCAATATGGATCATAATAAAGTGAGGTCATAAAAAGAACACAGTCCATGCCTGGTTCTCCTTCTCAGTAACCCAGATACCATGCAAGAGAAGCCGGATCTAGACCACAGGAAAGGAACTGAGGCCCCCAGGTGATAGCCAGCATCCATGGCTAGATGCTGACCAAAGGATCTTGCAGATGAATGATCCCAGTCTCCAGGCTTCCAGTCTCCCAACTTCGACCCCAGACATCCTGGAGCAGAGATAAGCCATGCACATCCCCCCTGCACTCCATCCAAACTCCTGATCCACACAACCCATAAAGGTAATGTTGACTAAAAAGATACACAACGTGAGTTTTTGATTAGTCACTAAGTCATGTCTAACTCTTTGCAACCCCAGGGTGCTCTGTCTATGAGATTCTCCAGGCAAGAATACTGAAGTGGGTTGCCATATCCTCCTTTAGGGGATCTTCCCGACCCAGATATTGAACCCATGTCTCCTACATTGGCAGGCAGATTCTTTACCACTGAGACATTAGGGAAGCACAATGTGAGAGTTGTGAGTTAAGTTTTATTTGGGTCACAATGAGGATGACAGCCTGGGAGACAGCACCTCAGATAGCTCTTAGAGACTGCTCCAAAGAAACAGTGGGGAGAAATCAATATATAAGATTTTGATGAAGGGGGAGTTCAGTGCAATCAAGCACTCAATTTACAAAAGGTATTCTGCTAATCACGAGGAGCTGATGTCACTATGAAGGGATTTAATGCTTTTCTAGACAGAGGAGCTGCAAGGATTGGGATCATGAAATAAGTTCCTGAAAATAAAACTATCTAAAGACCTGTTCCACCAGTTTCCCTGGAGCACAGAGTGCCTTACTTTCTATCTTGAACTCTCTTCAGGGAGGGTCAAAGGTCAGTAGCCACAGCAGCACAGGCAGATGGCAAATGCCCTTGTTGATGTTCAGTCGCTGGCAAATGCTCTTGGCAAGTGCCAATTAGTAGTTGACAGTAACAAAGAGTGTCATTCCCGCTAAATCTTGGGGTAATCTTCTAGGCCATGTTAGATAATCAGATCATTTAGGACTAGCAGGAATGTTCAGTTCAATTCAGTTTCTCAGGCATGTCCAACCTTTTGCAACCCCATGGACTGCAGCACGCCAGGCTTCCCTGTCCATCACCAACTCCCAAAGCTTACTCAAATTCATGTCCATTGAGTCGGTGACTCCATCCAACCATCTCATCTTCTGTTGGCCCCTTCTCCTCCTGCCTTCAACCTTTCCCAGCATCGGAGTCTTTTCTAATGAGTCAGCTCTTTGCATCAGGTGGCCAAATATGGGACCTTCAACACCAGTCCTTCCAAAGAATAGTCAAGATTGATTTCCTTTAGGATTGACTGGTTTGATCTCCTTGCAGTCCAAGGGACTCAAGAGTCTTCTCCAACACCACAGTTCAAAAGCATCAATTCTTTGGTGCTCAGCTTTCCATACAGTCCAACTCTCACATCCATACATGACTACTGGAAAAACCATAACTTTGACTAGACGGACTTTTGTCAGCAAAGTAATGTCTCTGCTTTTAAATATGCTGTTTAGGTTGGTCATAGATTTTCTTCCAAGAAGCAAGCATCTTTTAATTTCATGGCTGCAGTCACCATCTGCAGTGATTTTAGAGCTTGAATGGGCAATGTAGAAAAAAATTTTTTTTAGTATTTATTTATTTGGCTGTGCCAGGTCTTAGTTGTGGCATGAGAGATCTTTGATCTTCCTTGCAGGATAAAGGATCTTTAGTTGTGGTATGTGGGATCAGTGATCAAATCTGGGCCTTCTGAGCAGCATAGAAATTGAAGGAGAAAGTGCCCTAGAGGAGCTGAGTTAGTCAGATGGAATGGCATTAAATGTGGAAAGCATTACTAGCCTTGACCATGTGGTTTCTAATTCTGTCCTGTTGTGAAATTGCTCCCTCAAAGGCCACCAACAAACTCCCAAATGACCAAACACCTCAGCCTTTTCTCCATACTCATTCTCCTTCACTTCTTTCCTTGACTTCCCGTCAAAATATACAATTATCACATGGACATGCTTCTCTCCCCTTCTCTGCTTTGCTTTACTCACTGGCTCCTCTTCTCCCTCCCACCTTCCTACTAGGCTGTAACCAATTTGCTTCCCAAAGACTTGGTCCTCTCTCTCTAACACTGGCTTTCAAAGAGCTCACTCCTTGATGAAACTACCCCCTGTGTGTAGAGTCTCCCATGCCAGTATCTCCATAACTAGTCCTATTCATCAACTGTGCTGTGCTCAGTCACATCCGATTTTTTGTGGCCCCACGGACTGTAGCCCACCAGGCTCCTCCATCCATGAAACTCTCCAGGCAAGAATACTGGAGTGGGTTGCCATTTCCTACTCCAGGGGAATCTTCTCGACCCAGGGATTGTCTCCTGCATTGGCAGGAAGATTCTTTACCACCAGAGCCACCTGGAAACCCTATTCATCAACATGAACTCCTATCTTGTATTTCCAGTTTCCCTCTAGTCATGTGTCAATGCCTTATTTCTTTGCCCCCTTGAATCCAACACATCCAAAGTGGACCCTCTGTAATGGATTGCTATCTGGGCCTCACCCAGATCCAGTTTACCAGCTGGTCTACTCATCCCCAGGAACCAGGCTTGTTGTCTGATAACCCCACACAACTGTCCCCTTTTCTGGAAAGTTGACTCGGACCGAACGGTAGGCAAGCCACTGCCCCCACAGCACACTTTGGACCGACCTCCACCATTGACTACCTGATGCGCGGCTGCAGAACACCAGCTCCGTCCGCTCAAGATGGCGTCGGCTCTGATTTGATTTGTGCCAGAGAATCTCCCTGTAGACTTGGATTATGGCTTAACCCACATCCTTGCTTAGATTCTTCCCTTTGTCATTTTATTCCCCTCACTCTTCTTCTCCTTCTCCCATCAGTCCTTTGGAGAAAATTTCCGTGCCAGTCTCTGCCTCTAGGTGACCCAGCCTAAAACATCTATCAAGCCAGGTTCACTTGTTTTCTCGTTTCTTGGCCACCCCACCCTGAAACTCTCTATCAGGTTAGCCATCAATCCTAACATATTTTCTAGCAAATGCCTCTCAGATGCATTTCTTCCTCCTCATTCCCACTGCCCCCACATAATCACCTCACCTGGGTTGTGAAATTGGTCTCCTCTCCAACCTCCCTGCCCTTTCCTGTTTTTCCTCCCTCGCCCTGACCCCCACCAACCTGACTCACACGTAAATGCCAGATTAAAATCTCTCAAATGCCTTTGATCATGCAGCTCCCCTACCCCAAAGTTCACTGTGTCCTGTTTCTAATGGCACTAGATAAAGATTCTTTTGTCTGCTTTCCTGGACTCTCACTGAGATCTCGCTTTCACCTTGCTTATTTAACTTAATTTTCCAGTATTTCTAATTTTCTATTCCAGCTGGCGCCTTAAAAACTCCACAAAGAACACTTATTCCCATCACACCAGCGCCGCTCTCCCCTTTCTCCTATGCTTTCCTAAACCCTGCCTAGCAGTGGGAGGGCCAGCCAGCTGTCCCCCAGTATCCACCCTTCCCTTCCTTTCCGTTTCCAGCCAGGCACAGGGTTGCCTTGAGTAAATAAGATATATCCCAGCCTCCCTTTGGAGAAGGAAATGGCAACCCACTCCAGTATTCTTGCCTGGAGAATTCCATGGACAGAGGAGCCTGGCGGGCTATAGTCCATGGGGTCACAAAGTGTCGGACACAACTGAGTGACTAACACACAGCCTCCCTTGCTGCTGGATATGGTTAGACGACTTTGCTTCAGCCTATTTCATACAAGCAGAAATTCTGTGCTTTACTTCTGTCAATAAATTTACAGAAAGGGATGTGTCTCTTTGCCCTTCTCTGTCCTACTGACTGGAATGTGGAGTTTGGGCAGCCATCCTAGATCATGAAGTAAACAACCATGTATTCAAGACATAAGACAACAAAATAGAGCTTCTAGCCAAGCCTGAACTGCCAATCTCAATCTAGACTTTGCTTCTGTTGGAGAAAATGAATTTATAGCTGCTGCTGCTGCTAAGTCATTTCAGTCATGTCCGACTCTGTGTGACCCCATAGACGGCAGCCCACCAGGCTCCCCCGTCCCTGGGATTGTCAAGGCAAGAACACTGGAGTGGGTTGCCATTTCCTTCTCCATGTGTGAAAGTGAAAATTGAAAGTGAAGTCGCTCAGTCGTGTCCAACTCATAGCAACCGGATGGACTGCAGCCTACCAGGCTCCTCCGTCCATGGGATTTTCCAGGCAAGAGTACTGGAGTGGGTTGCCATTGCCTTCTCCGGAATTTATAGCTAGTAAACCACTATTCTAATTTTTTGTCACTCACAACTGAACCTAATCCTAACTGACACACATACTCAACTTTTCTGTTAACCATAATGAGTTTCTATGGTTCGAGAGCAAACACCAAGCAAGGAAGGTAAAAAGCTTTAGAAAAATTAAAGGAAGCCGAGGAAAAGTGCACAGGGCTTTAGAAAGATATTTCTAAATCACTACTGGCAGGGAAGTGGTGATGATTATGTAAGGAGAACCTAGGCAAGCCCAGTCAACATGCAGGCTGGATTTCCATGCACTGCAGAAATTCTGAGCAGAGCTGACCTTGTATAAGCGAGTGTTTATAAGGTAGTTGAACTGTTCTGTGGCTCTGCTCACATCTGGTGAAGGAAAGAAAACAGCAGATGCAGTGCTCTGCTGAGAAACATTTAACAACTGCCTGGAGGTTGGGGGGAGTCAAACTGGCTGCATTTCCAGTTTCCATGGTGTAAATATTCTCATCAAGGTCACCTAAAAGCTACCAATGTTATGTCAGTTGGCTCACAAAATTCATGAAAACATCACGATCTGCTCTTGTGAGCTGGTTTGAGCTGGTATGCGCTGGCTCCAGTACATGGGCGAGGGGCAGGGGAGATAAACGGCAATTCATGTAATCAACCTCACTAGGTGCCAGGCACTGTGAGAGGCATTTTACATGTATTATCATCCTTAATCTTTTTACTTTTAAAGGGGTTCCCTGGTGGCTCAGTGGTAAATAATCTGCCTGTGAATGCAGGAGACAGATTTGATCCCTGGGTCAGAAAGTCTTTTGGAGAAAGAAATGGCAACCCACCCCAGGATTCTTGCCTGGAAAATCCCATGGACAGAGGAGCCTGGCGGGCTACAGTCTATGGGGTCGCAAAAGAGTCAGACATGACTCACCTACTAAACAACAACAAGTATCCTTTTATTCAACCCTAAGAGGTAAGGCCAAACTTCCCCAACCATCACTCTTTGGGGAGAAAAATTCCAGTAGAGGTATATTTATATTTGTATATGTTTTCCACAACCCTGAAAGATACATTGGTCATTCCTACTGTGGATAATTAGAAAAAGTAGGAAACAGAGGTTAGGAAGGAAAAGTGGGGTAAAGTGGATGTTTTCTGGGTTTTGACAACGCAGCAATGACTCTCTCCTCTTCTGACAATAGTCTTTGGATTCTTTGGGGGGAATTACCTGGGGGCAGTCCCATTGAGCTGTCATGTCAGTTAAGATGTCCTTTATTCCCTGGGCCCTACCTAAACCAGACTAATCAGACTCTCTCTGCCAGAGCTTTGAATGATGAACATGAATGTGAGGAATGGAAGGAAAAAAATAGAAAAAACTAATTGTCATTCATTTCATCAGGTTGTGAGGGTGAGACTCGATTTCTACTATGGAGTCCCAGGAGCTGCCTTGGTTCCTGTGTTCCCTGAGCCTGGCTCATTAGCCTTCCTTTGAGTCTGTGAGCTACTCAATATCCTCGCAACACTCAGCTTTTCTAAGTTAGCCATAATGAGTTTCTGTGGCTTGAAACCAAAGCAAACCAAACGCTAAGGAAGAGGGCAGAGGCTTTAGAAAAATTGAAGGAAGCTGAGGCAAAGAGCTCAGGGCTTCAGAAAGACATTCCTAAATCACTACTGGCAGAGAAATAGTTACGATTATGTAAGGAGAATGTAGGCAAGCCCAGTCAACTCGCAGGCTGGATTTCCATGCATTGTACACTGCAGAAATTCTGGGCAGAGCTGACCTTGTATAACTCTGAGTGTTAATAAGGCATTTGAGCTGTATCATCAGATGCTTGTCACTGGGTCATTAAGGCAACTCAAACTATTTCACATCTGGAGTATCCAAGTTACTCTGTGTTTTTAGAATCACTGTGAAACACATGGGAGTATTTTTTTTTTTTTTAATATGTTGATCATTGGGGTGGAGAACCAGTGACAAAACACAGACTAGTAAGCACTCTCAGACAGCGTTTTATCTTCTAAAAGGTAAGATGAACTTATAATTATCTCATTTAAAACTATTAGCAATGAAGAGCCTGGCAGGTTTTTGGTAGGGAAGCCAGGAGTTGTATTTGGGTTTGTGTGACTACCGGCATTTCTGCTAGTTCTACGCCCCAACCAAAATTTTCCCCATCACCCTTTCTTGCAATGATCTTACCCTGCTCTGAATTCCTAAAATGCTTGTTTTCTGTCTCAACATTCCATTCATTTGACATTCAACACTAATTTGCTGGGTCTTCATATGAGGAAAAGTACTTGTTAAGCTCTAATATACCAAATAAATAAATGTTAATTATTATGTTATTGTGTCTGTGCATATATCACTGTGTGTGTGTTGTGTGCTCACTCGTGTCTGACTCTTTGTGACCCTTTGAACTGTAGCCAGCCGGGCTCCTTTGTCCCTGGGATTTTTCAGGCAATAATACTGGAGTGGGTTGCCATTTCCTCCTCCAGGGGATCTTCCGGACACAGGGATTGAAGGTGCGTCTCCTGGGTCTCCTACATTGCACGCAAATTCTTTACCACTGAGGCATCAAGGATGCCCATATTAGTGTGTACATATATAAAATATATACATATAAGTATACACTATACCTATATGTGTGTATACGTATGTACAGCTACAGTTTTATAGTTATTACATGTTTGGCTCTTGTTTTCCCTTGACTAGACTATAAACTTCTGGAGGCCCATTTATCCATCTGTCTGTCTTCTGCTTCTCACGACTGGATCACATTTGACAGTCAATCTACTGATGACCCGAGTGCAGAGAATAGCCCCCATCATTTCTGTGACCCTCGGCCACTTATCTCCACCGCCCTCTTGTGTCCTCTGGGCCACTTCTGGGAGGACTGGATGAGATAATGGACGCAGAGCACCCTGGATTGGTTGGTTCCATGTGGCCTGTGAGAGAAAAAACTCAACGGCTTAGTTCCCCCTTCAACCTCTTGTCTTCCTTTTCGCAGAAGTTTGGGTCATGCATGTGATTAGAAATACATTTCCCTTTTTAAGTAATAGGTTTCTGAAGAAGTAGTTTCTAGACCTCTGAATGGGTGGTATGAGACATCATCTAAGGAGAACAGGCTGAGGATGACTGCTTTAAAAGTACTGAAAGCAAATGAAAGCCATTTGCCATCACTGAACATTTTCACAGGGCAGCATTTTTCCTTCTCTCACTCTACTCGCCATCTAGCCCAGTGCTGTCCAATAGAACTCCGTGATGTTGGAAATGCACTGTATCTGTACTTTCTGATATGGTAACCACTGGCCACCTGAGGTTATTGTATGCTTGAAGTGTGGCTGATGTGAATGAGGAACTGGATTTTAAATTGTACTTAATTTTAATCAGTTGAAATTTAAATAGCCACATGCTACCATATGGGACAGCACAGGGCTAAATTAAGATAATCTGGTTCTTTTTGTTCATTTATTCATTCATCATTCAACCAAAATCTTTTGAGTTCTGAAAATAAGTTAGGCATAGTACTCAGCCCCCACAGGGGCTTCGGTGGTTAGTCTCTTATCTGAAAGAGCTCAACATTTGTTTGAGGAAATGATCTTTTGAGATGAACTTAAGACTTTCATGTGTCTTCTGGCTATACCACGTCCTCCTGAGAAAAGTAGCTGGAGGTATCTTAGGCTTGGGTCACCCTGCAGATGTCCTTACCTCCCCCACTTGTCCTGCTGGGTTAGGATCTTTGCCCTAGCTAGACACATTTCCCAAGGGCTGGCAAGAGGCCAAAAATATAACCAGAGGTGACAGTGCCCAACACGGCTGCCCAACAAGGTTGTTCTACCTTGGGGCATGTGTGCATAGCCCATTCAGAGTTTGAAAGTGAGACCCAAGCAAGGAGGCAGACATGAGAGCAGCATGAAACCCCAAAGACACAAAGAGCCAGGGCAGTGAGCCAGGCGATCGTGTTAATAACGAGGACTGTTGAGAGGCAGGGAAGCATAGAATTTGGCTGCTTTGTCTCTGGAGCCAAACTTCCTGGAACTCAACGCCAGCTCTAGCCCTCGCGGCTGTGCAGTTTCTGTGCTGTCTCCTCGTCTATGAAATGGATATTGTAAAGGCCTTCTTCTGAGACTTACCACGAAAATTAGATGAACTAGAACATGAAATTGAACCCGAACATGGAACTGACTCTCCAGCTTGCACTCTCTGATCGATGTGGTACAATGCTGGATTGTAGGATGAGCTAGAGTTTGAATCTAACTCCCACTATGTAATCTTGAGAAAGTGAACTGCCTTATGGAACCTCTCAGTTTCCTCTTCGGTAAAATGAGGAGAGAGACAACGATGACAGTGGGGGTTTGTGAAGGTTTAATGGATTGATTCCTCGGTAGTGCTCAGGACAGTGCCTGGAGGCACTTTATACTCTGTCCCGGGGAGTGCAGAGCCCTGTGGTAGACACAGAGGCTGGGGAGAGCTACTGAACCACAGCGGGGTCTGGGAGGCCGCCGGGAGGCAGGAGGTGCTCCTGGAGCTGCTTCAACAGCAGGTTGGGCCTCGAATCCACTGTGGCCTCCTGAGGACATGACAGGCATATCAGGGCGCAGCAGGTTCCGGCCCATCCCTGTCCCCTGAGGGAACCTGAGTGTGATCCTCTTCCCTGACAAGGAAAACATTTTCACTTGGCAGATCTGATGCAAGAGCTTACACCGGGGATGGTTTTTTTTTTTTTTTTTTTTTCCGGGGATGTTTTGATGTAGTTTCTTAGAACAGCCCTGTCAGACTGTAAAATGGGTAATGATAGCCATTTCTTTCTTTCTTTCTTTCTTTTTTTTGCTGTACCCCACAGCATGCGGGACTTCTCTAATCAGGGGGACCAGGGATGAAACCCATGCCCCCTGGGTTGGCAGCATGGAATCTTAGCTGCTGGACCACCAGGGAAGCTTGGCCATTTCTTATAAAGTTAAATATATCCTGAGTTATACTACTCCTAGATATTTATTCAAGAGAAATAAAAACACATCTACAAAAAGAGTTGTATATGACTGACTACTCATGGCAGTTTTATTTAGAATAGCCAAAACCAAGGGGAAAAAAAAACACAAAAATGCCCATCAATGGTGAGTGAATAAGCCAACTATATCATACTATGAAATACTATTCAGAAATCAAAAGGAAAGAACTACTGATTCAACCAAGAAAATGGATGAATCACAGAAATACTGAGCAAAAGAATCTAGACACAAAAGAGTGCCTACTGTAGTTTTATTTATTTGACATTCTAGGATAGGCAAAACTACAGGCAGAAGTCAGATCAGTGGTCACTAGGGGCTAGGATTGAAGAGAGTATTGACTCCAAAGGGCATGAGGAACTTTCTGGGGCAATGGAAATATTCTATATCATGATGGTAGTGGCATTTACACAGCTATATGAGTATGTCAAAACTCATAAAACTGCATTCCTAAAAAGGATAGATTTTATTGTAAAAGAAGCTATATTTCAATATGTTGTTGTTGTTTAGTTGGTAAGTTGTATCTGACTCTCTTACAACTCCATTGACTGTAGCCTGCCAGGCTTCTCCATCCATGGGATTTTCCAGGCAAGAATACTGGAGTGGATTGCCATTTCCTTCTCCAGGGGATCTTCCTGACCCAGGGATGGAACCCAGGTCTCCTGCATTGGCAGGTGGGTTTTTTACCGCTGAGCCACCTGGGAAGCCATATCAATATACCTGGCATTGAAAAAAAAGAAAACATAGGAAATTCCCTGTTGGTCCAGTGGTCAGGACTTGGCGGTTCCACTGCAGGGGGTTCAAGCTTAATCCCTGGTCGAGAACTAAGATTCCCCATGATACACAGTCCTTCCCCCCAAAAAAAGTATTATCATCAAGCACTACCAAATTCTCTGTGAAAGGATGGGAGTCATAGAGACAGGATGAGCACAATCCACAGGGATGGGGTGAGAATATCTTGTTTATACATTTATTACTGATTTTATTTATTTGACTACACCAGGTATTACTTGCAGCACTCGGGATCTTTGACCTTCGATGCAGCATATGGGGTCTTTAGTCATGGCATGGGAACTCTTAGTTGTAGCATGTGGGATCGAGTTCCCTGACAAGTGATCAAACCCAGGCCCTGCATTGGGAGCCCAGAATCTTAGCCACATGACCACCAGGCAAGTCCCATTTTTACTGATTTGCTTTAAATGTTGACAATTTAATAACTTTAGAAGGCCTTGTCAAAAGGTCCCTGGCATCAAAATGGCTGCATCACTATGCAAGTGCACTTCTAAGCAGTCAGAAAGATCTACAGACAAATGTCTATAATATACTATGTTTGATGCTTCAAGACATTTATATAAAAGTATTGTGGTCTGCACAAAGGAGTCACCAGTGGCGTTTTCTCAGGAGGATGGAGAGAAAACAGCATGTGTGAAGGGTCTAGTGGATAAAAGTCTGGCCTGAATGAGAAAAAGTACAAAATCATATATAGTGCCCTAGCTCAGGGTGCAGGGAAAGCAATGGCGGAGTTGAGAGAGAAGGCTGTAAAGCTGCCTGGATTCAGGATGGGAGGCCAGTGTCAGCCCCACCAGAGAGTTTGGACCTACTGAAGTCACCCACCCACAGACACTGGTTGGTCCAGTCCATCTTTTCTTTTCTTCTTTTTTTTTTTTTCCATTTATTTTTATTAGTTGGAGGCCATCTTTTCTTAAGAAAGCTCTGGGGAAGGAACAGAAGATGGAATGCAGGGAGAGGAGTTCGAAGTGTTCTCTGCTGCCCATCCTTGTCACCATTTCCATTGAAATGAAATGTGCCTTTCTGGTCGTGGACTTTCTGAATACCAAAAGTATTAGGTAAGTAGGTCTCAACCAGGGTACATCAGCCCTGAAGGTGGCTCAGCTGCCCAGTACTTTGGGACCCTCTGCTTTTCTCCTGAGCTGAGGAACCCTAGGTCCCAAGAAACCTCTTCATTCAGGCTCCCAGGGTTAGCATCAGTTGGTCTGTGTGGGAGCTGCAGCCATCACAGGAGCAAACCCTAGTAGTCATGGTCTGCAGCGGAGATCATCAGAGTCAAGGGATGCAATGATATTTTCAGCCTCCCCTTGTGAGCAATCCCCATCACTGTTGGGTGGTATTTCCAACCTGGGGAAACAAGTGACCAATGGTCTGGGAAGAGAAAGTGTCATAAAAGGGCCAGGGCCGCTGAGCCAGGATGACGGTAGCATGAGGCTCAGACACTCCTGGGAATCCATGAGGTGATGGAGACAGAACATGAGGGAAAGCAGGGCTACCGGCCAGCCAGGCCCAGCTTCCTCTTTCATGAGCTCATGGTCAAACCCAGGCCAGACCAGGAGGGTGCCAGCGATTGAGTGAGCTTGTTTTTTCCCTAACTTGGTTCTGAGTCACACAGGGCAACTTTCCTTCCCAGAAAACCGCCTCAAGGCTCACCCGCTGGCAGCCGGTCAAGCCCCAGTCCTAACACGCGATCCTCTCTGGGACTAAACGGGCTTAGCCGGGAGCACCCGCCCCGCCCCGCGAGGCCTCTCTGGGCGGAGCGTGGGTCTCTCCCAACCTTCAAAGAAAAAGGGCCTATGGCCTCTGCTTTGGAGGCAGCAGGGAAGCACGGCTGAATTTTGAACATACAGAGGAGACGCCAATGAATCACAGAGCTGCAGGGGAGGGAGGCCCCTAGGAGAGCCTTTAATCTTGAGCTCGACTTTACAGATCAACTCATGCGGTAAATACAGGGTGTCTGAAAAGGCAAGACAAAAAGGGGAATACTTTATTTATTGCACTTCCTGCCCTCCCCGCGCCATGATTATATGGGTTAGTCGTTCGTTCGCTCACGTCGGACTCTTTCGGTCGTGTCAGACTCTTTCGGTCGTGTCGGACTCTTTGCGACCCCATGGACTGTCGCCTGCCAGGCTTCTCCATCCATGGGATTTTCCAGTCAAGAATACTGGAGTGGATTGCCATTTCCTTCTCCAGGGGATCTGCCTGACCCAGGGATTGAACCCAGGTCTCCTGCAATGCAGGCAGACTCTTTACCACCTGAGCCACCAGGGAAGCCCCCCATGATCATGGTTTGAGTTAAATTTCAATCATATACTCCAGTGCTGACACCAGAGCGTGGACAGAGCAATGTCCACGTGAACAACTTTAACATTAATGAGTGAAAGAGCCCTAGGTTTCTAGCCTTTTCAGGCAGCCTTTATTTTTTTAAAACTTTATTTTTCATTGGGGTAAGCCGAACTGTGGTGCTGAAGAAGACTCAGGAGTCCCTTGGACAGAAGATCAAATCAGTCAATTCTAAAGGAAATCAATATTCTTTGGAAGGACTTCTGCTGAAGCTGAAGCTCCAATACCTTGGCCACCTGCTGGGAAAAAATGAGGGCAGGAGGAGAAGGGGGCGACAGAGGATGAGATGGTTGGATGGTATCACCGACTCAATGGACTTGAGTTTGAGCAAACTCCAGGAAATAGTGAAGGACAGGGAAGCCTGGCATGCTGCAGTCCATGGGGTTGCAAAGAGTCAGGCACAACTTAAAGACCCAACAACAACAACAACAACAACAAAGCCGATTAACAGTGTTGTGATAGGTTCAGGGACTTGTATACAAGTATCCATTCTTCCCCAAACTCCCCTCCCATCCAGGCTTCAGACAGTGTGTATTGATCTAGACACAAACAGAATGATTAACAAGATGGATAAAGTGCTGCTCTCAAGGAGTTATAATCTGGTCAGAAGGAAATTGAGGTCAGAGGGAGGAGTCAAAACCCTGGGGTCCTAGGAAGTCAGTGTTGGACCAGAACAGGGTTGCTGGGTTCTCTTCCCAGTTCCCCACTCTGAGCAGCCTTCGGGGAGGTTTGGCTGAATGGGACTGGGCTGGGCCAGGCCACATTGGACTGCATCCAGGGCAGGGGATATCAAGGTGACCTTGGGGCTCCAGGCACCCCTGCCATCCTTTTGCATCAGGGAAAACTGATGCAGGCTATGGCCTGATCTTGGCCCTCCTTAAGGCCCAAATGAAACTCTTGGGGGTCATTTATTAAGTTGCTGGCAAGAACTCGCCACTGCTCCCTACCACCACCATGCCTCTGGCAAGAATTGTTCTGGCTAGAATGTGTGTGCGTGTGGGAAACAGGGGAAAAGTATTTACAGCCATCCTCATTGGCTGAACAGAAACTAGGAATGCAGAAGGCTTTGCTTCTCTGGGGAAAAGGAAGAGCTACAAAACCTGCTTGAAGTGGAGAGGGAGGGAAAGGTCGATGGAAAAAGAAGCTGTATCCTCTGATGATCTTGGTACCTGGAGGCTATTTTCCCATCCTGGTCTTCTGTTCCTGGGTTAGTTTATCACTGTTCATTTCAGCTCCAAAGCAGCCCCTCTTCCCTTAATCATAACAACGGCCACCATGGAAAAAGCACCTACATTGTGCCTATTAATTCAACCTTAAGGCCAATTGACCCATATTTCAGTTAAGGAAACATTGTCAGAGAAGTTAAGTAGCTGGCCCCGCACCTTGTAGTTAATAAGTACCAGAACTGGAATTTAAACCCACTTTCTTCCAACGCCACTAGATGATAACATATTCTTTTTGCTACCACGTTTCCCTTCTATCTTAAACCCATCTTAAGTAAACAAGGAGTTATTGAGCATCTACTAAATGCCATGCCCAGCTGAGAGGTTTCAGTTTTCATTCCCTGACACCAAGACCTTGGATCCATCCTTCTCCCCTTGTTTCTCTTTCTCAGAAGTTCCTATTTTCAAATATCTGTCTCCCTCTCCGCTGCCCATTCTGCTTCCTTCCCATTACCTTTTTCCCCCATTCAAGCTGGCGGTCAGCAGTGCAGCAGTATTCCAGTTGGGGCAGCAGGCATGATTCAATCTTATGTCAGTCATAAAGGGTGAGGGGCACAGCTTTGCCATCCACCAACTGTACAGTTATTCCTGATTCAATGGCAGGTCACCCTGAGCCACAGTTGAGCATTCCCCAACTTCCTCTTTGAAGAGGAAATGTAGGGGCCTCTGAAGAGACACAGCTGTATAAACAGAACCTCTGGGGGTGAGGACTAACTCCTCAGAGGAGATGGATTTAAGAATATTTATCAAGGGTTCCCTTAATAAATTTATATTCCCTGTTGGTAGGAATGTAAATTGGTGCAGTCCACTATGGAAAACAGTATGCAGTTTCCTTAAAAAGCTGAAAATAGAACTGTATAATCCAGCAGTTCCACCCCTGGGTACATATCTGAAGAAAACAAGAACACTAATTTGAAAAGGTACATTCATTTCCATGTTCATAGCAGCCTCATTTACAATAGCCAAGATATGGAAGCCACCTCAGTGTTCATCAATAGATAAATGGATAAAGATATGAAATATATGTGTGTGTGTGTGTGTGTGTGTGTGTGTGTGTGTGTATACTTAGCCATATTACTTAGCCATAAAAAAGAATAAAAGTTTACCATCTGCAATAATGTGGATAGACCTAGAGAGTATCATGCTCACTGAAGTAAGTCAGACAGAGAAAGAAAATACTCTGCTATCATTTATATGTGGAATTTAAAAAATAAAACTTACGTATATAACAAAACAAACCAATTCACAGATGTGGAGAACAGACTAGTGGTTACCAACAGAGAGAGGGAAAGGGGGAGGGGCAAGATAGGGGTTTGGAATTAAGAGATATAAACTACTAGGTATTAAATAAATAAATGACAAAGCTATATTGTATAGCACAGGCAAGCAGAGTCATTATTTTGTAAGAACTTTATTTTTATTTTTTATTGTTATTATTTTTTGGCTGTGCCATGAAGCATGTGGGATCTTAGTTCTCTGCGCAGGGAATGAACCCATCCCCCTGCAGTGGAGGTGTGGAGTCTTAACCACTGGACCGCCAGAGAAGTCCCTATAGTAACCTTAAATGGAGTAGAATCTGTAAAAATATTGAATTACTATGTTGCACACCTGAAAACGAATAGAATATTGTACATAAAACATACCTCGCTTAAAATACATATATTTATTATGCTCCCACTAGGTGAAAGGTCAAGTACTTTCAAGAGAAGCCACAGAGGAAATGGGAGGATATGGTCCTATATTCTCGTGATGAGATTCCAGTGGGGAAGAGAGACAACAACAGAAAGTAAACAAACACATAAAATGATTCCCTACTGTGGTCAGCGTTAAGAAGAAAACAAACAAGAGGCTAAGAAAGGTTAGTGGGAAGTCAAGAACACACAGGTCAGAGGAGAGGAATGAAGGAACTTGGTGATCTTGGGCAGATGGGGAGGAAATGAGGAGAACTGGAAATGGAAAGGGGCAAAGGTCTTTCCCAAGGATTAGGGCAGTGAGAACCGGTGCAGCTGCTGGTCTCAGCCCCTGGCCCTTTTTGGCCTTAACTCATCCCCCAGCCCCCACCCCCGCACGGTCATTGACTTAATGATTCACTCTCAACCTTCCCCAGCTTCCTGTGTGGCGCGGAGGGGGTGAGGCAGAGCCCTGGCTCTCGGAGGATCCCAGGACCAGGGATGGGATTGGTTGGAATGAATGGAGAGCCATCTGGGCGCTCTGCTGCTTCTCTTGGTCCCATTCTGGCTTTGCCACAAAGAAAGGTCTCTCTGTGCCAGGAGGACACTGAGGATAACTAGGTCCAGCTGGAGCCCCAGATTCCAGATGTGGGAGGTAGTGCGGAAACAGGATCCTGACATCCCCTTCATTTCCCCTCCCCTGCATAATGCCCTGGAGAAATTTTCCATCATAAACAAGTTATGCATTCCTGACCTTGGGTGACTCTCCCCTTCTCCCACAAGCAGTTTTCTTCTAGCATCACTATCTCCTCCATCCCCAATTTATGTCTGTGTGAGCATGTGAGCCTGTCCACACGTATAAATCGTCATGTATTGATGCTGATCCTTGTGTTGTGTGCATGTTGCCTTGGAATGAGGGCGTGGGTAGGTGGGTAGGCTCACTGTGCTTGGGTGTAAATGTAAGGTTGATGGCAGGTGTGAAAGGCAGGTGTGGGAAAGCGATATGTCTTTGTTTGTAGAGGAGGTGTGTTTTATACCTCATCAGGAAGAGGTGTGCAATGCTGGAAGTTTCTCATGTGTTTAGACAGGAGTGGTGGGTGTAAAATAAAGCAACCTATAAACCCAATACAGCAAGAATGTCTATTTATAGCCCAGTTTGGGGCTGTTCTGTTATTTACATTCACACACATTCTTGATTTTAAATGCCCTTAGGTGGTCCTTGTTTGCTGTCTGTGTAAGGCTTGTTCCAGCTTTTCTTAAGAAATTCATATGTGGGATTTGAAGGAGTGTATGCGTCTCAAAAGCTTGCGGTGATCCAGCCAGTGTATGTATACTATATGTGCATTTTTAGTTCTGTGCTTTCATCTTTCATTTATCAAGATTAGTGAACAACTAGTACAAGCAAGGCACTCTGCTAGGCTCTATGAAAGACACAAAGACATGTGTGACACAGCCTCTGATGGAAGAGGTCAGTCAGACATGTGCTCATCTTGTGGTGGTGTTCAGTTGCTCAGTCGTGTCCCACTCTTTGAGACCCCATGGACTGCAGCATGCCAGGCATCCCTGTCCTTCACCATCTCCTGGAGCTTGCTCAAACTCACGTCCATCGAGTCGGTGATGCCATGCAATCAATCTCATCTCATCCTCTGTTGTCCCCTTCGCCTCCTGCCTTCAATCTTTGTGCACCAGGCATGATATGATCTGGTACAAAGCTCTGTGCCAGAGGCACTTCACATCCATGGAACAGAGCTTTGGTCCCTTCATCCTCACACTGTTAGCACCCCAACTCTCCATGCTTCCTGACTCTAATGTTACCCATTTTATTACTAAAGTCTGGTCATTTTATGCTGGCAGTATCTCTTGAAGCCACCCCTTCTCTTGGTTTCCTGTGTCACAGCCCATCTCAAGCCCCCGACTCCTTCTGCCGGAACCTCTCTAGTTGTACCGCCTCTGGCTCAGTGTCTCCTCATCCAGGGCATACTCATCCCACTCAGTTCCCAGCTTTGAACGTGCCCTCCTTTGATGTCATCCCGTGATCCACAAGCTCCATGGTCTATAGTCAAACAGTATCCCTTGGCCTGACAGCTAAGCTCTCACCACTAAGCTCTGCCTAGTTCCTTCCCGGCCATTGTCACTTTCCACTGTTGTCGAACCCAGATTCCTGTGCCTGATGCACAGTGAGGTCAAACAAACAGAAACGTCAGAGTTTGGGCAGAGAAAGGCTTATGGGAAGCACCAAGCAAGAACACCACCTCTCCACCAGAACTCCCCAGTGGTTTTCAGGGAAGAGTTTTTAAAGGCAAAATTTGGATCTACAAGGGCTATGTCATTCTTTTAAAGATTGTGCACTGTCTCCTTCCCTCCTGTTTTATGATGAGGATGAGATGGTGCCAAAAGCTGCAAGTGCCCAGACAGAGCAATATAAGCAGAGGACCTAAGGTGAGAAACAGCTTTGTAATTCCTGGGAGCTAAAAGGCCGAGGCTCCGGGTGGCTGGAGCATGGCAGAAGAGGGGAAGAACGGTTAAAATGAATTTGAAGAGGAAGAAATGAGATTTTGAAGATACTGTTAAGGAACAAAGTTCATGTTCACCAGCCCAAGGCACAGTGAGGCCACATAAACTGAAATGTCAGAGTCTGGAGCAGAGAAAGGTTTATTGCAGGGCCAAGCAAAAACACGTGGCTCTACGCAAAAATCCCTGATAATTTTTTGGGGGGGAAGTTTTTATAGGCAAAATTTGGGGTGAGGGCTGCGGGGTGTGTGACTTTCTTCTGATTGGTTGGTGGTGAGGTAACAGGACAGTGCTCCTGGAATCTTGTGCTCAGCTGGAAGTTGCCATCCTCCAACTGAATGGGGTCCTCACTTTCCTGTATAAGGAACTAAGATACACTGATGTGTATATTCCTTGAGGGAGCTTCTCCAGTGGCTCAGTGGTAAAGAACCCACCTGCAGTGTAGGAGCCACAGGAGACACGGGCTCAATCCCTGGATCAGGAAAATCCCCTGGAGGAAGGCATGGCAACCCACTCCAGTATTCTTGCCTGGAGAATCCCATGGACAGAGGAGCCTGGGGGGCTACAATCCATGGGGTGCAAAGAGTCGGACAAGACTGAAGCGACTTAGCACTCTTGTATATCCCACAAGGAAGAATCAGGACCTTGCTTTAACTAGTATTTTTTTCTTTTTTAATTGTTTGGCCACACCATGCAGGCATGCGGCATCTTCCCTGGACAGGGATCAAATCCATGCCCCCTGCAGTAGAAGCTCAGAGTCTTAAACCTCTGGACCCCTAGGGAAGCCCTGCACTGCTGTTTCTTGACTGCTCCTCCTCTGTTTCTGCACTCCCTTCCGTCCCTAATTAGTAACTGTTTGCATCTGCCCTTTGGAGCCCAGGGACGGTCAAGAGGCTGAAGCCTTTTTCCTAGAAACAAGAAATGGGGGACACAGAAAGGTTTTGGTCCCCAGGAGGGCCCCACAGGGTCCTGCTGGGTTTCACCACCACTGCTTGACGGGAAGCTTATCCTGAGATTGTTTTTCTTGTGATTCCCCAAACACATCCTGTACTTTTCCAGCTCAAGGCCTCTGCTGATTCCATTCCCCTTCTCAGTCATCTTCCACATCTGACTTTGTGTCATCCCACCCACTGTTCAAGGTCATCTCAAATGCCATGCTTCCCTGTTGCCTTGTCTGATTGATTAGATATACAGGAACAGTTGCTCTGTTGGGTTCCCCTTAGACTTACTCTTCCATTTTCTTAGAACCTCATGTGCTTGCTTTATCTGGCTTAACTCACTCACCAACACACATGCTGGAACCTAACCCAGTACTCAACAGTACCTTTTAACAGGGTGTCTGGCCCTGTTGGGGCTTCCCAGCTGGCACTAGTGGTAAAGAAACTGCCTGTCAATGCAGGAGACGTAAGAGATACAGATTCAATCCCTGGATTGGGAAGATCCCCTGTAGGAGGAAATGGCAACCCACTCCAGTATTCTTGCCTGGAGAATCCCATGGACAGAGGAGCCTGGCAGGCTACAGTCCATAGGGTTGCAGTGTTGGACACGACTAAAGCAATTTAGCGCGCACACACACACACACTGGCCCTGTTGAATGCTCAAAAGATGTTAAATTCTGTGTCCACAGCAGCTGTCTCTAAAGCAGTTATGAAAATTTGTCCATTCTCTCTTGCATTATTATCATCACCACAATATTTGCATAATGTCTCACAGTTTAAATGTTCTTCATATAAACTTAAACCCAGGTGGCTGCTAACATCTTGCTTTTGTATTTTGTGGTCCTCTGCACCAGCCATGAATGAACATTTCTGCACATTGTGGGGTTGCCCCTGTGTAGTCTGCACTTTTGTTCTGTGCATGTAACATGCATGTTGATGGAGAACAGATTACACCACTCCAAAATGTGCTCCTCTGTATTGTGAATTATTTGGAGCAATCAAGAGCCAGCAGAATCTCCCTTCACTGCTTAAATAACTGAGGTAGGGGGCCTGGTCCAGCGATAACATTCACCGGAAAAACTTACCTGCTCAGCAGGACAAACATCTCATTAGCAATCACCTGCTCTTTCCATCTTCCGGTGAGTTACCCACCCCCGCCTTCAAGCCCCAGGCCTCTTTCCCATTCCTTAGCTCAAGATGGCAGATAAGCTTCAATTGCCTGACTGCCTTTGAGTGGCAAGTTTTGTTGGGCTCCTGTTAAGTATGCAATTACATTTGTTTTCTCCTGTTAATCTGTCCTAGGTCAATTTAATTATTGAACCAGCCAAAGAAACTAGAAGAAAAGGAGAAATGTTTCCATCTCTACAACATGGTGTGTGCGTGGGCAAGCTAAAACAGGCAGACTTGTGTCTGTGTGTACTACTGTGTTTATTTCTCTTGGGCTTCTTGACTGTTTCTTAATGACTTCCCTCCTAGGCTACTGTTTTCTGAGTCCCTACAAACGTGTGAATATGCACTGTAACTGTGGTTCCTAGACTCTGCTGGATCAGGATTGTAACAAGGGAGCCAGACTTCCTTATGTAAGCCTTCCAGCACGTCCCCAGAGATGGGGATTTGTGGCTGAACCGTCTCAAACTGTCTGTGGGCCCCTCTCCAGTTGCCACATGTCCTGACATGTACCCGCAGTCTGGGATTTCACCCGCCTCCACTCACAACTCACACACTCACAGCGCACACTTGGGGTGCCTACGGTTGGCACTGGCCAAGTCTCCGCCTCCTCCTTTGCTTAATCTTCGGAATTTCCAGCCGACCGTCCAACCTCTCCCAGCCCAGGGTGGAGTTGAGAAGGGCCCGCCCAGTTCTCGGGGTACATAACTAGCTCTGCGGGACTGCGGGGCCACTCGTCCTTCGGCTCAGCTCAGCGCACAATGTGTCACTCTCGCAGCTCCCTCCCCACCATGACCGTCCTGCGGGCTCCGACCCCGGTCTCCTCCACCAGCCCGGGACCCCGACGGGGCTCCGGTCCAGAGATCTTCACCTTCGACCCTCTCCCGGAGCCCGCGGTGGCCCCCACCGCGCGCCCAAGCGCCACCCGCGGGCACCGAAAGCGCAGCCGTAGGGTCCTCTACCCACGAGTGGTGAGTGTCGCCGAAGTGGACAGCCCCGGGGGAAGAGCAGGGTGAATCACTGGACGCCAGGGCCCCGATCTGACCTGTTCTTTTTGTCACCTCCCCTCAGGTCCGGCGTCAGCTGCCAGTCGAGGATCCGAACCCTGCCAAAAGGCTGCTCTTTATCCTGCTGACCATCATCTTCTGCCAGATCCTAATGGCTGAAGACGGTGCGTCTGCACCCCTGGCCCCGGAGGACACCTCCAGCGCGCCGTCCCCCGCGCCCACCGCTGCAGCCCCGGTCTTCGAGCCCCTTAATCTGACCTCGGAGCCCTCGGACTACGCTTTGGATCTCAGCACTTTTCTCCAGCAACACCCGGCCGCCTTCTAACCGGGACTCCCCACATCCCCCCAAAGAACCTGAAAAACCAAGAAACACTGGGTGTACCTGGTGCGCGAGAGAGTATCCCAAACTGGGACTCGCGAGGCAACTCGCACTCAGAACACTACGGCGGAGACGCCAGTCCGAGCCTGGGAGAGACAGGAACCGGCACGCCGAACCGGCACGCCGGGGCTAGGCCTGGTGGGGAAGGAGTGCGTCGTTAACTTATTTCTCATTGCTCCTAATAATATTTATGTGTATTTATGTGTGTCCCCTAGGTGATGGAGGGGTGTGTATAATATTTATTTTAACTTATGCAGGAGTGCGAGATGTGCACCTTGCTGCAAATGCAGGTCTCTGGGTATTTATTGGGCTCTGTGGGATTGGTGGAGGCAAGCACCCAGAACTGAGGGAGGCCGGGAAAAGGGATGGAGGAAACCCGGGTCGAGATGGCGCCCGGGCTGGGAGTCAAGGACGGTGGTGGGTCGTAGTGATACTCTCAGTCCTCCAGCATCTCAACTCGTGAGTCTGTGAAGATTCGGGGAACCGTTGAGAATAAGGTCCCTGGCCTTCGATCTCCTCCAAGTTGCCTCCAAGAGGGTGGCTGCGGGGTCGGTGGGCTGTCAGGAGGCTGGGGTCGCCCCGTATGTTCTATGAACACAAATAAACCTGATTTACTGTCAGCAGTCATGTGAGTGTCTCTTTGCAAGCGACGGTTCCCCACTCTCCTAAAGGAGCCAGGAGGAGGAGGAGGAGCCGGCCGGAGAAGCCGCAGTCAAATCCCCAGGCGGTGCTCCTCCCAGGGTCCCTGAGCCCCTCCTCCCGGAACCACTGAACCCAGCATCTTGTGACCGGATGCTGTCAGTCGTTGCCCAGTCTGCGGTTTTTCTCAGTTCACAAGGGGCAAGTCCGACGTGAGTCAATCTCCCTCTCCCCGGGTGCAGGACTCACGGAAGTCACGTCGCGCGAGGCGGGGCGTGAGGCGGCCTGGGCGGAACTTCCGGCCCCAGAAGGGCGGCTGAGTGCGGTCTCCTCCCCCTTCCCGGGGCCTCTTCTGCAGCTCTCAAGGGCTGCGGATCTGAGCTGGGCCTGCCGGGAAAGAGGCGGGTCGGACGCCCGAGGCCGGGGGCGGGGTGGAGAGGGTGGTCCTCCGCGGGGGGCGGGGTCGCGTCTGCAGTAGCAACAGGGTGTGGCTGGGCTGGGGGCGCGGGCCCAGCTCCCAGGGGGACCCTGCGCGGGCGGCACCTGCTAGACTCCGAGGTCCCCTGCGCAGCCCCACCCTCCCTGGGACCCCGGCGCGGCCGCCGCCCGAGTCCGGGAAGGTAGGTGGGGGAGGGGAGATGGAATGGGTTGCAGAAGAACAGGGAGGGTAGCGCAAGGGTCTGGAGACCTCTGCGGGTTCGGAGAGCTTCATATCACTGAAGGTGGGGCGCGGCAAGCGGCTGAGAATCGCTGGCTGTCTGCGAAATTTCACAGGAAAAGCCTTAGCGCATCCCGGGCTGCGGAAGAGCCTGAGGCCTCGGCGTCTGCAAGCTGGGCGGGACTGACTGGAAAGGGAAAGAGTTCTCTCCTGTGGACTGAGCGGTGCCCCTTCGCATCCGCAAAGGCTTTCTCTCCCCCTTCTCCAGCTCCAGCCTGAGCCATGTTTTTCACCTGTGGCCCAAATGAGGCCATGGTGGTCTCCGGTAAGTATTGTTTTCTGCTCAGCCAGTGATCCCCCCTGCAGAGGTCCGTTCAGAGGAAGTCCCTGAAGAGGTCTCTTCCCTCTCTTACTACCAGCTCCCCACCGCCAGACCTGTCTACCCCACCCACGATGGCTGCATGCCACCCACTTGTGATTATTCCTTCCCTAGCCTTCCAAGGCCTGGACTGCCCCTGGCCCCTGTCAGCGTCCAGCTTTCCTCGTGGAGGTTGCTCCCACGCTCCCTGCCCAAGTTCTGTTTCCCATGTTACACCTCTACCGTGGCCACGGGCCACCACACCTCACTGCCCCCTCCCTTTTCAGGTTTCTGCCGGAGCCCCCCAGTCATGGTAGCTGGAGGCCGTGTCTTTGTCCTGCCCTGCATTCAGCAAATCCAGAGGTAGGTAGCAAGAAAACTGGGGAAAGGGAACCCCCATTTTCTCCTTTTCTTCCTTTTCATGCTGTTCACCCCTTCTCTTTCCCTTAGGATCTCACTCAACACACTGACCCTCAATGTCAAGAGTGAAAAGGTTTACACTCGCCATGGGGTCCCCATCTCAGTCACTGGCATTGCCCAGGTGAGGCTTTCAGAGCCTTTCCCCCAAAGCCCGCTCCCCAACCCAGCAACTTCTGTGTCCCCAGATGTTAAGAATCTTCCACAGCCTTCCCTACCTCTGCCTGTGGAGAAATTTCTCTGTGAGTCTCCACTTCTCCAGGGATCCCCAAGGCACCTGACTCTCCCTGCCTCTACTCTGGCTTCGGGAGGCCTTCCCCACACTCACCCCAACTCTGTTCTGGCTACAGGTGAAGATCCAGGGCCAGAACAAGGAGATGCTGGCTGCCGCCTGCCAGATGTTCCTGGGGAAGACAGAGGCAGAGATCGCCCACATTGCGCTGGAGACACTGGAGGGCCACCAGAGGGCTATCATGGCCCACATGACCGTGGAGGTGGGCCTGAGGGCAGGGAGAGATGGGGAAGGGATGCCAGAGTGCAAGGGGTCTAAGAACCCAGCTAGTCTGAGGAAGACAGTGCCCAGAGGATCTGAGCATGTCCCTTCCTTCTTCCTTCCATCCTGTTATCCCAGGAAATCTATAAGGACAGGCAGAAATTCTCAGAGCAGGTTTTCAAAGTGGCCTCCTCAGATCTGGTCAACATGGGCATCAGTGTGGTCAGCTACACCCTGAAGGACATTCACGACGATCAGGTAAACCTCAGCAGTTGGTCCTCCCTGCTTCCCTGCTCCCATCTGATAAACCTTCCCTCCTGAGGATTGTGACATCTGCATCTCTCTCACAGGACTATTTGCACTCCTTGGGGAAGGCTCGAACAGCTCAGGTCCAAAAAGATGCTCGGATTGGGGAAGCAGAAGCCAAAAGAGACGCCGGGATCCGGGTGAGAGAGCTGGGGGTTGCTTGGTCTCCGAGTGCTTTTTGTGGGTTGGGGGGGCTGGCGCGAGGGCCAGTGGAGCAGGGTTGGCAGAAGACGTAAATGAGGCCAGGCCCAGGGCGAAGATGGAGGAGCTTGGTGGAGAGCAGGCTCTCTCCCCAGGGCCTTCTTCTTCCTACTCTGATGCCCTACCCAATCTCTGCATGAACAGGAGGCCAAAGCCAAGCAGGAAAAGGTATCTGCTCAGTACCTGAGCGAGATCGAAATGGCCAAGGCACAGAGGGACTACGAACTGAAAAAGGCCGCATACGACATCGAAGTCAACACGCGCCGAGCACAGGCTGACCTGGCCTATCAACTTCAGGTCAGAGTCCCCATGCTGGCCCTGCAGCCAGGCTGGACTTCACCCTCTCCCCGTTCTCAGGCCGCCACTCTCTCTCATATCCTGCTCTGATCCCCTTATTCTGACTCTCGGTTTCTGACCCAACTCCTCCATATGAGGAAGATTTAAAAGACCTGAATGTTTCAGCTGAAAAGCAAAGAAAAGGCCTAGAAAGGGGGTGTAGATAGGGCTGATCACGGGCTTGGGACAGGTTGTGTCCTGGGCAAGGGCACCTGGATGAGGGGTGAACCAGAGCTCAGATCAGCCTGTGTTCCACTACCCAAGCTGTGCATTGGGCTGAGCGAATGGGTCTGCATCTCCCCAGAGGAACGGGTGCCTTTTTCTCACGGCGGTCCTCCACAGGCTCCCAGCAGCCCTGGCAATCACAGAGGGTATGAGGAGGGGAAACGTGGACTTGGGCTCTGAATCCCACAAAGTGACCTGTGGGGGCCTTGATAGTGCAGCAAAGTGTAGTTGATCCTTACCATTTGCAGATCTGGTATTTGAGAATTTGCCTCAGTGCTAAAATGTTTTAAGGAGCTAATGCTAAATGAGCACTGGTTTAAATGCTAAAAGAGCACTGGTTTCCCTAGTGCTCTTTGTATTGATGACCATTTGCAGACATGCACAGAGTGGAGAAAAATTTGAGTTGCCTGATAATGAGCCTCTCAGTTGAGGTTGAACAACATATTTTTCCCTTCTTGTTTTAGCTCCTACTCTAAACAATGTCATTTTCACAGTATATTCACTGCTACATATTTTGCACTTTTGTGCTCTATGTTGGTGATTTCACAGTTCAAAATGCCCCCAAGTGTAGTGCTGAGTGCCGTCTAGTATTCCTAAGTCCAAGAAGACTTCATGTGCTTGAGGGAGAAAATACGTGTGTTAGATAAGCTTCTTTCAGGCATGAGTTATAGTGCTGTTGGATGTGAGTTCATTGTTAATGAATCAACAAATACATTACATATGGTGTCTTTACACAGAAATACATAAAACAAGGATATATAGGACTTCCCTGACAATCTAGTGGTTAATTAAGACTGTGCTTCCAGTGCATGGGTCGATCCCTGGTTGGGGAACTAAGATCCCACAATAAGTATTTGTTAATTCAATGTTTATGGCTACTTTATGAAAACCGGAACTACCATGAATAATGAGAATCAACTGTACTTTGAGACCTTTACCCAATATTATGAAATTCATTTTTGCCAAGGGTTGGTGCAGGCTGAAAGCATTAAGGGCAACACATCTTCAGTTACGATATTAAATCCCTCGTGGCTTGATGGGTACCTGAGTGTGGCATAGTACTTTGCTGCTCAAAGTGTGGTCTGCCTCCCAGCAACAGCACATCCCTGGAGAGCTTGTTATAAATACAAAATCTGAGGCTCCAGCCCAACAGACCAAATCAGAATCTGTATTTTAACAAAATCTCTAGGTGATTCACGTACACATTGAAGTTTGAGAAGCATTGATTTAGTGAAAACCACCAGCTTGGGTGGGAATTTATCTTCTCAACATGGCTTTCCTTGTCTGCTAATCAAAGGATAGCCCGGTTTGGGTTCTGTTCAACTTTTTTTTTTTTTTTTTTCCTGTTCAACTTTTATTAGTTCCTCGTTTTGTGTCAGACTTTGTGCTAGGTGCTGGAAAAATAAGGATTTATTGAACCAAGATCCTTTAGGTGCCTACTATATGCTAGGCATTGGAGGTGAGTATATATAAGTATGAAAGAGATAGAATAAAAGTCCTGCCCTCATGGAGCTTTACATTATAATACATGAAACAACAAATAAGCCAATAAATATCTTAATTGGCTCTAATTAAGTTGTTTAAGTGCTATGAAGGAAATAAATCGGTGGTATTCTGTTGGAGGGGTACTCTATTAGGTTGGGGGTGATCAGAGAAAGCTTCTGTGAGGAAATGATAGATAAGATAACGCTGAAGATGAGAAAGAGCCAGCAATGTAAAGAGTTGCAAGCCAAGAACGTTCTAGTCCAGTGCTGTTCAAAGAGAACTTTCTGTGATGATGGAAATGCTATATATCTGTGCTGTGATGTTGAGCACTCATAATGAGGCTTGTGTGACGGAGGCACTGCATTTTAAATTTTTTTATTTTAGCTTACTTATATATGACAAAAGTGACTAGGTAGGGGACTTGCACATGCAAAGACTTTGATATAGGAAAGAGGGGTTGTGTCCCAGGAACACAAAGGAGGTTTCCGATCCAGCATGGCTGGTGTGCTGTGAGGGAACCAGATCTCCTAGGGTTTGGGGAGCCAGTATTCTTGCCTGGAGAATCCCCATGAACAGAGGAGCCTGGTGGGTTACAGTCCATGGGGTCACAAAGAATAGGACATGACTGAGCGACTAAACACACAACAGATGGAAACTTAGAAGAAAATTCAAAGCACGATGGGAGCCTATTGGAGAACTTCAGGAAGGGAAGTGCTCTGGTCTAATTTACATTTTTACAAAGATCAGTCCAGCTGCTGCATCGAGAATTGATTGTCAAAAGAGAACAGAGGAAGCAAGATGAATTAGAAGGTTTGTCAAAGCAGATGAATGGCATAAATGCAGCTAATTGCACTCCCTCTTAACATCTCACTAAATCCACATAGAGTAATCGGGGGAAAAAAAGTGGAACGAATAGGAACAGAAGGAACAAACCATAGCATCACTGTGGAAGCTGCAAAGTTGTGGCAATTGATGACTAAAGAAGCGTCTGAGATAGCTGAGCACAAAGCTGCAGGGGAGGAAACAATGAAATGACCTGAGGCACAGAAGTTGTCAGCACCAGGGGCCTCTGGAGCTGGGATAAGTCAGTTGGAATAAGGAGAAACAGGTGAAAAGTGACTTCTTAGAGCTGTCTGCCTCTGAGTGATGCTCCCTGTCCCAGTAACAGGCATGAGACTGCCTATTGAATGCTGAATACTGACCATTTCCCCAGCCCCTTATTCCACATGGCTCCCAGAACCCCCATATTCCAAAGAAGAGATCAGAAGACTGCTCTGGGGAACATGACCAACCCTGAATCAGAGGTTCCTCAGCAGATGAACTACCCAGGTCACCCTAGAATGAAGCTCAAAGCCTCTGAGCCTCACCCACATACCCAGAGCTTCCTTCAGTGTTTCTGACCTTCCTCCCTGTGAGCAGACAAGCACAGACTCCCTGACACATGAAGGATCCTGCAACAAGAAGGAAAGGCCAAAACCACAAACAAGCAAGGCAGTTTGGAGGATATGTGCTATGCAGAGAGAAGAAAGCTTAAAAAAAAGGTAATATCCTCAGTAAGATAAAAGAATAATTCATATCCAGCAAATCAGGACATAGAAAACAAAGAGCTTTGAGAAATTAATAAGGTGGCAGAAATGGAAAAAAATGGAAGAGAAATTCTAATAAACTTGTCAGAAGATAGAACAAAACAGATGGAAAAATTAGGAAAAAATATTAGAGGCCAGCCCAGGAGATGCAACAGAACAAAACGGAAGGAAATCATCAGTGGAAAAAAATCAGACATGTTTATCTGACTTTCTAGATTGAAATGATCCACCAAGTACCTAACATGGTGGATGAGAAACATCTGCCTTGAAGCACATCACTGTGAAATTTCAGAACACCAAGGATGAAAGAACTAAAAGCTTCCAGAGAGAATGAAGAGATCTCAAGCAAAGGGTCAAGCAGCAGAATGACTTCAGATTTCTCAAGAAGCTAGAGGACCATAGAGCAATGCCTTCAAAATTCTGGTGGAAAATAAATAACAGCATAGTAACCTGAACTCAGGGGGCTTCCCTGGTGGCTCAGGAGGTAAAGAATCTGCCTGCAATGCAGGAGACCTGGTTTGATTCTTGGGTTGTGAAGATCCCCTGGAGAAGGGAATGGCAACCCACTCCAGTATTCTTGCTCGGAGAATCTCATGGACAGAGGAGCCTGGTGGACTACAGTCCATGGAGTTGCAAAGAGTTGGGCACAACTTAGCGACTAACACTTTCACAACCTGTACTCAACTTAATCATCATTCAAATAGAAGAACGAAATAAAAAACCCACAGAAGCAAGATCTCAAAAAACTTATATCCCATGTACTCTTTCTGAGGGAGCTGCTGGAGGCTGGGTCTAAAGAAAAAGAAGTGGGTGGAAGTGGGGGCTCTAACAGGAATACTGTGATGTTGCACACTGAGGTCAAGTGTTAACTAGTCCAGTTTGGAACAGGTTTGAAATTTTAGGGTCAAAGAGGACAGGGTACCACGTCTAGAAGCTCCCTTCCTCTGGAATGAACACATGGGCCCTTTAAAGGCAGGGGCTCCATCTCTCATGTAGCTGTATCACAGGCAAGATGGTGCATGGCTAAGCCAGAGCAATGAGGCAAGAAGTATGTTCTTCCAGACCTCTGCTCACCGACATGTTGGCAAGCGCCTTCTGAACCTTGTACTCTCCAAGGAATAAGAAAATGAAATCTGCCTAAGTAAGAGGAAGTAGCCTATGATGTATACATACCCTTGTTGTTTACAGTAGTTCTGGAAGGATACACAACAAGCTGGTCACAGTGGTTGTTTGAGAGGAAGGGAACCAACGAGGTGGCTTGAGAAATAGGTTGGAGGAGATCTTGCTTTACTTTTTTTCTTTTGAATTTGGACCACCTACAAAAGATAAACACACACACACACCATCCCCCTACTCCCCAAAAGCCGGCGAGAGGCTATTCAGAAGCCAGTTGCCAGTGGCTTGCACTGAGATAACCGCTGCGCTGATGGAGAAAAGTGGCTGGACTTGGAGGTCCATGGTCACCATGTGCTCAGTGCCCTCCAGGCACTCATAACTCTACAGGAAGACTTGGTGGAGAAATAGGGTGATGGGAAGCTCAATGGAGGGATGCTTCACCTGGCCTGAGGGCAAACAGGGGCTGGGTTGCAGCCCTATCCAGCCCTGAAGCTAGCTAAGACTGCCTGGGGAACAGCCCTAACCATGCATATTGACCCTGTTGGGGGAGGACCAGACCCCTCCCCAGGTCATACCTCAGATCTGTCCCAGAAATGGACTGCACTGGGCAGGCTGAGCCCGCGGAGACCAGCTGCACGTTGTGTGCTCTATGTGAATATCCTGCCCTGGAGCCTCGGCCCTCCCTGCTTCCCAGGCACTTGCTTTTCAGCTCTGACTCTGAGCATCCCTCCTACGCAGGTGGCCAAGACGAAACAGCAGATAGAGGAGCAGCGGGTGCAGGTGCAGGTGGTGGAGCGGGCCCAGCAGGTGGCAGTGCAGGAGCAGGAGATAGCCCGCCGGGAGAAGGAGCTGGAGGCCCGCGTGCGCAAGCCGGCGGAAGCGGAGCGCTACAAGCTGGAGCGCCTGGCGGAGGCAGAGAAGTAAACACCCCTCCCTGCCGGCCTGGGGGCTCCTTCACCACCTGGGCGCCCCCAGACAAAAAGCTGAGGCCTTCTCTATCTGTCCTCCTTCTGCGGAGACTTTCTCCCAGAGCGAGGGCTGTTCTTCAACTGCCCCCTCCACTCCCCTTTGTCCAGGTCCCAGCTGATCATGCAGGCTGAGGCAGAAGCCGAGGCTGTGCGGGTGAGTTAGCCGACTGGCGGAGGGAGTGGGGTGATGCTGGTGCTGGGGTCTCTTGTCCTTACCTACCACCGTTGGTACCTCACGTGTTCTGTACCCTCCTCAGATGCGTGGGGAAGCCGAGGCCTTTGCCATAGGGGCCCGAGCCAGGGCCGAGGCTGAGCAGATGGCCAAGAAGGCAGAGGCATTCCAGCTGTACCAGGAGGCTGCTCAGCTGGACATGCTGCTGGAGAAGCTGCCCCAGGTCTGGGGCGGGGCTGGAGGCAGGGGGTGGGGGTAGGAGGGGGTGGGGGTAGGGGGGGTTGGGAGTGGGGGTGGTGGAGGGCATATGGACAAGAGCAGAGGAGGGACGGGAGGAGGGAACGAGGGGCCAGGGGAGAACCAGGCTAGGGGCCATGAATTAGGGGTGGGAATTACAAACCAGTGACCAAAGCAAGGAAGGGTGATCCTCACAAAAGCGAAGAACACAGGTCTTAAAACCCAGAGTAAGGAGTCTTAGGATGGGTGGTGAGACCCTGGTGCTGAGTGGACATCTTACCTACCAGGTGGCAGAGGAGATCAGTGGTCCTTTGACCTCAGCCAATAAGATCACACTGGTGTCCAGTGGAAGTGGGGCCATGGGGGCGGCCAAAGTGACTGGGGAAGTGCTGGACATCCTGAGCCGCCTGCCGGAGAGCGTCGAGAGACTCACAGGCGTCAGCATCTCCCAGGTGAGCATTTCTAGGGTGGGGCTGGGAGCCGAATTGCCGGGTTCCTGTGGCACATGACACAGCGGGCCCAGCATGGAGCCAGCACCCAGGAGGCCTGGGGCTGCTGACATTTAGCAGTTGCTTTCTATGTGCCAGACACAGTGCTAAGCTCCTGCACAAATGATTTAAAAAACTTTTTAAAATGAAACTTCCTTTGGGGTGTGTAGGGTTTTACAAAGTGAAGAAACTGAACTTTCAGTTTAGCCCATGTCATTCATACATGGTGAAGCTGGGCTTCAAACCCAGGCCCGCTGTGCTTTCTTGGTCAGCCTCTGTGTGTGTGAGAACCCACTGGTGTGTGTGTGTGACTGTGCGTGGCTGTGTGTGTGTGGCTGTGGCTGTGTGTGTGTAGCTCAGTTGTGTCCAACTATTTAAGCCTATGGACTGTAGCCCACCAGGCTTCTCTGTCCATGGAATTCTTCAGGCAAGAATACTGGAGTGGGTTGCCATGCCGTTTTCCAGGGGATCTTCTTGATCCAGGGATTGAACCTGGGTCTCCTGCATTGCAGGCAGACTGCCTTCTGAGTCACCAGGGAACTAACCCACTAGCAGAAGGAACTGATTGCAGCCTGTTGATGTTGAATTCCAAGGTGTATCACTGCTTTCCTTGGTGCCTGTTTATTCACCTGTTGGTTATGGTAGAGATCAGGGAGTGGGATCTGGAGCCAGACTGTTGTGGTGTGAATCCTGGCTGCAGTGCATGCCAGCTGACCTTAGACAAGTTCACCTTCTCTGCACTTGTTTCTTCACCTTAAAGCCAGGTCAATTAAAAGTAACCACCCTGTTGAATTGTTAAGGGGATTAAATGGGTAAATATTTGCAGTGTTTAGTGCCTAACACATAGTAAGTATTATATGAAGAGTGTGTTAAATAAATGCCTGTGTAAATAAAAGCACTGGACTGAATCAGTGACCTTTGAGCTGGGTTCCTTGGAGTCTCCCTGAGGGCAGCACTGTATGACTGGGAGCTGAGGGCCTGTACAAGCAGAGATCTGGCCCCCTTCACCCCTTTCTTCACTCATAAAAGAATTTGAATGACCGCTTGGCAGAGGGGGTGAGATAGGGTACTAGGAAAAGCTAGGATACTTCTGTAAGAATGTCCTCTCTGCAGCCCATTCGTCCAGATGGGAGCCTGGGAGAACAGGGTACCTGGTTCACATAGTCACCACTGTTGTCTTTTGCCAGGTGAACCACAAGCCTCTGCGAACAGCCTGAGTCCTGGACCTTCGTGATGCCCCATCTCATAACTCAAGTTGCCTGAATGGTCGTTATTGCACGCATTTCAGCTGGCTCCCTGAGCACATCACCTCTCCTTGCCAAATAGCCTGTGCCTTGCCCTGGAGGGGAATTGTTCCCTTTCCTAATCCCATACTGCCAAGACTGCCAGTCCCCCAGGGCTCCCATGCCTTCTGATGACCCACCTTATTTAAACTAAGCCTGTTGTCCACAATTCTTCCCTGACCAAATCTTGAGGGATGGCCTGCAGGTTCTCAACTTTGTCAAATAAATCAGTTAAGTAATGATACTTAATTCAGTGTAACATTCAAAATGAACACTAGCGTGTAGCTTTCTCTTGCATTCAATGTGCTTTTTTACAGTGGGAGCGAAGCGGTAGTTACTTGTATACTGTTGTAGAGTACCCCCACTCTACCCTGAAGTTCATCATAGTCAGAAAAGCATGCTTAAGTAGAAGCAGTATCAGTAATTATATTAGTCCCTAGAGTTACTGAAAATAAAGCAAAGGGAAATTTGAGACTGTTAACATTGTGCTCTTTGAAGCATTAGTTATTAGGTGTAACATTAAAGTGTCAGTTTAGCATGGGACTATGATGCGATACCACCCCTCTCCAGGTGATTTTTGCCTTAGGCTGAGAAAACCCACATACCCATAACTGAAAGGAACCCTGGAGGCACTGTGTGTTCCAAGTAGTAAATAGTGTCTGTGCATTTCACAAGATTCTTCTGGAGCACTGTTAAAAACAAACTGTTGGGGTCCAACCCACTTTTGGTTCAGTATATCTGGGCAGGTGGGAGAATCAATTTCTCCAAGTTCAAGGGGATGCTCACCTGGCAACCACTTATATGACGTTCACCTCATTTCTCCTTTCTATCCCTAGATCTCACATATGAGCCTATAGCTATCCCAGTTACTAAGACAGGGTACCAGGGATTAAGGTGTAAGGATATTCTCACCTGTTTATAGGAAGCAGAGTATATTGTGTAACTGACCTGGAGCCCCATGCCTCCTCCACCAGTGATCTTTCCCTGAATGAGCACACGTGTCGCGAAATTCTTTTCAGTTCCCATTTATTTTTGGCTCTTGGGGCAATGTCATCTTTTCAATATGAAAAAAAGCAAGTTCAACACAATAGAAATCTGAAGTGTAGAATAGGACAAGATCAAGAGTGGGGGAAGCAGTAGCGGAAGAGATGAGATGTTTGCCAAAAGATGGAAGGTGTTCTGTCCCCTCTTTGGGGAATGATGTTTAGGTGGCAGCACATACCTTTCCATATAGGTACAGAAGGGGCTGATATATTTTTGGTAAGAAAAGATGGGGTGGGGAGGGGCTTTCTGGAGGCTGAGAGACCAAGGCTATCTCTTGCTTCCCCCTGCTTTCTCAAACAGGGGAAAGGAGGGAATCCAACGTTATTATGAAGGAGATAAAGTGGAAGAGGAAGGGATTCCCACTTGATAGGGTGGGGGCCAGAAATTTGCAAACATAATAGCTCAGGACAGAGCTTGGAAGGAGACTGAAAATGAAGATAATACTGTCAACACCTCCGCAGAAGCTGAGAGGGGAGGGGAGATACCTGGCACCTAGGACTTCAGTACCCTGGATGCCCCTCTCCAAAACCCAACCCTTTCTTGTAGGGACTTCTACCTGCTGCTCAGTTTCCTTTCCCTTGGGCCAGCACACCGGCCTGGGATGGCAATCACCTATCCCAAATTTTCAGCACACAGTTCTAAATGAGATGTGAGGAGACCCAGCCTCTTGGAGAGTTATCTCAAAACCAGAGAGGGAAATACTAACTGGACAGATGGGAGGAGTGGGCACCAGCAGGAAAATGACAGGGTTACCCAGAATGGCAGAAATCTAGGTTCCCCAAGAGTGGAAAGAGAGAAGAGACATTCAACAAACAACAAATATTTATTGAGCGCCTATTATGTGCCAGGCACTGTTCTAGAATCCCCCCCAAAAAAGAAAAAACAAGATAGAGGCAGGAAATGCAAATTCTGAGGGAGAGGAAAGGGGTCGTTGAAGAAGAAGGCTGAGGGGATTGAGAAGCCTAAGGTGACAGGGACTTGGCCTTAGGCCTCCTCTTCGGCCTCCTCACCGAAATCCTCTTCCTCTTCTGCGGTGGCATCCTGGTACTGCTGGTACTCGGAGACGAGGTCGTTCATGTTGCTCTCTGCCTCAGTGAACTCCATCTCGTCCATGCCCTCACCTGTGTACCAGTGGAGGAAGGCCTTCCGGCGGAACATGGCAGTGAACTGCTCCGAGATGCGCTTGAACAGCTCCTGGATGGCTGTGCTGTTGCCAATGAAGGTGACTGCCATCTTGAGACCACGGGGTGGGATGTCGCAAACAGCTGTCTTGACGTTGTTGGGGATCCATTCCACGAAGTAGCTGCTGTTCTTGTTCTGCACGTTGAGCATCTGCTCATCCACCTCCTTCATGGACATCCGCCCACGGAACACAGCTGCCACGGTGAGGTACCGGCCATGGCGGGGGTCACAGGCAGCCATCATGTTCTTGGCATCGAAGACCTGCTGGGTGAGCTCAGGCACTGTGAGGGCCCGATACTGCTGGCTGCCACGGCTGGTTAGGGGGGCAAAGCCAGGCATGAAGAAGTGGAGACGTGGGAAGGGCACCATGTTGACTGCCAGCTTGCGGAGGTCAGCATTGAGCTGGCCAGGGAAGCGGAGGCAGGTGGTGACACCGCT
The DNA here is from genome assembly GCF_023699985.2 of Odocoileus virginianus. Taxonomy (NCBI): domain Eukaryota; kingdom Metazoa; phylum Chordata; class Mammalia; order Artiodactyla; family Cervidae; genus Odocoileus; species Odocoileus virginianus. Next base: position 43,526,836 of record NC_069700.1, read on the forward strand.
CATGGTGGCCGAGACGAGGTGGTTCAGGTCTCCGTAGGTCGGCGTGGTCAGCTTGAGGGTGCGGAAACAGATGTCGTAAAGGGCCTCGTTGTCAATGCAGTAGGTTTCATCAGTGTTCTCCACCAGCTGATGGACAGAGAGGGTGGCGTTGTAGGGCTCAACCACAGTGTCGGACACTTTGGGTGAGGGCACCACGCTGAAGGTGTTCATGATGCGGTCAGGATACTCTTCACGGATCTTGCTGATGAGCAAGGTGCCCATTCCGGAACCAGTGCCCCCACCCAGCGAGTGGGTCAGCTGGAAGCCCTGCAGGCAGTCACAGCTCTCGGCCTCCTTCCGAACCACATCCAGGACCGAGTCAACTAGCTCGGCCCCTTCTGTATAGTGGCCCTTGGCCCAGTTGTTGCCTGCCCCAGACTGACCTGCGATGGAATTAAAAGGCAAGCTTGTTCAGTCAAGTGTGAAAAATACACAGCCCTATTTCTACCTTTCAACTTTTGGAGTAAGGCCCGTGGATTTATCTTCCTTCTTACTTCCTGATGATACATCTGCTCCTGTATAATTTACTATCTAAATTACTACCTCCACTCTCCATTAGATTTAAAAACACAAGCCCGTATAAACTCCAGTACAATCATTTCTAACTCTTGCTGCACCCAAATAACTCGAATAGCAGTATCTATCGATATCTCCCTAACTCACCAAAAACAAAGTTGTCTGGTCTGAAGATCTGACCAAAAGGACCTGAGCGAACAGAGTCCATGGTTCCGGGTTCTAGATCCACCAAAATAGCACGAGGAACATATTTGCCACCTAGAAGAAATAAAGTAAAAGAGTGAAACTGGGAGACATAAAGGTAAATAAATTGGGGCCGAGAGAGCCGGGGACCCAAATGTGTGATTTCAGACACTGACACCAGGTGGCAGCAGAGCCACTCGGAAAGCGAGAAACGTCTCCAACGGGGGTGGATGGATTCATTCAAAGGGGATAAAGGGTTTCCCGGGGAGGCAGAGACCCCAGAGAAGTGGGAGTGATGGGACCCGTGCTTCCCGGGCTCTCGCCCTCACCTGTGGCTTCATTGTAGTACACGGAGATGCGGTCCAGCTGTAGGTCGCTGTCCCCATGATAGGTGCCCGTGGGGTCGATGCCATGTTCATCACTGATCACCTCCCAGAACTGCCAGGGAAGAGCAAAGAGTCGTCAACATCTCAGGGTCCAGCCAATTATGCTCCCCTAGTGCCATTTTAGCTCCACATTCGCCTGTGGCGAGCCCTCCCCAAGGATCTAGCATTTCTTCTGCCTGCCACACCCTTCCCCTAACCACCTAAACCTTCGGAAAAACGGCAGCTTTCACTGCCTGGGACGTGAGATGCTGTGTGGCTTAAAGGGCCCGGCGATCGCAGGCACGGGGGTGGGTAGATGGAGGCGGTAACCCCGGGCACAAAGAGACTGGGGCCGGAGAAAAGGAGCCACTGCCGCAGGCGCCCACCCCGCCCTGCACATGACCGCGGCGCACGCACGCGCCAGGCGGCCGACAAAGGGAGGTGCCGCGCGAGGGCGGGGCCGAAGGGCGAATTCCGCGCGCCAGGGGCGGGGCTTGGCTCGAGCTCGCGCGCCCCCCGCCGGCCGGCCTGGCCGCATTGTCCCAGCGCGCCAGGGGCGCCCGGGTCCCGCCCTTCTGCTACAACGTAGCAGCCGCACTTCCTCCCTGCCCCTCCCCCGCTACACTGTAACCGCGCGCAAAAAAAAAAAACCCCTCCCCCTTGGCCTCGAAATTTCATTTCTTTGCTAGCTTTTAACCCCCTTGCTTTAAATGAGGTTTTTCTTCCTTTGTCCTATTCTCTAGCTCTGAGGAACCTTTTCAAAGAATGGACTCTCTTTCCCCCCCTCGCCCTTTCTCCCTATCTGTCCACGCCCTTAAAAGTGTGTTAAGGGGAAATAAAAGGAACAAATTAGTCCAGCACATAGTAGCCTTCCATGCACGAAAAACTGCGGGACCGCCCCTTGGGGATAGCGGGCGCCCGGAGATTCCTAATCATTTGTAAAGGATATCGCCCAGCCCACCTGGCGCATCGCGTCCCCCACATTTGGATCTGACCTCTCGGCAGATGCCCGCCATCCTCGCCCCTTCCCCCTCTGGCTTAACCCCACGAAGCCCCGCCAAGGGGGATGCACATGGGGAAAACCTCATCTAGCTTTTGTCTCGGCCGTTTCCGCATCTCCCTCGCTCCCCGGTCCTCGGACCGTTAGGAGATCCCCTTTCTAAGTAAAATTTTACAGAAACTCGGTTTTCCCGCCCCCTAACCCTGAAGGGTGCTTTTAACAGCTTCCCCAAAATGAGCCTGCCAAGAAAAAGAACTCTTCATTTTTCAAAAGCAAATCTTAAGGTTCAAACATGCATTTATATATAAAAGTTTTGAGGGGCAAATCTTGACTAAGAATGGAAAATGCAAACGTTCTACAACCATCCGTCAAAATATACCTGTTTGGCTTTTTTTTCCCCTTAAAAATAAATACAGTCAAAAGAGGTTAAAAATCCTTACCTTGGCACCGATCTGATTGCCACACTGACCGGCCTGGATGTGCACGATTTCCCTCATTGTTAAAATTTATTCAAATCTTTTTGCTCGCCTCAAAGTGTGTACGGGGCAAAAAAATGATATGGAATTAGTTTTTCTCTGCTGCTGGTCGCAGGGTGGAAAGATGGAACTGGACCCGGAGGCTGAAGCAGCGAGGTCCGAACGCGGCGGCAGGAAGGTTCTGAGAGGGAGAAAGGAGAGGGGAGGGTGCGGGAGGAAAGGCGGGCAGGGCGGGGCGCGCGTGCGCGGGGGCCGGGAGGCGGGAGAACTCGCAGCGCGCCGCGGTGGAGAGACAAAGCCTCTCTAGGCTGGCCCTGATTAGTCCGTGCCGGTTCTGTATCAGACGTCCATTGGTCCCTGCTGGACGAGCGCAGTCCTTTCTGGGAGTTGTAGTTCTCTATTGTTGTCCACGCTGCAAAATGAAAGGACGAATGGGTGGGTACTGGGTCGAGGGGTTTTGGTTTGGGTGTTTTGACTGAAAAACGGCCCGGCGCGAGGGTTCCTTCCCCTATGCCTGACTCTTCTGGTATCAAAAGAGAGTAGTTTTCGGGGATACAGGAATTGGGAACCCTGGTGTGCCAGGCTCTGTAAGGTGGAGTGGGGGCACGCCCTGAAAGCTCCCCGCTGCGGTAGCTCTTGGGAAGACCGGACTGCTTAGCTCAGCGAAAACGGGGAGAAATGCGGCACCCTGATCTGCTATCTAACAGCTGGTCCCTGGTGACCCAAGGCATGAACTCCAGTGAGCTGCGGCTCCCACAGATATCTCGGAAAGGAGGAAGGCATTGCCTTCCTGCTATTTCCTTGGGAGCTTTCTAATGATATTTAGAAAGAAACAAAATTGCATCAAGGACTTTTCAGTATAGAGAAGTAATTGTCTGGAAGGTATGTTCAAGAATAGAGAAGCAGATATGCCGGAAGTCTCCGTCCATGTGGGGAATCTGGGCCTTAGAACAGCGTTTAACACAGTTTTGTCAAGAGGCGAACTGTGTGGTGAGATACCTGATAGGCACTTTGATGAAGTCAGTGTTTTTTCAATTCGCTGATTTCACTGAGAGGTGGTTGACCATTGCAACCTTTCAAGAACCTCGGGATTAAAATAAAAGGGGTGGGGGGGTGATGGGAAAAAAAAATGGATGAGCTCAAATCTGAGTGGCATGTTTCTTCTCAGGGATTAATTCAATTTGAGAGAGATTAAATGTCCACCAAACCAGGAGCTAGGAATACAAAAATGATTAAGGATTAGCTCACTGTCCTCCAGGATCTTGCAATTTGGTGAGAAGTGTATAAACACTAGAGTGTGGTAAGCACCATGATAAAGGACACGGCATATCAGGCTCCCTGAATGTGTGACTCTGCGACCCCATGGACTGCAGCCCGCCTGGCTTCTCTGTCCATGGGATTGTCCAGGCAAGAATACTGGAGCTGGTTGCCATTTCCTTCTCCACGGAATCTTCCCGACCCAGGGATCGAACCCGTGCCTACTGCGTCTCCTGAATTGGTAAGAGGGCTGTTTACCTATGAGGTACTTGGTTATATGATAGCAAGGTGTTAATTCACACTGGATTCAACACACATTTCTCATCTCCTAAATAAAAGAACATAAATTTCTGTAAGACGCATCTACCCAGTTAAAATGTTTATGTTTGAAGGCACAATCACAATGAAAGTAGTTATGTATTTTGTGGTAGTGAAGAGAGTTCAGAATTTACCATTAAATTGTTTCAATTTGTCTCTAACAATAGTCGTAGGAGCCCAGGCAAGCTAACTTCCGCAGAACTCTTATTTCTGGTCAGAATGAAGTGAGAATACGAATGCAAAAGGTCCTCATAAATTATTCCTGTGAAATTGTCTTGTCTTAGTATGAAATTTAGCAAAATAAAATTTATCATCCTTTAGCCCTTCAAAGACCTCGGTGAGCTTTTAAGATGATTAACAAAACAGTTCTCTCCGCTTGCCTAGCTATCTTTACTCCAGGAAAATGACCTCAAAGTGTCCATCAGGAAAGGATTCTCAGGGAGGAAACGACATGACTTCTAGATGAGCTAAATCAAAAGGAAATGAACTTCCATTGTAGTGAGTCCTCAAGCGCCACGCCTACGGGCTATTCTCCAAACTGCAGTCTTCAGCCACGACTGCAGCCCGCAACCCTTATATTTCTCATGAGTCAGCGGACACCATTTCTGGGAGGACCAGAGAAGCCGCTCTGGCCTCACTACATGCTTAGGTCGACGACAGTGGTAAGCCCCTCTATCCGCTGCTGGCATCCAGACTCTGTGGTCGCAACTTGGAAATATACGCGGGAAGTGGGTGGTGAAACCGCAGTGGGTTGTCCCTTCGGAGCTGCCCAATCGAAGTGCGCTATTCAGTGCGCCTTCCGCGGCTTCCGATTACCGCCTCGCCCAACGGATCTGTCTCCCGGGAGAAGCCGCCCCTTTGAGCCGTAAGGGGGCGGGGCGGGGGCGGGGCTACGGCTGTGCCTCCGCGTTGGTGGATTGCTCCGTCTGCTTGCCACAGGGCTGAGAAAGACAAAGGCTTCAGCCAATCAGCTAATCGGCCCCCTCCCCGCTCAGGCACTGGCACCACCCCTGTCGCAGCCGTTACTGGTGGCGCGCGCGGGGACTCCAAGTAGGTGAGTTCTGGGGGGCCTCGCCCACGACTCCCCGGATGCCATCTTGGTTTTCCCGGAGGGCGGGAGGGGCGTGCCTTGGGTAAGACTGGGCGGAGGAGTCTTGGAAATTTGCTTTTCGGATTATAACCCTCATCTTCACTTGACGGCCCTCCCTGAGTTTAGGTATGAAGACACTGGGAGAGGTTGGGCTCGGAGGGAACCCTTGGGATCGAGATCAAAGATGAAGGCCCATTGGATTGGAGCCAAAGGTCATGGGCGCCAGCTGACTTCGCCATCATGAAAACGATGTTAACACTTTCTCCGTGGAGGTGTCCCACTTTCCTTACTTGTCAACATTTCCCCTTTAGGGTAGCATCTTTAAAATTTAATTCCCACCCATACTAGTGTGACTTTTCATCTTATTATTTCATCAGGAGAGCAAAGTTAATTTTACGTTTAGCTCATGAATGTATTCGGAATACCTCTAGTGGTACCAGATACACAGTAACTACTGTTGAATGAACATGATGGACCCTTGGGGAAAATACAGTTCTAACTGGTCCAGTTCTCAAGGGGGATGTGTGAGGCAGAAATGGAATGTAATAGTTACACTATGGTGAGACCTATTAGGATAATACGAGTCCACCAACCACCGTGAAACACTTAGGATACATGGGGAATATGGGAAAGTACCAGAACACAGAGAAGACTAAAGGCATGGCTTTGCTGAGAAAGTGACATTTGAGCTAAAAGGATGGCTAAGAGTTGGATCAGAACACTAGGGGCAACGTCCTAAGAAGCTGGCTAAGGCCTGCAAATGTGAGAGACAACAGGGACAGTGTGTTAAGAGATAATGGAGAAGTTCCATGTTGTAGAACCACAAGATTGGATGGGGTGGGGATGGGACACACATTTCAGGAGATGAGGTTCTGATCATTGAGGGTCTTGCTAAGGAGTTTAGATTTATTTTATCCCATGGGTGTGGAAAACCATCAAAGAATATTAAACAGGAAGAGACATTATCTGAGTGAAAGTCACTCAGTCTTGTCTGACTACAGTCCCAAAGGATCTTCCCAACCCAGGGGTTGAACCCAGCTCTCCTGCACTGCAGGCAGATTCTTTACCAGCTGAGCCACAAAGGAAACCCATTATCTGAGTTATCTTGGACAAATCTGTTAATCCATCCCTATTGCAGTTTCTTTATCTCAGAAATAGAAAGTAAAATAAGGAATTTTCTGGCGGTCCAGTAGTTAGGACTCAGTGCTTCCACTGCAGTTCCACTTCCACATGTGGGACTCAGATCCCACATGCTGTGTGGCCTTAGTTGGGGCATGTGGGATCTAGTTCTCTGACCAGGCGTTAAACCCTGACCCCCTGCATTGGGAGCACAGAGCCTCTGGACCACCAGAGAAGTCTCTCAACTCAGTTTTTGGTTCTTGTTTTGTTTTGTTTTGTTTTTTGGCCATGCAGATTCTTAGTTCCCTGACCAGGAATGGAACCTGCACCCCCCAGCAGTGGAAGTGCAGAGTCTTAACCACTGGACAACCAGGGAAGACCCTTATATTTCTGTACTTGGAACTCTGTAACATTTCTTTCTTATTCTGTGTCCTGGTCAAAGATATTTCTTAAATGCTTCAGAAGAATAACAACAGAATGACTGGCAGAAAGAAAAGCATCAGCCTCCATAGCTATCCAGGAGACTGCAGTTACCAGTCTCCTCCCTGAGACTGTGTGTGTGAGCCACTGAAGGAAGGGATAATGTGTTTTTTTCCCAGATCATGGAAGACACCCAGGTTTTAAACTGGGAAGTTGAAGAAGAGGAGGAGGTTGAAGAGAGCCCCACTGAATCTGTGGGGTATAGCTTGGAGCCCCTAGGGCAGCTGCATATCTTCAGTAGTTCCTATGGACCGGAAAAAGGTCAGGAGTAATTTCTTGCTAAAGTACTAGTATCGGCCTCTTATTTCTGTGGGGAGGTAATGGGATGGTTGCAAGCTTAGATATGCATCTGTGAGATCTGAAAAAAATGTCTTACTGGGGATGGAAAAGCGGGGGTGATTATCTGATTGCTCCAGGCAAGGGACCTGGACTCCATGGGGGTGATTTTACTTTGGTAGGAGAAGATGAAGGAATTCAGATAAAAATCCAATGAGGTCTGGAAATGGAAGGTGGTGATGTTTTGCACAACAATGTGAATGTACTTGATGTCACTATGCTATACATTTAAAAATTGGCTGAATGGTAAATTTATGTATTCTGTGCTGTGCTTAGTCGCTCAGTCGTGTCTGACTCTTTGTGACCCCATAGACTGTAGCCCACCAGACTCTTGTCCATGGAATTCTCCAGGCAAGAATGCGGGAGTGGGTTGCCACGCCCTCCTCCAGGGGATCGTCCCAACCCAGGAATCGAACCCAGGTCTCCCACATTGCAGGTGGATTCTTTCTATTCTGAGCCACCGGGCAAGCCCAAGAATACTGGATTGGGTAATCTATCCCTTCTCCAGGGGAGCTTCCTGGCCCAGGGATCAAACCGGCATCTCGTGCATTGCAGGCAGATTCTTTACCAGTTGAGCTACCTGGGAAGCCCAAACTTTATGTATATTTTACAGCTATAGAAACAGTCCAGTGTAGATAGAGGGAATGTTGACTATGAATAATGCATTGCATATATTCTTTATTAGCTAGCTATTCTAGGGCCTTTTATTTTTCTGATGCATGGGGGGTACCTTGAGTGAGTCGTGGGGAACTTAACAGAAACGTTTTTCTTAATAGTAAGTTAGGACTATGGCTTTGGAACTCACCTACCTCTCTAATTCTTAGACTTCCCACTCTACCTCGGGAAGAACATGATAGGCCGAATGCCTGATTGCTCTGTGGCCCTGCCCTTTTCATCCATCTCCAAACAACATGCAGTGATTGAAATCTCTGCCTGGGACAAGGCGCCTGTTCTCCGGGATTGTGGGAGCCTCAATGGCACTCAAATCTTGCGGCCTCCTAAGGTCCTGGGCCCTGGGGTGAGTCATCGTTTGCAGGATCGGGAGTTGATTCTCTTTGCTGACTTGCCCTGCCAGTACCATCGCTTGGATGTCCCCCGGCCTTTTGTCTCCCGGGGCCCTCTAACTGTAGAGGAGACACCCAGGGTACCGGGGGGAACTCAGACCTCCAGGCTTCTGTTGGCTGAGGACTCAGAGGAAGAGGCAGGTAAGTTTGTGTATCAGGAGGGTGGGTGAAGAGACAGGAATGGTGAGTGTAAAACTCTCCACTTACTCCTTTCTACTCACGACAGATTCCCTTTTGCACAAGTGTGTGGTGAAAGGACCGAGGACCTCTTTGGCAACAGTCGTTCCAGAGAGGTGAGTGTCAAAGGGCCAGGCATCTGAGTGTTCAAATAGATGAGGAATCAGGGGCTGGACAGCCATCTCTGGGAGAGCTAATTACCATCAAAGTCTGGGCTGGGTGTAAAGTAATTAGCCTCCAACTAATAAAAATAAATGGAAAAAACAACAACAACAAAAAGTCTGGGCTGGGGAACCACACATACTCCTTCACTCAGCTGAGTTTTTACTGAGCACCTCTCACGTACCAACTAGAAAACTTAATTGCTGGAGACAGAACAGCAAGTACCACCTTGTGTCTGCTCTCAAGGAGTTCCTACTTGGGTGGAATATCCCTTCTGGGGGGATCGATTCTATAGGTTTCTTCTCTTCTCTTCCCTTCACAGTGATGAAGAAGGGCCTTCCCCTACTCCAGATGGGCCTGGGCCACCTGCCTCCGACTTGAACAGCGACACAGATGAGGAAGAAAGTCAAGAATCAGGAGCAGGAGAGGCCTCTTCAGCTGCCAGGAGAGGTACCGCTGCAGAGACAGAACAGCTTGAACCTGTCACAGCCGAAGTCCAGATTGAGAAGGATCAGTGTTCCGTGAAGGAGAGGAACAGGGACACAGAAATCAAGAGGGATGTGAGGACTGGGGTCGTTCCGATTGGAGTGATTCTGGAGAGGAGCCAGCCTTCTGGGGAGGGCAGTGACACAGATGTAAGTGATGAGAGTGGGCCTCCAAGAAGGCTTGCTGGGGTTCGTCCGAAAAGGGCCTGGTCTTGTAACTTCATAGACAGTGATACCGATGGGGAAGATGAGGGGATCCCTGCTACCCCAGCAGTGGTTCCCATGAAGGAGAGGCAGACCTTCCACGAAGCTGGTACACAGAGCCCCCAGGCATGTGGTGTGGTACATCGGCAGGAGAGCCCAGCTGATGGTGATACAGATATAGAGGAGGGGGAGGCCCCCCCGGACAGAATCCAAGCCTCAATGGTGATCGACAGCAATACAGACGGTGAGGAGGAAGTCTCGGCAGCTCTGACACTGGCACGTCTAAGAGAGAGCCAGGCTGGTAAGTGGAACCGAGATCCAGATGCAGAAGAGGATAGGGCTCAACCAGTGGCCCTTCTGGAGCGAAGCCAGGCCTGTGCTGGGGGAGACAGTGACACAGATGTGGAGGAAGAGGGGCTCCCAGTGGAAAGGAGGGGAATGGTTCCCAAGGGTCACATGGACAGGGAATATTCAAAAAAGAGCCAGCATCCTCCCAGGGACAGTGATACAGAGGGGAAGGAAGATGAGAGCTCACCAGGGGTCTATCTGGAGAGAAGCCAGGCCTCTGCACAAGTGGAGGATGAGGTCTCACTGGGGCCAGCTGTTGCACTTCCTGAGAAGCGTCAGGTACGAAGCATAGTGTGGACACATCACACCGATGCAAAGGCAGATGGGGGCCCGGCACAGCTGCCTGTGCTGCAAAGTCTAGAAGAAGCCCAGCCTCCTCTAGCTGGGGACTGTGAACCAGATGCGGAGAACACATCCTCAGCAGTGTCCGGTGTCAGAAAGAGCCAGCTTCTGGTGGAAAAAGATGCTGGGACCACGTGGGCCGCAGCCGTTCCTGAACAGGACAGAGCACTTGCCACCGGGACCCAGGGTGGGTCATCCACAGCACCAGGGGAGCAGGACTTTCTCCTGGTCTCAAGGGAAAACCTGGCAGATCTGGTGGTGGACACAGGCACTCCAGGGGAGCCCCAACCGCAGAGAGAGGGGGCCCAGCCCACCACAGGAAGGGAGAGAGAAGCACATGGGAATAGGGCCACAGACTCTGGAGAGAACCTCCATGGTAAGTGCTGGCCTTTCTTCCTCCCTGGAAACCTGCAATAAAGAATGCTTCTAGCTTCTAGCGTATCTTAGTTCATGTGAGCTGCTGTAACAAAAGACCATAGACTGGGTAGCTTATAAACAGCAGAAGTTTATTTTTCACAGTTCTAAAGGCTGGGAAGTCTAAGATCAAGACACCAGCAGATTCAGTATCTGCTGAGGCCCTGCTTTCTTCTTATAGATAGTCGTCTTCTCATTATGTCTTCATATGGCAAAAGGGCCCAAGGGAGCTCTCTGGAGTCTCTCTCTCATTTTTTCTAAATGACTTTATTTATTTTTGGCTGTGCTGGGTCTTCCTTGCTGTGCTGGCTTTTCTCTAGTTATGTGGAGCCGAGGCTACTCTCTAGTTGTGTACATTGACTTCTCATTGCAGTGGTTTCTCTTGTTGAGTACGGGCTCTAGAGCTCAGGCTCAGTAGTTGAGGCACACAGGCTTAGTTGCTTCAGGGCATGTGGGATCTTCCTGGATCAGGGCTCGAACCTGTGTCTTCTGCATTGGCAGGCAGATTCTTTACCACTGAGCCACGGCTGAGCCTGCACTAATACCATTCATGCAGGCTGTGCCCCCGTGACCTAGTCACCTCCCAGTCACCTCCTAATGCCCTCACAGTAGAAATTAGGTTTCAACATAAGAATTTCTGGGGAGACACAGATTCAGTCTGTTGCATGGGATTGGGGCTGTGGAGAGAACTGTAGAGAAAGGGAGTTAGGATCAGCTCTGGTTTTTTAATTATCCTGCATTCCTCCCCACCAGATTCTGAAGATCTGGACCTACCAGCTACCCAGTGCTTTGTAGACAGAGAGAATCAGAGCCTGGAAGGTGAGGCCATCTGTGTTGTGTGGATACTGGTACAAGCAGGAGCTGGGAGATTTAGACTAGTGGTCCTTGAAGGATGTGAAGGCTGGCATGGGCAGAGTAGAAGACTGGGAATGGGCCCTCAGAGTTCTGTGGAGGAGCAGTGCTCAGGCCATGGTTTTTTGTGTAGCAGTCCCCAGCATGGAGGATGAGCCCACCCAGGCCTTCCTATTTCCTCTGCCCCAAGAGCCTGGCCCTTCCTGTTGCAGCTTCCAGGCCACAGGTATGAGAAACGCGCGCCTCTTCTGTGCCCCCAACTTGGCATCCTTATTTCCCTCCTCTGCACGTGGTTTTTATAGTCTTTGACATTTTTTTGCTGATGTTCTTCCATCTCATCAGAAAAGAATGCCACATTAAGTCAGACCCAGAGAACAACTACTCTAGCAAGTAGTTTATAATTTATGTATTTGATTGCATGGGGTCTTAGCGGCGGCATACAGGATCTTTAGTTGCAGCACGAGAACTCTTTACTTGTGGCATGTGGGATCTAGTTCCCTGACCAGGGATCAAACCTGGTCCCCCTACATTGGGAGCTCAGAGTCTTAGCCACTGGACCACCAGTGAAATGTTATGGCTCTCTTCCTTATTCCCAGCTTTCCTTTAATAACTCACTTAAATTTCTTATGCATGAATTTGTTTTAATCTTTTCTCAAGCTGTTACCTCTTCAACCTACATCCCTCTCTCTTTGACTCTGCTTCCAGGTTCCCTGGATGAGGCATGGGAGGTCTTGGCGACACAGCCATTCTGTCCGAGAGAGTCTGAGGCCTCTGAGACCCAAACCGCTGTCACCCTCCTTGACACCCCTGCATCTTACCCCCATCCATCTAGGACAGCACAGCAAAAGCAACATCCAGAGAGCCCAGTCCATGCAGAGCCACTGGGGATGGAAGGCAGAGGGATGCAGACTCTGGAGAAAGACATGGGTACCCCAAGAGAAACAGCAGAGAGGGTGATCCCTGAGGGAGGGCCACTGCAGAAGGAAACCAAGAAACTGCCCTCAGAAAGAGAGAGGGAAGATGCGACGGGAGAGGAAGAATTAATCGGGGCGATACAGGACAGAGAACAAAATCAGGTGTTAGCTAGAGATACTCAGAGCCAAGAATCTGACAAAAAAGTGAAAAGCGCAAGTACTGGAAGGGGAATGGAGACTGTGAAGGTAGAGATCGAGACTCCCAAGGAAACACAGGAGAGAGAGAGAGAAAAGCAGACCCTTGCAGGGGAAATATTTGAGAGTGAAGCAGGGAAACTGGTAGCAGAGAGAGAGAGTGAGGCAGGTGGGTTAGAAGTCAAGGGACCCCAAGAGCTACTGGACAGAGGCCCACAGATGGGAGAGACAGAGGTGGGGGGCCAGGACCAGAAAGGCCAAGCCTCTGGTCCACCACCAGAGCCTGGAGCAGGGGCAGGAGATCTTCAGGGACTTGCCTCAGACCTAGTAGCTTCTGGGAGCCAGGCAGGTAGAGGAAGGGGAGCCCCAGGGAGCCCCAGGAGGCAGCAGAGAGGTAAGTGAAGGTAGAAGGGAGCCCGAAGTGGTCCACATCCCCATGATAATTGACTGCTAGGTGATTGACTGCTTAGACCTCAGCTGCTTGTCTTTCCCTCTGTCCAGGTGACTTGAATTGCGAGATGCCACCTGCTGAGAAGGCTTCCAGGGTGAGAACTGTCTCTACCCCCACCCCACTCCACAGGTCATCTCTCCATCTTCTGCACGGCCCCTTCCCCTGACCTTGCTTTCATCTACTCCTTTCCTTTCCTTTTCTTCTTTCTTCCATTTCACTGCTCCTTAGTTAGTTTTTGTCTGTTTACCTTGACACCTGTTGTTTTCCATATCTATTTCCCAAGTTCTGTCTTCCTCTACCTGTCTCAGAACGTTCCTTTTTTCATGTCCCTTCCCTCCCTGCTTTTTCCCAACCATCCTCTTTATCACTATTGTCCATATATGGCCTTTTGGGGCGAGGTCTTTGGGAAAGAGGAAATTCCAGTTCTAATGGAACTAATAAAATTCTAGTTCTAATTCCAGTCTAATGGAACAGACAGAGAAGTGCCATGAGCACACTGTCTAAACAAGTATTGAGAACAATATCCAAGTCCTCTCTCCCTTCTCTCTGCCTCTTCCTCACTGGCTTCTTTATCCCCAGGGTGATCAGGAATCCCCAGAAGCTTGCCTGCCTCCTGCAGCGCCTGAAGCCTCAGCCCCACTCCCAAACTCCCTCATCTCTCAGATCCAAAAACATCCCACACCTCAGTCCCTCCTTTTTCCCTCTCCAGCTCCTTTAGAACTGCCCATTCCCAGGACCAGACAAAATGAGAGTCAGGAAGCTCCAGAGACTTCCTTCTCCTCAGAGCTGAACTCTGTCCACCCAGAACCCAAAGTCAGGCCCCAGGGGTCCTCTCCAGTTTCTTCTCTACCCCTTGAGCCTCACCCTACCACCCCCACAGGCCAGCCTATTGCCCTTGAACCCACCTCTGGGGTCTCTCAGAGCAGGTCACATAGTTCCTTTGATGTAACTGCCTCATCAGTTATCCCCACAGCCCTTGCACTGCAGCCATCCACCTCCACAGACCAGCCTGTCACCCCTAAGCCCACACTGCGGGCCCCTCGGGGCAGGGCACATAGGTCTTCTGTCAAAACCCCTGAACCTAGTGTCCCCACAGACCAGCCTGTTGCCCCTGAGCTCACAGCTAAGGCCACTCGGGGCAGGGCACAGAGGTCTTCTGTCAAGACTCCCAAACCAGATAACCCCACAACACCCCAGCCCCAGCCTTCCACTTCCACAGACCAGCCTGTCACCCCCAAACCCACATCCCGGGCCCCTCGGGGCAGGACACCTAGGTCTTCTGCCAAGACTCCTGAACCAGTTGTCCCCACAGCCTCTGAACTCCAGCCTGCTGCCCCTAAAGACCAGCCTGTTGCTCCTGAGCTCACATCTAGAGCCACTCGGGGCAGGACACAGAGGTCTTCTGTCAAGACTTCCAAACCAGATACATCCACAACCCCTGAGCCCCAGCCTTCCACTTCCACAGACCAGCCTGTCACCCCCAAACCCACATCTCGGGCCCCTCGGGGCAGGACACCTAAGTCTTCTGCCAAGACTCCTGAACCAGTTGTTTCCACAGCCTCTGAGCTCCAGCCTTCTGCCCTCACAGACCAGCCTGTCACTCCTGAGCTCCCATCTAGGGCTACTCAGGGCAGGACACAGAGGTCCTCTGTCAAAACCCCTGATCCAGTTACCACCACAACACCTGAGCTCCAGCCTTCCACCTCCACAGACCAGCTTGTTACTCCCAAACCCACATCTCGGGCCCCTCGAGGCAGGACACGTAAGTCGTCTGCCAAGACTCCCGAACCAGTTGTTCCCACAGCCTCTGAGCTCCAGCCTTCTGCCCCTGCAGACCAGCCTGTTGGTCCTTTGGCCACTCAGTGTAGAAGACATAGGTCTTCCGTCAAGACCCCGGAACCAGTTGTCCCCACAGTCCCTGAGCCTCATTCTTCCACTTGGAAAGACCAGTCTGTCGCTCCTGAACCCACACCTCAGGCCACTCAGAGCCAAACACATAGGTCCTCTGTCAAGACATCCCAGCCAACTGAACCCACAGCCCCTGACCTCAAACCTTCCTCCCCCACAGACGAGCCTGTCACTCCCAAGGTCATAGCTCAGGGTGGTCCAAGCAGGACACGAAGGTCTTCTACAGCAAGTGCTGTGCTGGTTCCTACTACCCCCGAATTCCAGTCTCCAGTCCCCTCAGAACAGCCTCTTCCCCCTGACCCCATCCCTGAAGTCAACTGCAGCAGGAGGCCGAGGGCCACTAGGAAACAAGGGTCTCCCATAGCTCATGTTCATGAGCCCTGCACCACACCCCCTGAACCTAACTCCCGCTCCTCAAGGAACCAAAGACGAGGGGCAGTGAAAGCAGCCAAGCCCCTTAGCACCATTCCTGAGCCTGCCTTTGCCCAGCTTCCCGAGGCACCGCCTCACACTCCCCAGATGCCCGAGGAGGAGGCAGCAGATGGATCAGGCTTCACCCCAGAGCCCCAGCCTAAGGCCTCTCAAAACCGCAAGAGGCCTTCAGCTACTGCACATTCACCTCCACTTCAAAAACGGCTCCAGAGAGGGAAAGTTCCTGAGAAGGCAGCATCCCTTAAGGAAGAAGAAGAAAATCCAGCAGCGAGGCCGTGGAAGGAAGAGGTGAGGAGAGGGCTTGGGGCCACGAAGTTAGGAAGGGGCCTGGGGGCTCAGAAACTTCCACCAAGTTCTCTCTCAATCCCCCAGGGTGTAGTGAGTCCAGGGCCAGGCAAGAGAAAGAGAGAGCAGACAGAGGAGGAGTCTCAGGGAAGACCGAGCCGCAGCCTGCGACGGACCAAACCTATCCAGGAGTCCACGGCCCCCAAAGTAAGAGAGAAGGGCCAATGGTGCCTCATGGGAGATGGAGATATGGGAGGACGGACAGAGACCCAGGGGATTTGGGGCAGGGGTGGTTGCTGTGCTGAGCTCAGGCTAACCCCCTTCACAGGTGCTCTTCACGGGCGTGGTGGATGCTCGCGGAGAGAGGACGGTGCTGGCCCTGGGGGGCAGTCTGGCTAGCTCAGTGGCTGAGGCTTCTCACCTGGTGACTGATCGGATCCGCCGGACGGTCAAGTTCCTGTGTGCCCTGGGCCGGGGCATCCCCATCCTCTCCCTGGCCTGGCTGCATGAGGTGAGAAGTCAGGAGATGGTGACAGACCCTCAGACGGTGACAGGAGAAGGCTGCTCAGGTGGGGCTCTAAGAAGTGGTGGGAGGAGCGGGATACAGGAAGATGAGGTTAGTGAAGCAGAAGGCTTCATTCCGTGAGCTCCCTACTGTAAACTAGACTGAAGAGCTGGTTGAAGGGCTGGCCTGAGCATTGGTGCTGACTGTTGCCATCCTTAGTCCCGCAAGGCAGGCTGCTTTTTGCCCCCGGACGAATATTTGGTGACTGATCCTGAGCAGGAGAAGAACTTCGGCTTCAGCCTTCGGGAGGCCCTGAGCCGAGCTCAGAAGCGAAGGCTGCTGGAGGTGAGGCTGTCTTCTGACCCACGGTTCAGCCATTTCCCAGCCGTCCACAGCCTCTCAGTGCATCTCCTGTCTCCACTGTTTCCTCCCTCCTAGGGCTATGAGATTCACGTGACCCCCGGAGTCCAGCCACCGCCACCTCAGATGGGAGAAATCATCAACTGCTGTGGAGGCGCCATCCTACCCAGCATGCCCCGGTCCTACAAGGTAGGGGTGGTGTGCTGAAGGTCTGGAGAGGTGGCTGGGATGGGTTCAGGTGAGAGGAGATGGAAGTACAGCTGGCAGCACGGAGCAGTGAGAGGCTGGGGGAAGTCCTGTGGTACAGAAACGGGTGGAGAAGAGGGAAGAGGTCTGCTGATACCAAATGGACTTATTTTTTTTTTATATTCACAGTCTTTTCAAATGTACACAAAGGGAACAATGCAGCAAGCCTCCGTATACCAATCACTCAGATTCAAGACTCATTTAGATGTTGCTGCATTTGCTCCGTTGCTCCCTTTTTTCTTTTTCTTTCATTTTGTTCACTGAGGTTGTTAAGGGAAT
Source organism: Odocoileus virginianus (assembly GCF_023699985.2). NCBI lineage: Eukaryota > Metazoa > Chordata > Mammalia > Artiodactyla > Cervidae > Odocoileus > Odocoileus virginianus. The sequence goes on from NC_069700.1 coordinate 43,543,638, forward strand.
CTGTAAACATCATTATTATTTTTTCCTACATACTTAAAATACACATTTGTAAGAAATATGCACATTTCTGGTATAATCACTATTGTGATTGGTCAATATTGGTCGCTATTGGTCAATAACAAAATCGACAGTTGTTTCCTGTCCCTTTGTCATAGTCCATTAATCAAATTTCTCCAGTCATCTGAAAGTCTCTTTTTGCAGTTCAAATAAAGATTCAAGCAAAGTCCATGTATTGCCACAATTGCTGTATCTCTTAATTCACTTTTAGTCTACAGCATCCACCCCAACCCACCCAGCCTTTTTTCTGCCACCGACTTCCGGCAGAAACTAGGTCAGTTTTCCTTTAGAATGTCCTATGATCTGGATTTTCCTGTTTGCTCTCTTGTTATATTATTTACCTTGTTTTTCTATCTTCTGTATTTTCTGTAAATCATAGTTCATTTTAAAAGCTGAACAAATTCAGGTTCAACTTTCTGGCAAGAGTTCTGCATAGACAGTATGTGCCATGTGACTTCCTGTCGGGAGATACTGTTTTCGTGATGCTCAGAGTGATCAATGAGTCCTGAACCTATTTCTTGGATTCTTTTTCACCCCTGACTTTCTCTTTTCGCTGTTTGTCTTTCTCCAGCCTCAGAGGGTCGTGATCACATGTTCCCAGGACTTCCCTCGATGTGCCATTCCACATCGGGTTGGGCTGCCCATCCTCTCACCCGAGTTCCTGCTGACGGGAGTACTCAAGCAGGAAGTCAAGCCAGAGGCCTTTGCCTTCTCCACTGTGGAAATGTCATCCACCTGAAAACCCCACCCTGGTACCCTTTTCCCTCCCAGACCAATACAGAAAATGTTAGAAATATTCAGAAGAAAGAACTTAGGGCTTTAGAGAAGATTGGGGTATCTGATCTGATTTGTCTTGGAACATGGGTGGGGCCAAAACAGGCCTTTTGGTAAACAAAGATAGGGAGATTGGGAGCCATGGACTTTCTTAAATGGCCATTTAAAGTTGGCCAATCCCAGGCTCAGATATCTTAAGTTGCTGCTCATATTTAGCTGGACTGATGTACCTATTGCTTTGTGGCACACACAGTGTCCTGCCTCCTGTTTGGAAGCCATTTATTTCTCCTCGTCTTTTCTTTCTGGGATTCTTACTCATCCTGCACAAGATAATGAAAACAATTTTAGCATCAGGAACTTGAAAAGATGCTTGGAGTGAGTAAGTTTGAGGGTGGAGTTACGGAACGCTCCTAAAATATTTTCCTTTCTCCTTACCCCATTTTGTTAGAAGCATCCTTTAGCTTTGACGTTGAGCTAATCTCTGCAATTTTTTTTTTTTGGCTTGCTTTTCGAATATTTATAAATTAGAGCCTAGGCTTAATGTCTGTGATAATAAATATTCACTCTGTGCCTTATGGTATAGTGCAGTTTTATTTTGTAAATCTTAAAAGTTGGTTGACTATAAGGATTTGGGGAAATTAGAACCCATATACATTGCTCATGGGAATGTAAAATGATTCATCCACTGTGGTAAGCAGTTTGACAGTTTCTCAAAAGTTAAATATAGAATTACCATATGATCCAGCAATTCTTCTCATAGATATACAGCTAAAAGAATTAAAACAGATGTTCAAATACTTCTGCACAAATGTTCATTCAACACTTTAGCAAGAGCCGAAAGATGAAAGCAAAAATGTTCATCAGCAGATGAATGGATAAACAAATTGTGGCATATCCATACAATGGAGTATTATATTCAGTCATAAAAGGGGATGAGGTACTGATTGTGCTACAGTATTTTGAGGATGAACCTCAAAAGCATTATGCTAAGTGAAAGAAGTCAGACATAAAAAGTCACATTGTTTGATTCCACCTGTTGGAAATACGCAGAATGGGTAAGTCCATAGAGACAATAGGCAGTGCTTGTCCAGGGCTGGCGGGGAGAAAAGATGGGGAATAATTGCTTAACAGGTTCAGGGTTTTATTTTGGGGTGAAGAGAAAATGCTTTGGAACTAGATAGAGATGGTGGTTGCATAGATTATGAATGTACTAAATGCCACTGGACTGTTCTCTTTAAAATGGTTAAATTTTATGTTATGTGAATTTCACTTCAATTAAAAAAAATCTGATTGGTTTTGTGCACTTTTCTGCAGGTTAAGTTATACTTACGTTTGGGAAACTTTGGTGTAGTAGAAACAGCATTAGCTTTGCCAAACACTGTGCTAGCTTTTAAACATACTCAATCTTGTAACTTCCCTGGCGGTCCAGTGGTTAAGACCCGGTGTTCTCAATGCAGGGGGCATGGGTTCGATCCCTGGTCAGGGAACTAAGATCCCACATGCTGCTGGCCAAATAAAAACTAAATTTAAAAAATTAAATAAACATATGCAACCTCACAGTATTAAGCACAGCCATTGTGGGTGTGGCCCACAGTAGGGCCTAGATAAATAGTAGTCTCCTTGCCCTACCCAAAGGCTTGTACTGTCTGATGCCCTTTGAGTCCTTGAGGTTCTGGATATCTTATAGCATCTGCTGCCTCTATAGCCCCACTTACCACTCATGTGCACATCCGCTTATGACTGGTAACATTTAAGGGCCCCAATTCAAATTTCTAGAGAAGAGATCGTTTCTTACACTGCCAATGAATCCTACAGCTCATACATAGTACATCGTATAATGTCAGTCCATCAGGATCTTAACAGAAAATGATGGCACAGTCAAATCAGGATAATTTGGAGAGAGTTTAATGAAGTGAACATTAGGAGGCAGAGTGTAGAGCAATCACAAAGAATATTGCAGTATCCCAGTACCTACAGCTCTGTTGTGACCACTTGTGAACCCAAAAGGTTTGCAAGGATGGAACAGTTATATAGAGAGGCTTCCCTCTAAAGCTGTGATGTTCTTTGATGAAGTACATTCAGGACAGCTTCCTGAGGCAGAAAGCAGGATGGAGAGTGAATCAGGAGGGGAAACGTGCTGTCTGGGCACAGTTCACAATAGCTTTGATTTAGAGGAGAATGGGAGTACTGAGTCTCTGGGAGGGGGAAGGAATGTAGAGCCTGTGGCATGCTGTTTGGCAATTTTGTCCTCCCTGAGCCCACAGGACTAGCAGTTCCTATCTTAGGAAATTTTCTTTATCTCTTTAGGCCTATGTTTCCTCTATCTGAAAGAATTAGCTTAATTACCACTAAGGTCCTTATTAGCTTATGACTAGGTCCCTAGCTACATGATATTCAGTGGAGAAAAACCTTGCTTTTATTTTGATTTTTAGATGTGAATGTTCGTCAGTAGGTATCACAAATAGATTTGTAGGGAAACACTTTGGACAAAAGATCTTAGTGCTTTCTGACTAGTAAGTGGAGTTAAACTAATGAGGTTGCAGACTAAAGTCATTGGTAGTTAATTATCACAAGTTTGAATAAAATAAACCTGCTACAAAATTTACAACTATAACAGTTCTCTATCACAAATATTTTAACATTGTTACGCTCATGGTTACAAAACAGTCACCTTTGGCATTATTAGAACCTGTCTTTCAGAGTTACAGACAAGTTCTCTGCCCTCGGCAAGTGGAAAGGCAACTTTATAATACATTACAGAATAAGCATTAATTTGTGGTAAAACAGTCACTCTTTTTTCACCTAACAAGTTGCAATGGGTGATTCAGAGCTTTTGGTTCTCAGCCTAGGTCAACAGTCTTCCGTTCTCTCACCGCTCATTACTAAAGTGTTAACTGAGGCTTTGTAACCTCTGACTCTGGCTGTGTTCAAGTCAAAGCTGTTAAAGGAAAACGGGTTGGTTCATAACGCTGTTTCTGCAAGAACCCTGCAAGAGAGTAGTCTTCATTTTAGATGCGAAAACTAACCCAGGTGCGATTCAACCCACGTGAATGACTGCACAACCTCTGCCCTTTTTATCCCTCACTCGGGATTCTAACATTCCCTTCTGTGACGCGGAGATCGCGGGCTGGGCAAAGGAACCCAGGGGACCAGCTCGGCTGCTGGGTGTGAGCGAGCCGCGCGCACGGGCCGGAAACCCGGCGCAGGCGCGCAGGAGCCCCGCCCGCCCTGGGCAGGGTCCCAAGGCGGGAGGCGGGGCCGGGGCGGAGCCTGCGGCCGCGGGAATCCCAAACCCGCCCCTTTCCCCACCCCTCCACTTCTCGCCATGGCCCCTGCACTGCTCCTGGTCCCTGCTGCCCTCGCCTCTTTCATCCTGGCCTTTGGCACTGGAGTGGAGTTCGTACGCTTTACCTCCCTTCGGCCACTTCTTGGAAGAATCTCGGAGTCTGGCGGTCCGGGTGAGCGGGAGGGACGGAGGATGAGCTCCAGGGTAGGGAGGTGGAGCTGGAGCAGAGGGAGCGTGGGGCGGGGCTTGGAGACAAATGACAGGGGAAGTCCTGGAGAGGGAACTAAGAGCCTTGAAAGCCGCCGAGACGCGGCGGAGGAGACCGGAGTGCTAAATTAGGGGCTCTGGGATTAGCGGTTTGGAGAGGCGGGAGAGTGAGGACTGAGGGGAGGGAAAAGGCAATGAACAGAGTATTCTCAGGAAAGTGCTTTGTAGAGAGGACTATGGAGGGTGTTACAAAGAGGGAGCATTTGGAGAACCGATACAAGAAGGGCACTCCAGCCATGCCTTTCGTGACTGCCCAACAGTTATGTTCTTCCTCAGCTCTGAAAGAAGCATGGGGTTACGGGGAGAAACAGGGAATTGTAAAGTGAGGTGGGCAAAGCCTAGAGAGGAAGCGCTAAGGCTCTTGAAAGCATTAAGGGACATGGCCTGGGGTCCCCCAAAGGAGATGAAGGTAGAGAGTGTTTCCCACAGTCTTCTTGATCTTTTGTACCTTTTTCCAACTCCCACTAGATGCCCGCCAGGGATGGCTGGCTGCCCTGCAGGACCAAAGCATCCTTGTCCCGCTGGTTTGGGATCTGGGGCTCCTGCTACTGTTTGTGGGGCAGCACAGCCTCATGGCAACTGAGACTGTGAAGGCATGGATGTCCCGGTACTTCGGGGTCCTTCAGAGGTCACTGTACGTGGCATGCACTGCCCTGGCCTTACAGGTATGAAGCCCTGGCAGCTGAGTCCTCAAGGGAAAAGGTCTTAGGCTTCGGATAAAGTGTGGGTTCAGGAGGAGAACTGAGGGTGTTCAGGACTAATAATCTCAGCTCCCGTTCCTCCACAGCACACATTCTCCTTTTTATCCAGAAGTATGTACTGCTTGTCACCCCTGAGCATGATGTGTGCATTCTCACATTTGCAGATTTGTTCATGGTGTCCCACTTGAGAGTGCCTTGTTAACACCTCTTCAGTCTTACCCTTTCTTCAGAAGCACTTCCCTAGATCTCAAGAGATGGAGAAGGCAATGGCACCCCACTCCAGTACTCTTGCCTGGAAAATCCCATGGACGGAGGAGCCTGGTAGGCTGTGGTCCATGGGGTCACTAAGAGTCAGACATAACTGAGCAACTTCACTTTGACTTTCATGCACTGGAGAAGGAAATGTCAACCCACTCCAGTGTTCTTGCCTGGAGAATCCCAGGAACGGGGGAGCCTGGTGGGCTGCCGTCTATGGGGTCGCACAGAGTTGGACACGACTGAAGTGACTTAGCAGCTGCAGATCTCAAGAGAAAGCATCCTAGTTAGTACTCACCTGTCTTCTCAGTGGGTGCTTGGAATAGGCTATTTTGTGTGCCTATCTGGTCACTCTCATCCATTCTCTAAGTCCTCAGAGTGGAGACAAGTCATTCTTACATCCTTAGGACCCCACCCAGCACCCTGCACATGGTGAACATTCTCATGATAGAGGTGGGGAGAACAGCCGGCCAGCCTGGTATGGGGGCAGCCCCTGGGTCTAGGTCTGTCAAGAGTGGGCTGTGGGGAAACCCAGTCCCTTATCCTTCCTCAGCTGGTGATGCGGTACTGGGAGCCCGTGCCCAGGGGTCCTGTGTTGTGGGAGGCTCGGGCTGAGCCATGGGCCACTTGGGTGCCCCTCCTCTGCTTTGTCCTCCACGTCATTTCCTGGCTCCTCATCTTCAGCATCCTTCTCGTCTTTGACTACGCAGAGCTCATGGGCCTGAAACAGGTGAGGCTCTCAGATCCCTACCCAAGACATCTGATCCTTTCTAGAATACCTCTTTCCCCTCCAAGGATGTCCCTCTGCCTTCCATTGTCTTCCACCTGCCTCTTGTTTTTGAGCCCCTCACCTCCTTTTCTTATAAGATACTCTTCCCCCAGCCCTCCCTCAAAGGCTAAGAATCATGGGCTTCTTGGGTCTGGGAAGGTTCATGGGCCAGAGAGGAGGGTCAGGGACCCCCAGTCTCAGAAGGGTGGTTCTCAGCCTGTTATAGAAGGAGGGTGCCCAGAAGGGGAGGAAAGAGGCAGCTAAGTTGCAACAAGGGCTTGTCTACATTTCTAAGCCATTCTCCCTCTGCTAGGTGTACTACCATGTGCTGGGGCTGGGCGAGCCTCTGGCCCTGAAGTCGCCCCGGGCCCTGAGACTCTTCTCCCACCTGCGCCACCCAGTGTGCGTGGAGCTGCTGACAGTGCTATGGGTGGTACCCACCCTGGGTACTGACCGCCTGCTCCTTGCTCTCCTCCTCACCCTCTACCTGGGCCTGGCTCATGGACTGGACCAGCAAGATCTCCGCTACCTCCGGGTCCAGCTACAAAGAAAACTCCACCTGCTTTCCCGGCCCCAGGATGGGGAGGCCGAGTGAGGGGTTAACCCTAGTTGCAAGCCCTGTACTTCCTCTCCCCTTACTATCCCAAATTCCTTTAACATCCAGGCCTTGGCTGCTTCAGACCAGAGGCCCAAATCCATGAACTGAAGGAGGCCCCTTGCTTGAGCCTCCACTCCTTGGTTCCAGGTCCATACTGAGTTTCAGCCATTGGACTTCAAGGGCCACTTCTCACCAGCCAGGAAGGAGTGGCGGAGAACTTATCTGTCTCCTCTCAGTTCAGGACATGACCCTCCATTAACAATCTCCTCACCAAGAGAAGGGTCTGGCTTGACCACTCCCTTGGCCCTGTTACTACCCTCTGCGCCTCAGGGATCCTTTTCTCCACGTCTATCTCCCTCCCCGGAGCTGGACCAAGGCCCACTGTCTGGCCTTTCCAGCTCCCTAGGCCCCGCCCCTGGGCTCCATCCTCCTGAAAAAGTTGAGGGGATTCTCCCACTCTAAGCTAAGGTGACTAAGGGCTCCCTGCTCTCCCAAGGAACTCGCGCTACAGGAAAATAAATTCAGTCTGGTTTTTCTACGTGTAGAATGCAGTCTGTCAGTGTCTCTCAAAGCTGCAGGGTTGGCTCTGGGAAAGACAGGCGAGTTACACTGGAGTCTGGGCATCGGCCGCGCCCTCTGGTGACCGCTGGGCGGCGGCCACTCCCCGCGGACCCAGCCCTCCACCCCCTTCCCGGAGCACCCGGTCCCCCTTCCACCAAATCTCCCAATTTCCTCGCTGCAGACCCGGGTGGGGGACGGGCTGAAACGGAAGACTGGGGCAACGGCTCGGGTAAGGGAGCGAGCTTCCGAAACCGTTGTCTTCCCAGCCCAGCTCCTGCCGCCGCCCCCTCCCCACGGGCCCCGCTCGCGCCCCCACGGTAACAAAGGCTGGCCTGGGAAGGCAAAAGCGTGGGGAGGAGCGGCAGGAGATGGGAAGGGCGGGCCCGGCTCCGAGCAGCTGCCGCTTCCTCCCCAAGTCCCTCGAGGGGTCTGAGTCACGGGCCGCCGCCCCGGGTTGGCGAGCTGGGGGTGGGGGTCTGGACACCTGGGTTGTCCAGGGTTACCGGGCGGGAGCCGCGTGAGAGGCCCTGGGTAAGGACCGCGGAGGGCCGGGGATCGCGGCGGGAAAAGAGGAGTCCCGGGGCCGAGGCCCCACGCGGGGGACAGGGGCAACGAGGCTCCGCCCCCGCGTCCGGCTCCGCCCCGCGCCCCCTTCCCTCTCCCCATTGTCCTCAGACAAAGCGGCGGCCGCCCCCCGCCCGGCCCCCTGTCTCAGTCTCCGTCCCTCCCCTTCTCCTCACTTCCCCCCTCCCGCACCCCCCCGCACCCCTCCTCCCCCCGGCTCCGGATCTCCCTCGATCCCTCTCTCCTCCTCTTCCTCTCTCCTCCTCTCCGGACGTCAGGCTCCTTCGCACCCCCTCCCCCGGGAGCCCCGCGGCGTGTGAGTTGACCCAGGGGCTTCAGACTTGGGGAGGGGGTGTCCCCTCCCTCCCGTCCCGGACGCGGACCTCGGGCTGTCTCTCCTCTCTTTGTGCCGAGATTGCCCGTCAGTGCGGTCATAGCCGGGTGGGGACGGCTGGCGAGGTCGGGGTTCCATGAGCGCCAAGACCCCGGCGCGAGACTGGCCGGCTCCGGAGAGAAGCGGTGTGGAGCCGGTGCTCCGTACGCCTGGGGCGCTCGCTCGCCCGGGACCCCGGGGCATTGCCGGTGGGGGAGGCCGGCGGCGGGCCCCGGACCGGGTTAGGGTTGGTGGGGGGTGGACGCCAAGGTTTTGGGAACGCACTGGCAGCTCTGATCGCTGGGTTCCGAAAGTCCCCGGGGGAGGGTATTTCCCCTGACCCGCCCCGGGGCGGAGTGCAGGGCGGAGTGGGGGCTGGGGGGTCGGAGAGGCGTGGCTGGAGCGGAGCTGGAAGGGGAGCCCGAACCTCCGGGGCTCGCTCTGAGACTCGCCGGGCTGCAGCCGCCGAGCTCCCTCGCCCCTCTGCCCCCGATTCCCCCTTCTCCCCTGCACCTGTCCACTCTCCGCCCTCCCACCTTCCCGACACCCCTTCAGGTCCCACTGCCCCCTCTCCGGCGGGGGTCCCGCTAACCTCGCTTTCCCACTCCCGCCGCTCCTGGGGTAGCGGTCCGACAACCTCTCTCGGATCCTGCCTCGCTCACCCCCAGCCTCTCTTCTCTCTTCTCCCTCGCGCCAACTTCTTTCGTTTTTCTCTCTTCTCACATCCCGGGGACTGTCTCTGATACCCAGTAACCTGTACCCACAAATCTGTCTCTTTGCCCTGAATCTCCACTCTTCCTCTCCACCCACCTCCCCCAACCCCATCACCTGGCTCTTAGTTTCCTCTTCACTTTCTCAGTTTTTCCCCTTTCTCTGACCGCCCCCCCCCCCGCCCCCTTGCCCACTGTCCTCACCCTCAGCTCCACTGTGTCCCACCTCTCCCCCCGACCCCCGCTTCTTCTCCCCCCTCCCATTCTCACCTCCTGGGCCCCTCTGGAGCCTCTCCTTCCTGTTCTCTGCCCCCCAGTGTTCCCCCCACCTTCCCCAAGGCGACCATGGCCACCATCCCAGACTGGAAGCTACAGCTGCTAGCCCGGCGCCGGCAGGAAGAGGCAGCCGTTCGCGGGCGTGAGACGGCAGAGCGGGAGCGGCTGTCGCAGATGCCAGCCTGGAAGCGGGGCCTTCTGGAGCGCCGCCGGGCCAAGCTTGGTCTGTCTCCTGGGGAGCCTGGCCCTGCGCCTGGGACTACGGAGGCTGGACCTCCAAACCCAGATGAGTCTGCTGTCCTCCTGGAGGCCATTGGGCCCGTACACCAGAACCGATTTATCCGGCAAGAGCGCCAGCAGCAGCAACAGCAGCGGAGTGAAGAGCTACTCACGGAGAGACGGCCTGGACCTTTGGAGACCCGGGGGCGGAGACCCAGCCCCGGGGAGACACGGGATCCCAGCCCCAAGGGAAGAGAGTCCAGGGAAGAGCGGCTCAGTCCCAGGGAGGCCAGAGAGAAGAGGCTGGGGATAGGGGGAGCTCGAGAGTCGAGCCCCAGGCCTTTGGAGTCCCGGGACTGGAGGCAGAGCCCAGGAGAGGCTGGAGACAGGAGCTCCAGACCGTCAGAGGTGCGGAAATGGAGGCTGAGCCATGGAGAAACTCCTGAGCGGAGTTTGAGACTGGCAGAGCCCCGAGAACAAAGCCCCAGGAGGACAGAGGCGGTGGACAGTAGACTGAGCCCAGAAGAGCCTGACAACCAGAAGCTGGGCTTGACAGAGTCCCGTAAATGGAGGCCTGACCCCAGAGAGTCTCAGGGACAGAGTTTGGGACAACTGGAGGCATCAGAGTGGAGGCCGAGCTCAGGAGAAGAAAGAAAAGACTGCTCAGAGGAATGGGGGAGAAAGGATGAGAGGCCGATTCCAAGGATGGTCCCAGAAGGGACCACAGCGTCGTCAGAGACCCCGACAAGGGAGGCTCCAGACAGTCACTCTGCAGGACCAGAGGGAGCAGAGCAAAGGCCCAGCCCCGTGGAGGATGGCGAGAGGGGCCTGCGGCCGACAGAAGGGTGGAAATGGACCCTGAACTCTGGAAAGGTCCGAGACTGGACACCCAGGGACACAGAGCCTCAGCCCCAGAAACCAGACACTCCAGAGTCTGCCGAGAAGCACGTGGGTCCTTTGGGTGCAGAGGCTGGAGAAGGGGAGGCTGAGAAGGAGGAGGCGGGAACTCAGAGCAGGCCTCTGGGCGCCCTGCAGAACCGCTGCTCTACGCCCTCCCCCCTCTCCCCAGAGGACGCCGGGACTGGAGCCTCTAGACGGCAGGAAGAGGAAGCAGGGGAACTCCGGCCCCCACCAGCAGCCCCTCTGTCTCCCCCACCCCCAGCCCCACCTGCCCCCCAGTCCCTTGGGGATCCCCTCATGAGCCGGCTCTTCTATGGGGTGAAGGCAGGGCCAGGGGTGGGGGCCCCCCGCCGCAGCGGACACACCTTCACAGTCAACCCCCGGCGGTCCGCGCCCCCTGCAGCCCCCGCCACTTCAGCCACCCCAGCCACAGCTGACGCGGCGGTCCCCGGGGCTGGGAAGAAGCGGTACCCGACGGCCGAGGAGATATTGGTTCTGGGGGGCTACCTCCGCCTCAGCCGCAGCTGCCTTGTCAAGGGGTCCCCTGAAAGGCACCACAAACAGGTAGGGAGCAGCCAACCCAGACTTTTTGGCCATCCCACTCATCACTGCTTTGTGGACTCCTGTCTCTCTCCCTTTTTTCCTATCTCTGTATCCTTGTATCCTTGTCTATTCTTGTTCATTCCTGCTACCACCCTTCCTCCCCTGAACACACACCCTTCCTTCTTGTGGCCCTTCTTTTCCATTCATTTCCCAGCCCAAGGAGCCTGCTCCGCAATCAAGCTCGCTGTCCTGGGTGTGTCTCTCTCGGGGTGTGCCCGGGCTCCTCACTTCTTCTCTCCCTCAGGCTCTGAGTTCCCCCCACCCCATGCTTTCCATTCCCAAGTCTGTGACCCAACCCAGCCCATCTGGGTGGGAGACCCGAGTTGAGGCCACAGCCTGGAGTCTATGCGGGCAGGGTCTGCAGGGCAAAAGTGGGCAAAGGAATGCCAGGGTAGGAAGCCTGGGGAGGCAGAGGGGGTGGCTTTGGGGTTTTAGGAAGAGATGGCAGGGAGAAGCGAGTGGAGGAACGTCTCACAGGCCCAAGGCAGGGGGAGGGGGTTGCAGAGCGGAGTGGGGACATCCTAGGATAGTGAGGGAGGGGAATGGAACAGGGGCTGGCCAAGGAGCAGAGAGAAGGCTTTTGAACCCCGAGTCTGCCCCATGGGAGAGACACACACAGAGGCCATTTGAAGTGGGTGACCTCGGGGTTGCACACCCCCAGCTGGGCCACGGCTTCAGACAGTGCTCCCTTCTCTCTTGGGACAAGAAAAGCCTTCTCCTCTTCCAAAATACCCCCCCACCCCTCCCTTCCAGTCCTTCCTCCCTGGGCGTCCCCTCCCTCCCCAGAACTGGCTCAGCAGTTGGTTTTCCCCTTTCTTCCTGCCATCCTGGCCTCTCCCTGCTCTTGGGGTAGAAAGAAAGAGAAGTGAATTTGGAGGCACTGTGCTGAGAGCAGAGAGCACAATGGGAGTCGAGGGCAGGGTTGGGGACCAGGGCCAGCAGAAGGTCAGAGGTTAAACTGGAAAAAAGGCGGTGCAGGGAAGTTGGAAACAGCCAAGCTGACTTCTTCCCCTGGCGCTGGCCCAACTCCTGCCCTATACACCAGTTTCCAGCTTGAAAATCTGCAAGGAAATAGAAGTTCTGTATCTAACACATCTCCAGCCCTCATCCCGTGTGTGTCATCCTCAGATTGTTTTTCGCGTCCCCGGTGTCAGTGGGAAAGCACAAGGGTCGGGAGTCACTTGAGACCCCAGCTCATCTTCACATGAAGCTTAAGCTCCCATCCCAGAGCCCTGGCCCCTGGGTCTGTCCTGAGCTGACTGCTAGGTGACCCCTTTGCCTCCAGGCTGGGCAAGGAACTAGGTCAGGAACAGCCAGGATGAGATGTTCAGAGAAGTCACTTCCTACCGTAGAGGCTGTCTTGTGCCTCTGGGGAGGAACAAAGAGGGGAAGGCATGAAGTCTGGGGCCCAAAGGCCGGGGACTGAGTGCAGGGCAGGACCTGCGAGAGGGAGGGAGGTCCTAGGTCCTAGGTCAGGGAGCATGGGGGGGCCGGAAGCAGATCGCCCAAACAGGAAGCCTGGGGTGGGGGCCGGAAGGCTGGTGGGCTGAGTGGCAAACACAGGGCCATGGGCCCGGCCAGAACTGAGCTCAGGATGTGGTGAGAGAATAAGGAAGCAGCTGCTTCGGGTGGGGGTGGGGAGGCAGCAGTGCAGAGTCCTCTGGGCCCAGACACTTTCCCCTCAGCTCCCCCTCAGGCCTTCTCCTCTCTCCCAGCACCCTGCTCATCAGGGACGGGCATGTCCAGCCCTGCCTATCAGATCAGGGGCAGGAGGACCCCGCCATCTAACACCACCCCCCCTTCCCTAAATAACTCCTGTTTGCAGGCTAATTCCATCAAACGTCTCCCTGCCACTGGAGCCCAGGGGTTGGGCCGTGGCCCGTGCCCTTCCCCAGAGGCCCCTCTGGCAGGGAGGTCAGCCCCTCCTCTCTCCAGCCCCCTCGTGACCTTATATAGCTGATGAGAGAGGAGTGAGTCACCCCGTCCGTACCACCCCCCCAAACACACACACCCCATGAAGGCTGTGCATTCCTGAGAAGCCCTGTCAGAAGTTGGGGGGGTGGTGAGGAGAGAAGCAGGGTTGGGGGAGAGACAAACATGGACAGAGTGCAAATAAAATGGCTCCTTTAACCAGGGTGGATAATAAACTACAGAGCTTGTTATCTCAAAAAGGTGACATGAAAAGAAAACAGAAGTGGGTTCCCAGAAGTTTGGGTAAATCTGTCAGCAGTAGAAGTGGTTCCTTTGGAGAAGTTAGGATATAAGGGGTCTGGTTCCTGTCACTCAATTCTACCAGCTGACTGTTCCACAGATGCGGACTGGGGGTCGTCTGTGTACAGGCTGCACCGCCCCGCCCCGCAAGAGTGCTCCCCCAGTGTTGGTCTTCTGTTGGGATGCCATCTGACGTCTGGGTGAATGGAGCCTTCCTTACCCATTGAAGCGACTTCCATGCTTCTATTGACAGCAGACAAAAATAAGTAACCAAATATGTAAATCCTCTGGTAGGTTAGGGCTTCCCTGGTGGTTCAAATGGTAAAGAATCTGCCTGCAATGCAAGAGACCTGGGTTCAATCCCTGGATTGGGAAGATCCCCTGGAGAAGGAAATGGCAGCTGACTCTAGTATTCTTACCTGGAAAATTCCATGGACAGAGGAGCCTGGTGGGTTACAGTTCATGGAGTTGCAAAGAGTTGGACAGGACTGAGCGACTAACTTTATTTTTGGTAGGTTAGGTTAAAAGGTGGTTAAGTGATTATGGGAAAAAATTAGGACAGGGACAAATGGAACTTTGAGGGCCAGATGGTAGGAGGAGCAAATATGACTTTATAATAGCATGATCCATAGGGAGGGAGCCACAGCAATATTTGGGGGAAGAGCATTCCAAGCTGAGGGAACAGCCAGTGCAAAGGCCCTGAGGTAGGAATGCCTGGGGGTGGGACTGGAGGAAATCACAGCCCATGTGGCTGGAGTGGAGGAGGGTGCACAGTGTTGAGTGGGGAGCGGCACATTGGAGCCCCTCCAAGGCCTTGGCCAGGTTCTGGCTTTTGTTCCCAGAGAGGTAGGCCCGTGCCAGGTTTGGACCCAGAGAGTGACACACACGTGTCTCTGAGTTCTTGCTTCCCATGGGGACCCAGGTGTTAGCAACCACCTGTCCAGCCACCATCCTGGTTTCTCTCTTCTCATACGCCAGTCCATGCAGAGACTCGGGGATGCAGGGCCCCCAGTCCCCGGTTTCCCCAGCGGATGTTAGAGAAGGCCCGAGGAGATCCTCTGGACCTTTCCAAGCAGTTCATATGGAATCCTCCTGTTTGTCTCCTTAATCGCTTTGGCTCCCAGAGTTAATCCCACCCTGCCCCTTCCCCGTGAGCTTCTTAGGAGGGCAGAGGGGAAGGGTAAAAAGGTAGTGAGAACAGCTGGGGCTTGCCGGCTCTTGCGCCAGTATGTTTACGAGGATTTTCTGCCCCCTCCAGATTCCTTCTGCTCGCCTGTCTCTGTCACCGCACGTCCCTTCTGGTGCACTCCCCACCCCCATCGCGTGTTTGCCTGGACTTTCCTCTCTGCCCTGTCACCTCCCCCTCAGCTGCCGCTTTCAGGGACTTGGGCTTATCATCTCCCTGGGTTTTGGGGGACAGTCTCCTTTCCTCTGACTTTTCTATTGGTCTCCGCCCCCCTGACAGAGCCAAGACCCTTTCCTGGGAGCCCATTCCAGCTACAGGAGAGGAGTGAGTGGGGTGGGAGGGGCTGGTGTTCAGGGTCCTGGGTTCTCCCCGGAACTGCAAGGGACCAAGGCCCTGGAAACCAGTGTGCCTGTCTTGGCTTTTGCCTGCGACTCCCTCCCAGCCAGCTCCTTCCTGCCCAGGAGACTCAGTTCTCACCTCCCCTGGGGAGCCCCCCTGATTGCTTCCAGGGTGCCCAAAGACTCAGTTCTGATCACAGGACTTATTTCCAGGTTTTAAGTTTCTCTACCTTTCCACCTCCCACACTCTAAAAGCAGAAACCTTGATCCTGGGTTCCTCACTCCTGCCACCCAGGCCCCTGCCAAAGCTCAGGCCAAAGTCAATGTTTTTCAAACGATATGATTGAAGAGGGGAAATCTGGGATTGGCCAGCGAGTACCAAAAGGAAAACTGGCTTCCAGAGTGGTTAGGGCGGGCAAAGTCAGCAAACCCAGTCCCCACTCCCCGTGGTCCTGCACCTGTCACCCTGCGGTCTGACCTCGCCTCCTCCCTGCTTTCTCTCCCACCCTCAGCTCAAGATCTCCTTCAGCGAGACAGCCCTGGAGACCACGTATCAATATCCCTCCGAGAGTTCGGTGCTAGAAGAGCTGGGCCCGGAGCCTGAGGCCCCCAGCGCCCCCAGTCCCCCAGCGGCCCAAGCCGACGACGAAGAGGAGGAGGAGGAGCTGTTGCTGCAGCCAGAGCTTCAGGGCGGGCTGCGCACCAAGGCCCTGATAGTGGGTGAGCGCAGACTCCGCCGGCCCGTTGGCGCCGCCTGCTGGTCGGAGCGGGCACTGCGGTTCAGGAGGAAGGGGGATTTAATGTTGGCCTTTGGAAGGGGCGTGGCGGGGACTCTAGCCCAACAGCTCCTTCAGTTCAGTTCAGTCTCTCAGTCGTGTCTGACTCTGCTACCCCATCGACTGCAGCACGCCAGGCGTCCCTGTCCATCACCAACTCCCTGAGTTTACTCAAACTCATGTTCATTGAGTCGGTGATGCCGTCTCCTTCTCCTCCCACCTTCAATCTTTCCCAGCATCAGGGTCTTTTCAGATGAGTCAGTTCTTCACATCAGGGGGCCAAAGTATTGGAGTTTCAGCTTCAACATCAGTCCTTCCAATGAATATTCAGGACTGATTCCTTTAGGATGGACTGGTTGGATCTTCTTGCAGTCAAAGGGACTCTCAAGAGTTTTCTTCAACACCACAGTTCAAAAATATCAATTCTTCAGTGCTCAGCTTTCTTTACAGTCCAACTCTCACATCCATACATGACTGCTGGAAAAACCATAGCCTTGACTAGATGGACCTTTGTTGGCAAAGTAATGTCTCCACTTTTTAATATGCTGTCTAGGTTGGTCATAGCTTTTCTTCCAAGGAGCAAGCATCCTTTAATTTCATGGCTGCAGTCACCATCTGCAGTAATTTTGAAACTCCAAAAAATAATGTCTGTCACTCTTTCCGTTGTTTCCCCATCTATTTGCCATGAAGTAATGGGACCAGATGCCATGATCTTAGTTTCCTGGATGTTGAGCTTTAAGCCAACTTTTTCACTCTCCTCTTTCGCAGTTCCTTTTAACAGATGGGAAAACTGAGGTCCTGAGAAGCTAAAGGCACATAAGATCTCCACACTTCTAAACCAGGACTCTTTCTGAGTGCTCTAGAGTGGTTAACACAGGATTTGGATCAGACAGGCCTGAGTTTGAATTCCATCTTGTCTCTTACTTTGTGGTGTTACATCAGGGTAACCGCCTGACCTCTAGGCTCAGTTTATTATTTCTGAAATGAGGTTAATAATAACCACCTCTTGGAATTGTTAAGAGGGTTAAGAACTTTTTGGGAAGCACTTAGGAACAATGGCTGGACATTGATAACTTAACGTCTCCTGGGGTTATTGCAAGATTAAACAAGTTATGAGAATGGCTGGCAGAGAATCCCGACTAAATGAAATGAGTGATAGCTGCTGTTACTAGTGCAATAGGCACTCAGGATGTGGGAGAGGTTATAAGATTTTCTGCATGCCAACTGGCCTTGAGTGTGGGGAGTGTGTGGGGAGGCGGGAGGCGGAGACCCTCTCTCATCCTCTATCCTTGCTGCCTCCTCTCCCACAGATGAGTCTTGCCGGAGGTGACCCTCTTCCAACACGGAAATACACCTCCCTCCTTCCCGGAACTGAAGATTCTGGAGCCCAGAAGGTTCAGAGCAGACAGACAGACCCTCAGCATGAGCCTGGCAGGGAAGGGCAACGAACATCTTCCACCTTGTTTTCCTTTTCCTGTTTCTTGGGGCAGAGGCAACCACTCAGTTTCCACCCTCCTCAGACACGCTGCTGCCTCCTAGGTGATCCGAGATCCCCATTCAGTCCTGGGGAGGAGCTCAGAGCTCACAGGGCGGGGGGGTAGAGATGGAGCACCCTTGCCATCTCCATGGGCAGGGTACCCTCTCCTCAACTCCCTACCACCCTCTGGCGGCTCCCCCATCTGCCTGGGAGACCCACCCCCCCTGCATTTACAGCACCACTCCCTCCTGTTCCTTAGGTCCCTGCCCCTTTGTTTACAGTTCCTGCTGCTTCTCTTGACTACAGCCTGGTTTACAGCCCCCCACCCCCGCCATCCCCAGCCCCACCTGCCAAAGTCCTGGGTTTACAAGCCACGCCTACTTGCGTGTCCATGTAGAATCTCCTTCCCTGTCCTCTGAAGTCCCTGCTCTGGGGGGACCTGGGGCATGGCTTCTTCCACTTTTGCTCAGTATTACCGTGTCTCACTTTCCCCCAAGAGGGAAGGCTGGGAATCTTAACTCTGTATCCCCCTCTAGTTATTTAATTCTGTTCCTCCTGGTGGTTCACAATTGAATTGAATTATGAAGGTGTGGGGTGAGTCATGAGGGACCTCAACTCTCTTCCCCCCGTGTCTCCTTCCTTCTCAATTGCCTGGGTTTTTATTTTTGTTTTTTTTTATTTTCTATAATAAAATGGAGCTCTATCCGACTCTCCTGCTGCTTCTCTTTCTTTTGAAAAAGGGAATGGGGGTGGGGGAATGGAGGTGGGGGTGGGATGGAGTGGGTTCTGGGTTCCTCATTCCAGGCCTCTCTCGCCTTCTTACTAGCCATAAAGAGGAAGCAGCCATGGCTGTGGGAGGGGAAAATATGACAGGGAGCCAGAAACTCAGCACTGACCATGGAGAAAGGGTTCTGGGAGAAGCTGGCACTGGTTTCTCCGAGGACCAGCGGGAGAGGGACTGGGGATTTTTTGTTGTTGCTTTGATTTAGTTTTGTTCTTGCTGTGCCTCTCAGCTTGCGGCATCTCAGTTCCCCAACCAGGGACTCATCCTGGGCCTCCGTGATGAAATAACCAAATCCTAACCACTAGACCACCAGGGAACTCCCAGTTTTGTTTTCTCTCTCTCTTTTTTAATTAAATTAAAAATTTTTTGGACTTCCCTGGTGGTCCAGTGGTTAAGAATCTGCCTGCCAATGCAGGGGACACAGGTTTGATCTCTGCTTCAGAAGATGCCACCTGCTGCAGGGCAACTAGGCTGGTGTTCCACAGATACTGAGCCTGGGTACCTAGAGTCCGTGCTCTGAAACGAGAAAAGCCACCACAGTGAGAAGCTCTCCTGCCCACCTCAGCAAAGAGTAGCCCCCACATGCCACAATTAGAGAAAGTTCATGTGCATTGAAGACCCAGTGCAGCCAAAAATATATAAATTATTTTAAATGATTAAAAAATAATTTTTTTAATTAATTTCTTTTTTTTTTAAGCCTAGGGCTGGTTTGAGGAAGGACAGTTGAAGCATCCACCACACTAGACATACCATGAGGACAAATGGTCGGTTGGGTTCACTGCAGCATCCCCATGCCTGGCACCTGATAGACACACACAATTATTTTTAGAATGAATGAAAAAACGAGCAGATGAAAAGAGATAAGAATTTGGAAGCAAAGGACACTGAATTGAAGGATTCCGGTATTCAGAAGCCTAGTGCAAGGCAAGCAACCAGAAAGTATATGATTAGTAGTGGCTAATCCAGGGGATTTCACTCCAAGACTCAAGACCATAAGTAATAAATCTCTTGAAACTGCTGCAAAATAGTACACAGGGGCAGATTCCTGAAAAGGGTCTCCTCTGATAGACAACTGATTTTACATTCCTAAAGTTTTAAGAACCATAGATAACTCATGGCTTTGTGGCCCAAGTATAGTTGGCACTGGGACACTTTCACGTTTCAGTGAATTTGTATCTTCTACATGTGGAATATTTACATTTTACTTATCAGGTTACTTTCTTTTTTCCAGTTCTCCAGGCTAATAAAGACATGGCAGATATAGTCCTATCACTA
Organism: Odocoileus virginianus; assembly: GCF_023699985.2. Lineage (NCBI taxonomy): Eukaryota > Metazoa > Chordata > Mammalia > Artiodactyla > Cervidae > Odocoileus > Odocoileus virginianus. The sequence goes on from NC_069700.1 coordinate 43,562,598, forward strand.
GAGGAAGGTCCTCCTTCATTAAAACCAAAATGTATTAGAAAAACTGATCTTAAATACATGCTAAATATGTTCCCAGCAAGGGAATAAGCAAGGTGTCAAAAGAATAAGCCACTTCAGAGAGCGTGTGAGTATGGAGGGAGAGTACTCACATTAGTAGCTAATTAGGTAAAGACCCTAATTAGTTTTGACCCAGGAAAGCAGAAGTAAAAGCTCTGAGATGCCAGGGGTGTTCACAGTACACTTCAGAAACAGAAAACAGTGCATTCATGACGTCAATGATGTGGAGGTACTTGTGGCTGTTAGTTGGAATAACAAGTGTTTAGTTTCCCAACACAGTGTCAGGTAAATCCAATTAATTGTAAAAGTATGAAGCAGAATCAGAGGTCAGATAGTAGTCAAGCAACAAGTTCTGCTTATTTAAAATTAAGCAGCCACCAGTGACTTTCTCAAGCTGTTAGCAAAAAAAAAAAAAAAAAAAAATACAATTTGCATATTTCTTAGTTTGCAGATCTTTTATTTTTTTATTTTTATTTTTTCAGATCTTTCAAAATAACAAAAAACACAAAAGTTAAAAAAATAAAATAACATTATGAGATAGCACCAAGAAGAGAGGGTACCTTTGCTTTTTCTCCACATCCTGAGTTTTCATCTGCCTGGAATCCTCGAGTAAGCCTAACCTGTATTCACTTCTTGCAGAAGGTACCTGTCCTAGCAAAGGTCACTCCTAATCAGTTGATCTGTAACAAGCATGGATCTGATCTTCTAATTTGAGCACCCCACCCCACAAGCGCACACATGCAGGCACACACACACACACACACCTTGCATTATTTTTGGCTCCATATAAGTTAGCATTTTATATTATTATGTATTTTGTCTCTGCAGGTTGGTCCCCAGCCCCAACCCTCTGCCACTGTAAATTCGGTAAGGGATTTGTTTCTGATTTGTTGTCTGCTATATCCCTGGGTACTGAAACTGTGCCTGGCCCACATTGAAAGTCTTGGTCACTCAGTTATGTCCGACTCTTTGTGACTCCATGGACTGTAGTCGGCCAGGTCCCTCTGTCCATAGAATTCTCCAGGCAAGAATACTGGAGTGAGCTACCATTTACCCCTCCAAGGGGTTCTTTCCCACCTAGTGATCAAACCCAGGTCTCCTGCATTGTAAGCAGATTCTTTCCTACCTGAGCCACCAGGCACAGTAGGTTCTCAATATAGTTGAATGAAATGAGTGAGTGTAATACTCAAGAAAATTAGAGCTATCAAGGGAACATTTTATGCAAAGATGGGTTCAATAAAGGACAGAAATGGTATGGACCTAACAGAAGCAGAAGATATTAAGAAGAGGTGGCAAGAATACACAGAAGAACTGTACAAAAAAGATCTTCACAACCCAGATAATCATGATGGTGTGGTCACTCACCTAGAGCCAGACATCCTGGAATGTGAAGTCAGGTGGGCCTTAGAAAGCATCACTATGAACAAAGCTAGTGGATGTGATGGAATTCCAGTTGAGCTATTTCAAATCCTGAAAGATGATGCTGTGAAAGTGCTGCACTCAATATGCCAGCAAATTTGGAAAACTCAGTGGTGGCCACAGGACTGGAAACGGTCAGTTTTCATTCCAATCCCAAAGAAAGGCAATGCCAAAGAATGCTCAAACTACCGCACAATTGCACTCATCTCACACGTTAGTAAAGTAATGCTCAAAATTCTCCAAGCCAGGCTTCAGCAATACGTGAACTGAGAACTTGCAGATGTTCAACCTGGTTTTAGAAAAGGCAGAGGAGCCAGGGATCAAATTGCCAACATCCGCTGGATCATTGAAAAAGCAAGAGAGTTCCAGACAAAGCATCTATGCCAAAGCCTTTGACTGTGTGGATCACAACAAACTGTGGAAAATTCTTCAGGAGATGGGAATACCAGACCACCTGACCCACCTCTTGAGAAACCTATATGCAGGTCAGGAAGCAACAGTTAGTACTGGACATGGACCAACAGACTGGTTCCAAATAGGAAAAGGAGTACGTCAAGGCTGTATATTGTCACCCTGCTTATTTAACTTATATGCAGAGTACATCATGAGAAACGCTGGGCTGGAAGAAGCACAAGCTGGAATCAAGATTGCTGGGAGAAATATCAATAACCTCAGATATGCAGATGACACCACCCTTCTGGCAGAAAGTGAAGAGGAACTAAAAAGGCTCTTGAGGAAAGTGAAAGAAGAGAGTGAAAAAGTTGGCTTGAAGCTCAACATTCAGAAAACTAAGATCATGGCATCTGGTCCCATCACTTCATGGCAAATAGATGGGGAGACAGTGGAAACAGTGTCAGACTTTATTTTGGGGGACTCCAAAATCACTGCAGATGGTGACTGCAGCCATGAAATTAAAAGACGCTTACTCCTTGGAAGGAAAGTTATGACCAACCTAGACAGCATATTAAAAAGCAGAGAGATTACTTTGCCAACAAAGGTCCGTCTAGTCAAGGCTATGGTTTTTTCAGTGCTCATGTATGGATGTGAGAGTTGGGCTGTGAGGAAAGCTGAGCGCCGAAAAATTGATGCATTAGAACTGTGGTGTTGGAGAAGACTCGAGAGTCCCTTGGACTGCAAGGAGATCCAACCAGTCCATCCTAAAGGAGATCAGTCCTGGGTGTTCATTGGAAGGACTGATGCTGAAGCTGAAACTCCAATACTTTGGCCACCTCATGCAGAGTTGACTCATTGGAAAAGACCCTGATGTTGGGAGGGATTGTTGGGAGGGACTGGGGGCAGGAGGAGAAGGGGACGACAGAAGATGAGATGGCTGGATGGCATCACCGACTCGATGGAGATGAGTTTGAGTAAACTCTGGGAGTTGGTGATGGATAGAGAAGCCTGGCGTGCTGCGATTCATGGAGTCGCAGAGTCGGACACGACTGAGCAACTCAACTGAAATGAACTGAACTGAATACTCAAGAATGACCAACAGAGGGCGACAGAGAAATTCAGTAGGGGAAGAAATGAAAATGTTTTATTCCGAGAATTCCGCGAGATTTGAACTCGCTCGGCCACCGTAGTGCGTAGGCCGGAAAACAGCAGCTACTTCCGACCTCTGCGGTCCGGGAAGATTGCTATGGGCTATCAGAAACCGAACCCTAGGTTCTAAGGCAGCTCCATTCCGGAGCAGAGGCTCCATCCTGGAGCTCTAGGCCTCCGACCCGCCCGGCCGCCGACGTGGCAGCTGGAGACACTTTCAGGGCCCGGAATAGGGAGCGTGTGTCGCCATGGCGACACCGGCGGGGCTGGAGCGCTGGGTGCAAGACGAACTGCACTCGGTGCTGGGACTGAGCGAGCGGCACGTGGCCCAATTCCTGATCGGTACCGCGCAGCGCTGTGCCTCGGCAGAGGAGTTCTTGCAGCGCTTGCGAGACACCGATACCCTGGACCTCAGTGGGCCGGCCCGGGACTTCGCCCTGAGACTCTGGAACAAGGTACTGGGAGAGGCGGGACCGGGCGTGGGAGCGGCGGGTGAGTGGGTGGAGCAGGGGAGGGCCCCCAGGTTACTTGTCCAACGGAGTTTGGGCTCACTTGGGCTAACTGTCCAACGGAGAATTAAGCTCAGTTTGCAAGCAGTGACCACTTTCGGGCTGGACGACCACTTCCGTGGAGAAGATTGAGGAGGGTTTAAGGGTCTATAGAGCAGTGTTTCTCAAACAGGTTTAGGATTCATCTACGGCTTTTGTTAAAATGAGGATTCCGATTCGGTAGGTCTGGGATGGTTTTTTCGTTTCTTCATTTCTAACAAATCTAATAAGTTTCCGGGTGATGCTGGGTGTTGCCCACCCTTGGAAGAGTGAGGCTATAGAAGAGATGTGTGGGCAGCGTTGAGGGAGGGTAGAAGTGGTGTAGCTGTGATCAAGAAAAGCAGGCCCAAAGATTCTCTGGAATTTGTTGGGTAGAGAAAGGGGAAGAGTAAAGGTGTAATGGTGAGCTCCTGGAAAACAAGACTGTGTTTTTTGTCTTTGTAGTCATACCGTCTAATTGTACCCTGCAGAACAAGAGCTCAGAAATTATACAGTAAGACTGAAAGTGTTGAACTTGTTCAGAGAATGGCAGATAACCTGGTGTGGCTGTCCTATATACACTTGGTGAAAGATGAGGTTAGAATGTACTTGATGTGAGGGTAGGAGTTCTGTGTTAATCCGTTCACCAGGGTATCTCTGGGGGCTGGTACAGTGCTGGCCTGTGACAGGGCTCTGCAAAACAATCTGGACAATTCTTGTCCAGTCCTTGGGTAGGAGTGACTTAGTCATTGGGGAGAACAGAGGCTGAGCAGTTGAGAACTGGGTGTGACAATGCAAACTCCGTGAGGGCAGGAAGTTTTTTCTTTATCTCTATATCCCTAGTACCTAGCAGGGGGTGCATGGGATAGGCTTAGAAGCTGAGAGACCCCATTCGGGCTGATGGACATGGTGTGAAGCCTTGGGGAAGAGAGAGAATGACAGCTGGCTTAAGATCAGTTACTCCTTAAATTAGGAACAGGGCAGAGTAGGTGGGCAGAGATCAGGAGTTGCTCACATCCCCTGTCTTCTCCTCTCTCTCCTGACAGGTCCCACGGAAAGCAGTGGTGGAAAAGCCAGCTCGGGCAGCTGAGCGAGAAGCCCGAGCCCTGCTGGAAAAGAACCGCTCTTATATGTTGTTGGAGGACAGTGAGGAGAGCAGCGGGGAGACTGTGGGCAGGGCCGGGAGCAGTGTCCAGAAGAAGCGGAAAAAACGGAAACACCTGAGGAAGAAACGTGAGGAGGAAGAGGAAGAAGAGGAGGAGGAACAAGTTTCTGAGAAAGGAAAGAGGAAGACAGGGTAAGTCAGAAGTAGGGGGCGAGAGGATGCGGCAGGTGGGTGATGGGACAGGAAACCTCTGAGTGCCCTCAGTTAATCCTCCGGGCTGGGCTGCAGGGAGAAGAAAGAGCAGACGGAAAAGCCAGAGTCGGAGGATGAGTGGGAGCGGACAGAGCGAGAGCGCCTTCAGGACCTGGAGGAACGCGATGCGTTTGCCGAGCGGGTTCGGCAGCGGGACAAGGATCGGACTCGCAACGTCCTGGAGCGGTCAGACAAGAAGGTGCATAGGAGCAGCATGTTCCATCAGTCTCCAGGCAGACCCCTGGATCCGGTCTGAGGTTGGGTGTGACCGCAGAGTGATCTCTGGGAAGACAAGGGGCCGCCTCCAGTAATCTGGTCATCTCTTTGGGTCTTTGGGAAGGTGGCTCTCTGCTGAACCTGTAATCACAGAGATTCCTCAGGGAAGGGGGGACATTTCTTTATGCTAGGGAACATCTGAATGATCCTTGTGATTCTAGACAGGAATGGCTGTGGGCGTGGGGACTTTGACCACTCTTGCCTTCTTCTCCTAGGCTTATGAAGAGGCTCAGAAACGCCTTAAGATGGCTGAGGAAGACCGGAAGGCCATGGTGAGTCCCCGTGCCCAGGAAGACAAAGGGAAAGACTTCCTGATGGAGTGGTTAGGGCTAGGGAGGAAAAATGCAGAGGAAGTGTGGTGGGGCTGCTGGGGTGGAGGGTGTTGGGTCTCTGGTTGAGGAGCCAGCTAAGGGTGGACTTAAACTGTAGTGGGAAGTCAGTCTGATCTGACCCCTTAGGATCAGATCAGACTGTATGTTAGTGAGGAAAAAGTATAGATTTTCCCTGTTCCTGAGACTTAAAGAGATGTACTCAAAAGGCAGCTGGAAGGTCAAGGGGCTGGCTGGAGGACAGGGGTGGGGCAGGGTCCTACTGCCTGGGGATGTGCTGACTGTTGAGCTTGTGCACACCATCTCCAGCTACCTTCTACCATATGATCCCTCCATTTCCCAGCTCCCCCACACACCTCACCCCACCTCGACCCCCTCAGGCCTTGTGATCACCCACTGATTTTCAGAGTTGGTCTCTCACTGCACAGGGACTGAGCCCTTCTGATTCATGAACTGGACTTGTTATGGGGGTAGCCTTGGTAGGGTTGCAGTTTTCTGAAGCCCTGGTCTTCCCGTGTAAGTCACATTTAGATTTCCCCAAAGAATTTCGAGGCTCTTGGTGTCTTAACAATGCCCTGGTGGCCATCAGGTCTCCCCTGACATATCCATCTCAGGTCACATCCCAGAAAGTGACTGTAGCCAGAGACTTCTGAGATGTCTTTCGGTGCTGATGTAGTATTTTTACTTTCTTAAACTTTTCTTTCCTTTCTTCAATTATGAAAATTTTCATAATTTTCACAAATAGGAAAAGTTGAAAGAAAAGCATAACAACATCCATCCAGACTGTTTGGATTAAAAAATTGCTAATACCATGTGCAGTATTTTCAATGTTTGTGTAAATGGCAGCTTTTTTGGTCCGTTTTGAACCATATGAAAGTTTTAGACATTGTGGCATTTTATCCCATCAGCATGTACCTGACGCCTGAAGACATTCTCACATAGTGCCACTGTCATGCCCAAGAAGATGATTCTCCTGTATCAGCTAAGAATTTGTCCACAATGAAATTTTCTCAGTTATCCCAAAATTTCTGTAATAACTACTTTTTCCAAACTGAAATCCAGTCGCGTTTCATGCGTTGCATTTGAGTGTGAGGTCTCTTCAGTTTGTTTCATTTTCCCCTTCTCTCTTTCTTTCTGTTTCATCTTGTACACCGTGTCCTACATTCTGGATTTATCTGATCCTTATCTTGTGGTGTTAAGTTCTATCCCAGTGCTTACTTTAAAGTGGAAATTGGGTCTTACAGCTTGCTCAGACTCAGATTAAACAGCTGTAGCAGCAGCGCCTCTTGGGTGGTGGTGTGTGCATCCCATGGTGGGGGCAGTGTGCCTGTCAGGCTGAAGGAGAATTCGATTGTGGTACTCAGATCAGATCATGAGCATAAACTCCATTTTAGTATATAGTATATGGAACATAAAAAACCAAGAAATTAAGTATCAAGTTGGCCAAAAAGTTCATTTGAGTTTTTTTCCATAAGATGTTACAGAAAAACCCTAATGAACTTTTTGGGCAACCCGATACACTCAGGGCCCCCAAGGGGAGGGGACCTGGTGGTTTCTGATTGTCTGAGTTGTTTTCAGTTTGAGACCTCTGCCTCCACATCGTGGCATCAGCCATCATGTTATCCCCCTTTTCACTGAGTTGAAAAAAGTAGCAAGGGTTGAATATAAAATACACACATAATTATCCTGGTGAATCGATGTTGGCAAAGATGGTAAGGCTGCCTGGAAGGACCGTCCGAGCTGCTGGAAGGCAGCGTGTGGGCCCTACGTCGGGCTCCTCGTTAGTCAGGTTGTTCAGTGAGAAGGGAAGGACAGTGGAAGACACATCTTTAGGTCCCCGGGCCGGCCTGCCCAGGAGGTTGTCCCTCTCAGGGGGACCGGGGAAAGGGGTCACTCTTCTAGCGAGAGGAGGCGCTGACTGCCCTGTCCTGACCCAGGTCCCTGAGCTGAGGAAGAAATCCCGCCGAGAGTACCTGGCCAAGCGCGAGCGAGAGAAGCTTGAGGACCTGGAGGCCGAGCTGGCGGACGAGGAGTTCCTCTTCGGGGACGTGGAGCTGAGCCGACACGAGCGCCGGGAGCTCAGGTACAAGCGGCGCGTGCGGGATCTCGCCCGGGAGTACCGGGCGGCTGGGGAGCAGGAGAAGCTGGAGGCCACCAATCGCTACCACATGCCCGAGGAGACCCGAGGACAGGTGAGGCGAGGGGGTCGCCGCTTCAGCCCAGGTGCCCGAGCAGAGGGGAGGGAAGGCTTTGGGGACTAGGGTGGCGGCTTGGCGGGCCCTCCTTTGTCTTGCCTTTCTCTGTGGGCTCGGGTCGAGGCTGGGGAGGGGGCGCTGGGCAGAGAGGGCAGCTCTGTCTCCACATCGCCCTGTCTCCGTAGCCTGCACGCGCGGTGGATCTAGTGGAGGAGGAGTCCGGCGCCCCTGGGGAGGAGCAGCGGCGCTGGGAGGAGGCCCGGCTCGGGGCAGCATCCCTGAAGTTTGGGGCCCGAGATGCTGCCTCCCAGGAGCCCAAGTATCAGCTGGTGCTGGAGGAGGAGGAGACCATTGAGTTTGTCCGGGCCACTCAGCTCCAGGGCGATGAGGTGAGGGTGGAGGGCGCTGGGACGCACGTCCTGAGGAGGCTGGCGCGGCCCTGATACTCACGGCCCTCTACCCCCTCCTTAGGAGCCGTCAGCCCCGCCCACCCCCACTCAGGCCCAGCAGAAGGAGTCCATCCAGGCCGTCCGCCGCAGCCTTCCTGTGTTCCCATTCCGCGAGGAGCTCCTGGCTGCTATTGCTAATCATCAGGTCCTCATCATCGAAGGCGAGACGGGCTCGGGCAAGACCACCCAGATCCCGCAGTACCTCTTTGAGGAGGTACGACAGCCACGCCCTCAGTTGCCACTGACCAGCACTGTCCTGGCAGCTCCTTTTCATGGGGTTTTATGTCATCGCTTTCCCTTTTCATCTCACTCCTTTAGTCTTTTCTGCTAAGTGGTGAGGTTCTTGAAAGAAAGGACCACACCCTTTTCACGTTTCCGTTCTCATTTCCTGCCATGGGGTCCATGCCTGGGAAGCGTTCTGTGTCTTCACGTTGGAAGGAGGTGTAGATGGATAGATGGCATGTGGGTGTGAACATGGACCCCGCACTCCACCAGCCTGGCCTCTGCAGGGCCAGGGAATGAGGAATGAAAAGACTTTGCCTGTTTTTGTGCTGCCTTTGTTCTCCTTGCTTTGGAGTATACCTAGCCTGTCAGTCCTTTTCCAGCTCACCTCTCGCAGAGCCTTAAACCTGATGACCCATCGGGCTGGAACTGCCAGTTCTGAGTGAGGACCCTTTGGGAGCTCCAGGTCTGCCATCCTATCTGTTGATCCTTGTCTGGTTTTCAGCTTCTGTCTGTTCCTCTGTTCCTGCTGCCCTGGCCTGCATTTCCAGCTTCTCTGAATTGCATATTTAGCAAAGGGAAAGCCTCCTCTTTCTTCTTGTCATGCAGGGTTACACAAAGAAGGGTATGAAGATTGCCTGTACCCAGCCCCGGAGAGTGGCGGCCATGAGCGTGGCTGCTCGAGTGGCCCGGGAGATGGGTGTGAAGCTTGGCAATGAGGTGAGACCTGTGGGGACTGAGGGTTGCGGGGAGCCCCTCAGATCTGGGATTCAGCCCCCGCCGCCCACAAGCTCTCCCTGACCCCCACCGGTCCAGGTGCTCGCCCTTAGCCCCTGGTCCTCCCTCCCGGGAATACCAGCCCAACTGTCCATGACTCCCGGACCCCTCGACAGGTCGGCTACAGCATCCGCTTCGAGGACTGCACATCAGAGCGAACCGTCCTGCGCTACATGACAGATGGGATGCTTCTCCGAGAGTTCCTCTCTGAGCCTGACCTTGCGAGTTACAGGTCTGCACAGGTCCCCCAGCTCCCACGGGAAGGGGAGCCGCCCACCCTCGCCTCCCTCCGGTCTGCTGCTCTCCTGACCTTCAGCACCTTCCTTTGTCATATCCTTTCATCTCTGGCTTTTCTCTCTTTCTTTTCCACCCTGTTTTCTCACTTCCAACAGCCAGTTTGGCCATTGTTTTTTCTTCTGACTTATCCACCGGTTCGTGACTCCTTATGGTTTTAACCGTCCTAGAACTGAGATGGGCCCAGAGAGTTAGGGTTAGATTGTGGGTGCTGTTGTCTGCCCAGGCTGGGAGATGCTGTAGACTCACAAGCCCCCTCCTTCTCTGACTTTCTGTTGTCTGTCTTAACTGGGATGATTGGCCTGTCCTTGGAGCCTCCTCCTCCCACATTCACCCTTTGGCTCTTTGATTTCTTCTGTTTCTCTCCTCTGGGGGCCCCAGTTTCCAGCACCCCCAGCTCACTGCTGCCCCCATTCCTTCCCCAGTGTGGTGATGGTGGATGAAGCCCACGAACGGACCCTGCACACAGACATTCTCTTTGGGTTGATCAAGGACGTTGCGCGGTTCCGACCTGAGCTCAAGGTCCTGGTGGCTTCAGCCACACTGGACACGGCCCGCTTTTCCACCTTCTTCGATGACGCCCCCATCTTCCGAATCCCTGGACGCAGGTTTCCAGTTGACATCTTCTACACCAAGGTGCCCCCTCAGGGAGGGTGGCCTTAAGTGTGAAGGCAGCAGAGCTTTGGAGGAGATTGGCCTTGGAGGGAAGGATGGGATGAGAGTTCTGAGGGGAACCGAAATAAAGTGTATGTCAAGCTGGAGGAGAGGAAGGGGTTTGCTGGAGCAGGTAGCCCTCTGGTGACCCTGCGTCCTTCTGACCAGGCTCCGGAGGCAGACTACCTAGAGGCCTGTGTGGTGTCCGTGCTGCAGATCCACGTGACTCAGCCCCCCGGGGACATCCTGGTGTTCCTGACGGGACAGGTGCGATGTGGGGGAGGGCTGGTGAACGTATCCCGGGGAAGACTGGGCTGGCCGGTCGGCCCTGCGTGACTCTGGGTCCTGTGCTGCTCTCCCTATCCAAATCCAGGAGGAGATTGAGGCTGCTTGCGAGATGCTCCAGGATCGCTGCCGCCGCCTGGGCTCCAAAATCCGGGAGCTCCTGGTGCTGCCCATTTATGCCAACCTGCCTTCCGACATGCAGGCACGGATCTTCCAGCCCACGCCCCCGGGGGCACGGAAGGTCAGTTGGAGAAGCCCACTTTCATCATCCCCTATGGTTCACGCAATTAGTAGTGAAAAGGAAAGAATGTGCATGCCCTGTGCAAGGTGTGTCCTGGGCACAGCTGCGAGGCTGGGTGGCAGTCAGCCTGCCCCTCACTGCTGGCGCTGGAGTGAGAGGGTGACAACGGCAGGGACAGAGAGATAGTCAAGTGCATGGTCCAGAAAGTGAGTGTGGCAGAGATGCAATGGGAAGGGAGACTCTGGGTGTGCCAGGAGGCAGGATTTGAACTGGACCTTTAAGGAAGATGCTGGGGGAGTATCAGAGAAAGACCTAAGGGGTGTTTGAGGTCAGAGTAATCTAGCAGGCTTAGTGGAAGGCTCACATGGCAAAGGGGAGACCGACTGAAAACAACTTGGGATGGCGGTTAGAGAGAGCCTTTGATGGCAGGAGGAAGAGTGTAGACTTTGGACCAGTGAGTGGTCATCAAAGGATTGTGAGCAAAGATGTAACTTTCCACAAATATTTACAGAGCTCCTCCCACTTTCCAGGAAGTGTTCTAAGGGATGAGGATACAGTGATGAACTAAGCAAAGTCTCTAGCCTCAGGGAGTTTAGACTAACAGAGGTTAGGAAATAACACATAAATACATAATGTCAATTTGTGACAAAGGATCTGAAGAGATACAGTGTGCATCCAGGGGAGTTGCAGGTGGTGGGGGGGAGGAATGACTGGAAGGTATTTTCCTTAGGGTGTAGGGACACCCCCTGTCTGATGAGGTGAGAGTGAAGCTGGAGCCTCAGCCAGGCACGGGAGGGTGCCAGCCTGACATCTGACCCAGAAGAAGAGCGCCAAGTGGAGGGAATAGTGCACGCGGAGGATGGGTGTGAGGGCAGGGGTGGAGCGAGGAGCCCTGGTACTCAGAGATGAGATCGGAAGGGTAGCCAGGGGCTGGAGAACTTGGGGCCTAAAAGAGCTTGGCTGTGATTGTCAGGTAGGATGGGAGCAACTGAAGGATGCAGGGAATGATGTAAGAGGCTCACATTTTAAAAGGACCATTGTGGATGCCTCGTAACCAGGGGCAGGAGTAGAGCAGCGAGACTCATCAGGGGGTTTATTTTAGGACCTAACATATGAAGGTGATTATGAAAGCAACCGTGGGAAAGATGCGGAAGGAGCCTAACACCCTCAACTCCCATCTCTGAAAAAAATCCTGAACCCTCTTCCTTTCCTTTCCTTGTTACGCCCTGCTTATCCCCACGTCTCTCTCCCCTCTCAGCTAGCCTGTTCCCTTCTTGACCTTGGCCACAGATCGCTTCCGCTCCTGCTCCTTTGTCCCTGTTCATCCACTCCTTATCTTCCAGAAATCACTTTTTCTGTGTAACTAGGTGGGTGGAGTTTCTGGGTAACCCCACATCCTTTCATTCAGGTGGTTGTGGCAACCAATATCGCCGAGACCTCGCTCACCATCGAGGGCATCATTTACGTGCTGGATCCAGGGTTCTGTAAGCAGAAGAGCTACAACCCCCGCACGGGAATGGAATCGCTCACTGTCACACCCTGCAGCAAGGTGGGCCTGGGCCGGAGAGGGGTCTCCATGGGGTGAGGGGGAGAACAGGTCGGCTCAGAAGCAGTGGGGACGACGGCTCAGAGCAGGGGGGTTAGCGGTCCACACCCACACCCCCGAGATTTCTTGCAGAAATACCACCCTTTCTCCTTTCCATCACCAGACTGTCAATGGGCCTGACAAACGGTCCTTTCTTTCCAGGCCTCCGCTAATCAGCGAGCTGGCCGGGCGGGTCGGGTGGCTGCAGGGAAGTGCTTCCGCCTGTATACTGCCTGGGCTTACCAGCACGAGCTGGAGGAAACCACGGTGCCCGAGATTCAGAGGACCAGCCTGGGCAATGTCGTGTTGCTGCTCAAGAGCTTAGGTGACTGGGCTCCCCAGTCCTCTGAGAGGGGAGGGTGGGACTGCCATCACTGGTCACGTGAAGGACTCTGTCCTAACTCCACCCATCCTTCTCCAGGGATCCATGACCTAATGCACTTTGATTTCCTGGACCCCCCGCCTTACGAGACCCTGCTGCTGGCTCTGGAGCAGCTGTATGCGCTAGGAGCCCTCAACCACCTTGGGGAGCTCACCACGGTGAGGTGGGAGGGCAGTGGGCTGGGGTGGGAGGAAGGCTGGGGTGACCCCTCGAGGGGCGGAGGGACACCTGAGGGAGGAGTGGCCTCAACTCTCTTTCCTCTCCTTAGTCTGGTCGAAAGATGGCAGAGCTGCCTGTGGACCCCATGCTGTCTAAAATGATCCTGGCCTCTGAGAAGTAAGTCCTTGACTCGGCTGGGCCCCTGGCACACACACTGGCCATGCCTGCTTCTGTCTCTGGGGCCATCTTTGTGAGCTTCCTTTTCCTCCCCACCACATTATTCTTTAACCAATAGTAAGTTGTTGGATAACTCTTATTGCCCTTTTGAGGTCCACAGTGGTCAGTAAGACACCGTCCTGTCTTTGGTTATGATATCAAATGGATGAGATAGCCAAGAATGTAGAAAACTTGGGGGCATGAACAAAAGTGGAAGACTTTTTACCTGTGAGGAGTGCTGAGGGAGGGCTGGCTTGGAGGCTTACTCTCTCCTACGATTTCAGACTAGAGCATTTAGATGCAGCTGTGGGGGGATCACTTTTTTTTTTTTTTTTAAGTTTCAGACTATTTATTCATCAGTGTAAACCCCAATACAATACACCAACATGATTCCGTGCATTTAGAGGGGAAATATTTCCTGGTTAAGTGGAAAATTGTGCGGATGGCTTCTGGAAGACCTTCATTCTAAGCAGCTTTAAGTGAAATATTTCATTTAGAAGTCTGGACCTTCTTTCTTCAGTTTGCTGTAATCTACGTTCACAGAGTAGAACTTGTACTGATCATTAGGACCTAGTTTGTTCCAGGGTTCTGGGTTATTCTTTCTGTCCCAACTGACATCGGGATTGAACAATGCCAGGCGTGTGACATACAGTGCTGCTCCAGTCCCTCCTGCTCCAATAAATATGAAGAGGGGGATCAAGCTAGGATGTTTCTTGGCCTGACCGATGATCTGGCGGAGCATGGTTGCGACAGAGGCCTCGAGCCCAAACCGAGAGAAAAACTAAGCCGCAAGGCTGGAGATTAAGCACTCACGGCACCTGTTTGGTTTTTTTTTTTTTTGGATCACGTTTTAATGCCATCCTTTGGCTGTGGTTGAAGTTGAAGGTCGTTACGTGAACTTAAAAGAACTGCTATAATGCACACCTTCATACTGCAGAACCCTCATGACATTTTCCTGCCCCTGCCTCTCTGCACGTCTCCTGTTACTGTTTTATCTACAACCCGACCTCACCTCCTGGACCCCCATCCTGCTGCCCCTGCCACCAAAAGCAGTCTACTCTCTGATTTGTAGCCGTCAGCCCAGCCTGCAGCCCCCATGTGAGGACATCCATCACGCCGCAGTCCCTTTCCTCTTCACCATGTCTGTTCCTCTGTGTCTTGCTTTGAGCTCTCGTGTTTCTCCCTTCCTGCCCCAGGTACAGCTGTTCAGAGGAGATCCTGACAGTGGCTGCCATGCTCTCCGTCAACAACTCCATCTTCTACCGACCTAAGGACAAGGTCGTCCATGCTGACAACGCTCGGGTCAACTTCTTCCTCCCTGGTGGGGACCACCTGGTTCTGCTGAATGTTTACACACAGGTCCCTGGGTTTGGGTAAATGGGAATGAGGAGGACACAGGGGACTCTGGTCCTGCTGTATAAACTTAACACCCCCTTTTTCCCTCCCTCCCTTGCTTCATAGTGGGCTGAGAGTGGTTACTCTTCCCAGTGGTGCTATGAGAACTTTGTTCAGTTCAGATCCATGCGCCGAGCCCGGGATGTGCGGGAGCAGCTGGAGGGGCTCTTGGAACGTGTGGAAGTTGGTCTCAGTTCCTGCCAAGGGGACTACATCCGTGTCCGAAAGGTCAGCATTTCCTTAGTCTAGTCTCTTGCTGTCCACCCATTATCTCCTGAGGAGCAAGCTTGTCTGGGGCCAGTGACCTGCGAACATGCCCCTTTCCCTGTGGAAGGTGGGTTCCCCTTGTGCTTTCTTCCTGGGGCACTGGAGGTCTTTACCTTCCTCTAATTCTCCCAAATTAGTCAGCCGTTCCCACTGACTTCCTTTCCTGCCTGCTTCCAGGCCATCACTGCTGGCTACTTCTACCACACAGCACGGTTGACTCGCAGCGGCTACCGCACAGTGAAACAGCAGCAGACGGTGTTCATTCATCCCAATTCTTCCCTCTTTGAGGAACAGCCACGCTGGCTGCTCTACCATGAACTTGTCTTGACCACCAAAGAGTTCATGAGACAGGTGAGGGCACCTTGACCTGCCCAGGCAGGTGGTTTGTGTGGGAGATGGTATTCTGGCATGCGAAAAACCCAGGTTCAGGTTGCTGGGACTGGCAGAGAAAGAGGAAAGCAACTTGATTTAAGGTAGGATAAGATAGAAGGGCATCCATTCTAACAGCTGTCTCAGCATCCACTAAGATCTAACTGTTCTTTCACCAAGTGCTGAATGCATTGTCTCAGTGCTTCAGGGGCTGCAGTGATAATGGTAAACAAAGCAGGTGTGGCCTTTGTCCTGAGTGTATTTTAGTCTAGGTTCAGGCTTTTGTTTAGGGTTAGCTTACTTGTGCTCTTGAACAACATATAACAGAGTGTTGGGGTCTAGAGTATTAGAGTCAGATACCCATTTCCCTTGCCATGCAGTCAAAGGGGAAAGAAGAGAAGCTTTTTAAAAATCATACACATCTCAGAATCTAGGTTGGACAAAAGAGAATCTTGCTGATTTTTTTTCTCTCCTCCTGCAGGTACTGGAGATTGAGAGCAGTTGGCTTCTCGAAGTGGCACCCCACTATTACAAGGCTAAGGAGCTAGAAGATCCCCATGCTAAGAAAATGCCCAAAAAAATAGGCAAGACACGGGAAGAGCTAGGGTGAAGAGCAGGGGACATAACAATCAGAACCTAACACCAGCTCCTTTTCCTTCTGTACCTTATTTAATATCTATTAATAAAAATATTTTTAGAGTAAAGCTATGGGGAACTTTCTTTTTTGGCCACTCGGCTTGTGGGATCTTAGTTCCCTGACCAGGGATTGAACCCTTGCCCTCAGCAGTGAAAAGTGCGGAGTCCTAACCCCTGGACCACCAGGGAAATTCCATGGGGAACTTTTGAGGTTCAGAAAAGAGTGACATGGAAATTGGATCTCATATATTCATGTAGATTTTATTATTTACAAGTTAAATTACACAGCAGCTTTACATAGCATGAGATGGAAAGTAGAGGGGTAGAGTGAAGAGGGGAGGTAACTGGCTCTGAGGCTCTCAGCCGCCTCCACCGCCTCTCTTTGTGCGTAGCAAAGTCTTCAGTGCTGCCTCTGCCCCAGTTCCTGATCAGTCCTCGGAACACAGGTGTAAGTTGGGTTCTGGTTCCGACAGCCCCAGAGCCACCAGGGCTCCCACTAACAGCTTCTTCACAGGTGCGGGGGGTGAATGTGAAGGCATCAGCTAAAGCGAGAAAGGTTAATGTAGCTGGTGTGATGTTCTACTCTGTCACCCTGCACACCACCACCTGCCCCCCGCTGCCCTAGCACTCACTTTGTCAAGGCGATGGCGACAAATGAGGCCGTTGGAATTCAGGTAGAAGGTGGAATAGGCATCATAGGTCCTGGTAAAGGGAGAAAGAGGCTCACTGAGAGAGAGGGTGATTGGTCCCAAAGTTTTAATTCAAGCATTTATTTAAACTAGTAGTTCTTAACCTTTGCTATGTGTTAGATCACCTGAGGATCTTTTAAAAATCCTGAGTTGTACCCTGGGCCCAATTAAATCAGGATGTCTGGCACCAATATTTTAAAAAAGATTCTTGGATAAAAAAAATCCAAGAATCCACTGTGCAGCAGTTTAGGAACTACCAGTGTGGGTTTAGCCTAAGAATTTCTTGGGATTCTACTCTGTGCCAGAAATTTACCAAGTACTTCCTTTACCCAAGGCTGTGAAGCACAACTTAAAGAGACAGGTATTTTCATCTGTTCGTTAAGTATATGAGTCGCTACTATGTGCCAGGTAATGTACATGAAGAAATTGAATTCAGAAGCTTCCTAATATACTCAAAGCCCCTATTTTTGCTATATTAAAGCAGACTAAAACAAAGCCTGCCTTCAAGGAGCCTCCAGTCAAGTCAGGATGGAGGACTGTCTAGGAGACTAGACTACAGACTCCCAAAAGGGTAAGATTAGAAAGTTGTAGTGTGTTTCTTACTTCTCTTACCGGTAAAGCTCCTCCTTGTCACGCTTATAAAAACGAAGAAAGAGCAGGTGGATGGGCAGTCCCACAAGCCGCCAGCGGGCTTGCAAGGTCCAATTCTCAGGGTGGCGTGTCAGCTGCAGAATTTCCAGCCGAAGCTGTGCAAAATAGTTCCAAGCCAGGAAGCGGCAGAGAGTCAGTGACAGAATGTACCATGTCCGGCCTCTGAGAGGAAGAGATGGGGAAGAAATCTCATTACAGCACAATCAGAAAACCAAACTATTCTCTGACAGAGGAACTGGGGATGGTGGTGAGAAGCAACTTAGGACCTTCTCTAACAAGTGAAAATAGCACTAGGTCCTTTTCCTGCCCAAGGCCCTACCCGTTCAATGGATTCTCACTTGGTACGCATGTTCAGGATCTCATTGATGAATTCCACATCCGATGAGTAGAGAGTGTAGTCGTGGGAGTGAAGGAAGAGATTGGGAAGCTAGGTGGAAGAAGAAGGCATGAGACCAGGAGGAAAGAAAAGATGATCCCACTTCTCAGTTTTCTATATTGAGTGTCTCCTTAATCCTGAGTGAAAGGTTATCTCATCCCTAATTCAAACCGAGGAGTATCTTTTCCTTGGGAAATGTTTGGAACCTATTTTGAAGGCTGTCTCATGGTTCCAAGAAAGAATCCAGTTGACTGACTGACTTCCTATTTTTAAGAATTACCTACATCTCTCCCCATTTTGGACAAAGGCCGCTTTTGCATGGACTTACCTCTTGTCTCAGTCTCTCATACATGACAGCCAGGTGCTCCTCCATACTTGGATCTCCTGACGGAGTGGCAGGGGAAGGGTGGGCGGTTCCAGGGGCTTGGAAAGGTATCAGAGCTCCAGGACAGGGGCAGGGAGGTCCCTCAAACAGGCTCCTGAGCCCATCCAGGCAGCCGCTATGTAACTCGGGTCCTGGTCCCTCCTCCCCCTTTCCTGGGGGGAGAACCACCCATGGTGAGGTGAGGGCTTGGACCTGAGGGAGAGGTAGTGGGGGAGCTGGGGGAAGCAGTCGGGTGGGAGGGCTTGGGGGTGGGGGAGACCAGAAAAGAGGCAAAGATGGAGAAGTGGTTGTTGTGGAGTGAGGCCAAAGGGGTGGGAATGGTAGAGCCCATGGAGAAGACTGGTCCTAAGGAGGAAGAATAAAAGAGAAAAAAAATAAGAATCCAGCTGCCTAATGCCCCTCCATCCAAACTCTGCCCATTAACATGCTTCCAATTCACCAGTTCCTTCTGACAGGAAAGATCAAATTACTAGAGGAAAAATTCATCTCCATCTCTGCTTAAAACAGGAGGATATACTTTCTTGTGACTTAAGTACAAATATCTACCCAAAATAGCAAATACGTTTAGATTTAAGATTCCAAACCTGTTTGGGGGCAGGTCTGTCTCTAACAGCAAGAATCACAAGAGTGCATACTTAAGAATGAACAAATGAATGAATACCAAACAGGGCTCGTTATATTGTGGATGAAATGATTAGGCCTCTAACACAACTCCAGGAGTGTGTGAGGCAGCTGTGGCAGAAAAAAGAACATCCAACTGGAACTAGGAGACTTTGGAGTTCCAATTCTATAATGTAACATAAGGCATTCTAATTCCCTCAGCCTGAGTTTCCCATAAATGTCCTATAAATAAGGACGATGAAGCCACACTGAGTCACAATGAGGACTTTATGAGATAATAAATGTTAATAAAACTTTGCGACCCGTAAAGTAGTATATAAATGTAAGCTCATCACTTGGGATCCTCTAATGACACGAAAAAGCCCAGGAGACTGTTAAAGGCTGGATGGACCTCATGATGCCCCTGGTTTACTGATGTTGAAACTGCGATGAGGCAGAGGTCACTCAAAGTCAGGCCTGACTCGAGCTCCTGCGTTTTCAAGGAGCACCCCGAGGGGTCTCATTATCCGGGAAGGCGGGCAGGCCGCGCGGGTACCTCTGTCCCCGACGGTGTCCCGGAGGCGCCGTCTCCGCCGGGGGCGTCGTCTCCGCCAGGGGCGTGGCCATCTTGCCCGCCCGGGCACAGGGGCCCGAACCGGGTCCACTCGGGCCAGCCTTCCCGCCGGGACAGCTATCCCGGTGCAAGAGGCGTGGGCTGCAGAGCGCGGCCCGCAGGTCCGTCTGGTCGGATCCCTGGAGGCGCCGCGAACCTCTCCGCCCTCTGTCCTTCAAATCACCTCCAGGCACAGGTAACCGCGAAGACGCGGGAGAAATGCGGACGCACCCCACCGCGCCAGCCTCAATCCCGCCTGCCCCCCAAGATCCGGAAGACAGACGTCTCGTGCGCGACAGCAGGCTGGCAGCGCCGCCCTCCGGTCCCTGAGACCCCTCGCCCCTCCACGCGCTGCTCCGCACAGGTGGGAAGCAGCGGTGGGACGTCAGTACGCCTGCGCGAAACGGAACGCGCGCTCCGCCCCACGCGCCGGCTGAGGAGGGTCTCTCCCCGCCCCCTCCCCTCCCCTCCCGCTTCCCCTCGGCTCTCACCTGGGGACGAGCCTGATAGGCGCGGAGGCAGGGGCCGAGGCGCCGGGCCGCCCCCCGGCTGGGCTGGTACATGATCTTCCGGGAATGGAGAGAGCGCCTCCTGTGTCCGGCCTCCGGCCTCCTCACAGGGGTGAGCGCGCCCCGGAGCCGGCTTCTTGAAGGGGAAAGGAGGGGGGGGTGAGGGGCTGAGGGGAGGGAAACGGAGATGTTGCGCGCTTGCGCACTGCGGCGGGTTCCAGGGAGGCGGTGAGGCACTAGGTCTACAGTAAGTGCGCCTGCGCTCGCCGAATCGGAGGCAGCCTCAGGGCGCTTGCGCAGTAAATTAGCGGCCTAGAGCACGGCTCTCACCTGTACGCTTGCGCAAAAGTAGGCGCTGATGGGTGAGGAGTGGGACTGAAATAATGACATACGCAGTTCTCAGTAACGCTCGTGGTAAAAAATACTTTATTGCTCTGGTTAAAAATAAGATACAAATGACTTGGCACTGGTTAAAAAAAAAAGCCTGTAGAATGAATAAATGAATTAATGAATACATCCACGGTGAGGGCAAGCTTTGACTAGGTCCTGTGTAAGATAGGAATAATGATTTTGAAGGTGTGAGAGGGGGCTGCGGTCACCAAGGCCTGGTGCTGCGACGTTCATGCAAGTTTCGAATGAACCTGGCGTTGAACATGTCCCCACCCATTGTCCAAGACTGGGCTGGTGGAACCTGGGCCTGTGGAGTAACTGTGTGCATGGGTTCCTCCCCAGACCCATGCTGTGAGAAGACCTGCTCCTCAATGGCACACCTAGTAGGTGGGAGGGAGATGGAGAGTGGGTTACACGGGTACTAAAGTGAGGATTAAGATCACAGCTTCTTCAAGGTCTGTGAGGCTCTTGTGGAGAGGACAAATGATGGGGTATGAGGCTGGAACCAGTGGTGCTATGTCCAAACCTGAAACCCCACAGAGTGGACTGGTGCCAAAGGGAAGCACCAGAGCTGAACCTATGGGGAAAGAGGCTTGTAGGATGTTAGGTGGAAGGCTCTGTGAGAGGAGCTGGTGTCCAGTTCAGAGAGTGAGATTTAGGAGGAGGTAGTAGCTGAGAGTGATGTTAGAAAAGGGGTCAGAGGTGTTGAGAGGCTGGCAGGGGAGGGGCTCAGACCTCACCTATTCTCTGTTTCCTGTTCCCCCTGCTTCAGTTCTTGGTTGCCTGTGGAAATACCAGGCATGTATATGGGAAGGCTGGAGTAGGTAGTGAATATGGCCTACTTGATTTGAGGGTAAGGAGATGAGTAACTTACCTGTATTGGGACATGAGGCATTCAACCGCCCATGGCGGCTATAGCTGCAGCTTTGGGCTACCAGCCCTGGGGGAGTCCCGCTGTAGAAGAAATGTGAAATGATGGGGAAGAGGCTACAGGATGAAAGATGAGTGGGTATGGAGGAATCAGGGGAGAAGAATAAAAGAACACAGGAACAGAGGGGGTAGTTATCATTCCTATGGGGTTTAATACAAGTTGTGCCCCAGAAAAGGGAAGGGAGATCATTTTACACCCCAAGGTTTTCTGGAGCAGTCCTGATTTGCTGCTTTGTTATTTCTAGTTGAGGCAATGTGTTAAGCGTAAGGTTAAATGTGATCGAAATCATGTTATAAAAAGATTCAGGGGAATTCCCTGGTGGTCTAGTGGTTAGGACTCTGTGCTTCCCCTGCGGGGGGCACAGGTTCCATTCCTGGTTGGGACATTAAGATCCCACAAGCTACGCAGTGCAGCCAAAAACAAAAAATGGATTCACAGAAAGGCAAAAAAATTTTGCTGAACCAGGTGCTCTCATGTTTTGAGTTGGAAAAACACAGTTACCTTAATTATAGGATACCTTAGCCAGAGGGGAAGAGGGAGTGGCAAGGCTGAATTTAGGAAAAGGATTGTCTTGAGAAAGAGATCCAAGGGTTTAGAGAAGAATAATCCAAGAAACAATTAGGGGATTGTTATCAGAAGGCAATTAATTGGCTCCTCGAGATGTTAGTAAACCTTAACATCTCAGCAAGGGCTGGCCTGGGGTAAATGGTAGGAGTTACTAGAGAGCTAGAGGTTTCTGGAGAGAATGGAGGAATAGATACAGAAGCCTACATGGAGGGATCCAGTGACTACATTAGAGACAGAATCTGCAGGAGAAAATCCAGCAGTGAAGATGGGGACAGGCAGACACCAGATCCTGCGAGGGGTGCTCTAAGCCTCCTTGCTGGAAGATCTGCAGATCTCAGAGGTGAGGAAGAGGGCCAGAGGTCCTGAGAGCCCAGGAAAATACAGGGTGACGCACAAACGAGGCTGAGACCTTAAGGTTTGTTTGGGTCTTTGTTTTTTTTTTTCATTGAAAATGTCCATTTAAAAAACACAAAAGAGTTCACGCTTTATTCAGACAACACTGAGAGGGAGAAGAAAAAGGAGGAGTGAGTCAGAAAAAGAGGGAGATCCTGCTCCCAAGGATTTGGGGGAACACAGTAGGGGTACCTGAACTAGTACACATCCAGAGGGTAAGGAGGGAAAGGATGTTCTTTAGCCTGGGTATGGAGCAGGGGAGGATTCTTGCTATGGAGGAAAGAAGAGAGGGGAGGCCAGAGGAAGAGTTCCCCCATCATCATCAAGACAATCTCACAAGACAGGAATCTATCAGCATATCTAGCTACTGGGGAGGGATGGATGTGAGAGGGTATTCCAGGAGCTAATAGAGCCTTGAGACTCAGGCTTAGCTTCTGAAACTTGGCTAAGAGTGATCCTAGGGTGTTTGCTGGGATCTACTGCCAAGAAACAGACTCCTTCAGAGATCCTGGACCTAGCGGAGGTGGTAGTGTCTATAGAAGCGTGGTGAGTCTAGAGTCCCACAGCAGACGTCAGCTCGGGGGTCCCCTGACAGATTAACACATACACAAAACATGTGGAGATTAAGAGTTTGGCAATGTTGAGTGGATCCCGTGGGGAGCTGGTAAGTCCCTGTCCTACCTGACTGGACTGCTATGAAGCAGAGTTCGTTCAGTGGCTGGCGTCAGCAGGCTGATAGGGTAGCTGCAGCCGGTAGCACACAGCAGTATTAGAGCTACCAGGAGACAGTGCAGAGGGACTACTGGATTTATTCCATGGATAAGACTCTCTTAAAAAGGTTTCCCTGGCAGAGGAGGCCTTTGGACCTTCCATGATGTTCTAGAATCTGACAGCAAGCAAGAGTGTGCTTCTCTGGATAATTAGTATGAGCTGCCCAACCAAGAGGCCTGGCAGCAAATCAGGCTGTCTGTGGGAGTGTTCAGAGCCCAAGTTAGGAGAGAAGGGCTGCTTTCTATGGTAAGAAAAGCTATGTAGTGTTAGGCCACCTGGGACCCTGACCACCCAGTTGTCCAAGAAAGGGGTAAAGGGAATCCTACGGGTTCTTGTCAAGTTCCCCTAGATGCTGGGGGATGCAATGGGAGATTGAGTCTGGGGTTCTCAGGGAGAAGGGTCTCCACCCGCGCCAGGTCTCCCAGGGAGGGGAGGGGGTTAGCAGTCTGTCAGTATCGACTGTCATCAGAGCGGGGAAGGGAACTGGGGAAGGATGTTATGGACAGGAGAGGGGGAGAGGGAAAATGGAGGGGAGAGAAAAACAGAAAGAGAAGTCAGAGGTGAAGAGAAAGCTGAAGAGAGAAATAAAAGAGAGGCCCAGTCCCTGCCTGCCGAGGTGGGCTCCCGCCACACAAGGCACTGAGCCGGGGCAGGTGGCTTTCAGGCTGTGTCAGAGATCCTGCCCCCTCCCAGCAAGTGTTAAACCACGATTTCCCAACCCGCCCCCTGCCACCAGTGGGTCTGCGTTCTTCCTAACCTTCCTCTAGGCATTAGCGTCCCTAGGCTCCCCCTAAGTCCTATTCTGCTCCTTCACTGTAATTTATTTCCAGACCGCTTCCACACACATCTTCCAGTATATTCTCAAAACGTCTCAGGAGTCTCCAATCCTCCTGTCCCGTTGCTTCATGTCTGATTTACACTGCCCTCTGCCATTCCTAACTGCCCTGTCTGAGAGTTCTGAGGCTCCCTAACCCTCCAGCTCCTGTTACCTGGTGCGGCGCCGCTGGGCAGGGCTGCCCCCAGGGTCGGTAGCAAGCAGAAGGCGGGCAGTGGGGTGTGGGGGGCACAGGCGCAGGGAACGCAGCAGCTCCTGCTCCGGCACAAAGGGGCGGAGGGGGCCCCGTTCTGGTGAGTTTCCCAGGCTGCTGGAGCGAGGGGGTGGGTGGGCTGGAGGAGTCGCACGGCGAGGGGCCCTGTTCAGGGGCCACGGAGGCTCCACAGCTACCTTCAGAACTGGGGGGAAGGAGAAAACAGAGCAAGACGGAGAAAGAAGGAAAAGGACAGGGAAGGGAGTCGTGAGAGCAAAGACCAGGGAAGGAAAAAGAGAAGTCAGAGCCTTAAGAGAGAACAAATCATTCCCCTGGGTTGAGGCCCCCCAGGCCCAGCCCCCCAGCCCAGTCTTACACTCTCGGTCACTAGAGGAGTACGGCTTTATCTCTCCCTCTGCTCGCTTGGGGGGCAGCTTCCTTGCTGGAGCTGGGAGTGGAGAGGACACAGGTGAGGTCAGTGAGGTGCACACGTGCGCCCTCTTCCCGGCCACTACCCCCGCGACCCCAAACCTCTGGTCCCCGACACCACATTTCCTCCTGGGCAAGGAGGCGTCAGCTCCGCCGTGGAAGAAGCTCTGTGGCAGTGCCATCACACCAGAAGGGAATTCGGGGGGAAGGCTGGAGCATTTTGAGGAGAGCCAGAAGGAGGAGGCCGAATGCAGAGTTGGGGGAAAGATCCGGGGGAGACTCTGGGGCCTGGGAGGTACAGGAGAAGGGTGGCCAAGGGAGGCGAGCTCTTACTGTCAGTGGGCGCTGTCAGGCCCCCCTGGGATTCGGGGGCAGAGGAATGGTCCCAGCCGGGCCAACGAGGACCCCAGGTCCCTCTAGATGAGATGGACAAAGCCCTTGGTTAATCAGGAACTGCTGTGGAGAGGTTAGGGGAGGTTGGGGTGGGGCAGAACCTCTCCTTCCAGGGCAAAGATAGGAAGAGACTTACTTTTTATTGGGGCGGGGGGGGCGGGTGGTGGAAAGGATGAGGAAAAAACACAGACATCTGGAAAGAAGCTACCGAGAAAATAAACGGGAGGCTAACAGACTGTCCAAGCTCAGCCGCCCACCTCCTCTCTTCTCTACTTGCCCCTCCCTTTCCCTCTCAAGAGGTTCTTTCCCCATCATGTGTGGCAGAGGAGACTGCCCAGTGGATCCAGTTTTAGGGTCCCCTCCCCTGTAGACCTGGTCTTCACTGTCCTTGTTGGCTCTCTCCCTCTCACAGCCTTTGCTCAGTAGGAGCCAGACGGAGGGGACGTCTTGGAAATCAAAGCCAGTCACAGATATGAACTGCCCCTCCATCCCTGATACCGGCAGATGCTAGTCACTGGTGACACTCTTGTTTCCCGGCCACAGAGGAGGTAACCACTAGCCACAGAGCAGCTCCTTCAGAAAGAGGGCCCTTCTGTGCAGGTGTGCACTGCACAGGCAGCAGAAGGCTGCACCCCTCTGCCTTGAGAAGGAAGAAAGGGTAGGACTCAGCCTGGCAGGGAGCATGTGTGGGGATGGGGATGGAATGAGGAACCTGGGCCACATTTCAGTACCTCCTAGGCTAGGTTTCTCCATTATTTGGTTGGAAGTGTTACAAATTCTGAGTGTTATCTTCAAAAACTAGTATTTAAGCTTTGGACTATTCATGTCACTATTCTATGACTGGAAGCGGAAGGGGAAACTGCACTTGCCTGTAGCTCACTGGCTTTCAGAGCCTGAGGGGTTTAGGGAGGAACATGACTCTGGCCTATTTTGATGGGCCTGCAGCAGCAAGAGGCTCCATCAATGTCTATGGTCAAACAGGCTTCCAGTGAGCTTGCTTAGTTAAAAGTCTTGCCAGGTATAAAATACACTGAGTTCCCATGGGTAATGTCTGCTGGAGACTTGGGTTGCTTTAGGATTCTCTCAAATTGCCCACAGATCAGACACTGAGCTCCTGGTGGCCTCCAGAGTGACTAGCCATGAGAGCACTACAGATCCACCCATCCAGTGCAGCTTTACCAGCGGGCATAGGATCGAGCGCAGCAGCACGCGAGTGTCGAGTTGCCCTCAGAGAGGTAGCAGGGGGCCCTGTGAGGAAGGAAGCGGCGGTGCCCCTCAGTGAGGGGGCCGGGGGGACCAAGAATTCACCTCTTTCCTTCCCCTCACCCCAACTGCTTGACCAACACACAAAGGTGAGAAAACTTACGATGCTGATGGGCAAAGAAGCCTTCGAAGATCACAAAGTTGTTCACCTGTAAGACAAAATGAGAGAAATAATAGTTGTCCGTTAAGCTACTCAGCACATACTTGGGTATAGAACCCTGGGCTAGAAAAACCACAGCAGGAACAAAAGCCAGCCTTCCTGTCCTTGTTGACAGACTCAGTCAGAATTTCAGGACCTGACAAGCTGATCCTAAAGCTGGACTGCAGAGGACCTCAAATAGCCAAAATAATCTTCAGGATTAACAAAGGAATTTGGGGAGGATTCACACTTCCTAAGTTCAAAGCTTACTGCAAAGCTATGGTAATCAAAACAGTGGTAGAAACACAAAATAGACAAACAGACCCTTGGAATGAACAGAGTCCAGAAATAGTCAACTGATTGTCAATACAAGTGAAAGACTTTTCAAAAGGGAAAGTATAGACTCTTCAACATCTGGTGTTTGGACAACTGAATATCTACATGCAAGATACTGAATTTGGATAAAAAAATAGCTAAAAATGGATTAAAGGGGGTTCCCTGGTGGTCCAGTGGTTAAGGCACTGCACTTCCACTTCAGGGGCCATGGGTTCAATCCTTGGTTAGGGAAGTTCTGTGTGCCATGGAGTGTGGCCAAAGAAAAATAAAACCCCATAAACAGGAGGACATATCTGCAAATCATACATCTAATAAGGGTGTCGTGTCTAGAACATAAGGAACTCTTCCAACCCACGAACAAACAAGCAACAAACACAATTTAAAAAGGGGCATAATATGACCCAGCAATCCTGCTGCTGGGCATACACACTGAGGAAACTAGAATTGAAAGAGACACGTGTACCCCAATGTTCATCGCAGCACTGTTTACAATAGCCAGGACATGGAAGCAACCTAGATGTCCATCAGCAGACGAATGGGTAAGAAAGCTATGGTACACAGACACAATGGAATATCACTCAGCCATTAAAAAGAATACATTTGAATCAGTTCTAGTGAGGCGGATGAAACTGGAGACTATTATACAGAATGAAGTAAGTCAGAAAGAAAAATACCAATAAAGTATACTAATGCATATATATGGAACTTAGAAAGATGGTAACAATAACCCTGTATGTGAGACAGCAATAGAGACACAGATGTATTGAACAGTCTTTTGGACTCTGTGGGAGAGGGCGAGGGCGGGATGATATGGGAGAATGGCATTGAAACATGTAAACTATCATATATGAAACAAATCACCAGTCCAGGTTCGATGCATGATACAGAATGCTCAGGGCTGGTGCCCTGGGATGACCCAGAGGGATGGGATGGGGAGGGAGGTGGGAGGGGGGTTCAGGATGGGGAACACATGTACATCCATGGCGGATTCAAGTCAATGTATGGCAAAACCAATACAATGTTGTAAAGTAAAATAAATAAATAAAAATTTTTTTAAGTAAAAATAAAAAAAAAATAAAAAGGGGCATAGGGCTTGAACATTTCTCAAAGAAGACATGCAAATGGCCAATAAGCACTTGAAAAGATGCTCAACACCATTAGTCAAAAGGGAAGTGCAAATCAAAACCACAAAGAGAAACAACTTCACAACCATTATTATGGCTATTATAAAAAGAAAAATAATAAATTTTGGTGAGGATGTCAAGGCACTAGAGCTAACATACATTGCTGATGGAGATGTAAAATGCTGCATTCACTATGGAAAAAGTTTCTCAGTTCCTCAAAAAGTTAAACACCAGATTACCACATGATCCAGGAATTCTACGCTTATATACTCTTAGGTATATATCCAAAAAAACTAGAAATATATATGCTTGGAGACATGGCTGGCCCAAAGCTAAATAGCTACACAGGGGAGAACTGGGACTCAAACCCCAGACTCCTGATTCTAGCTGAGGTATGTCGGTCAGGAATACAATGTAGTCATCAGGGTGGGCTATGGGTTCGAATTCAAGCTCTAACATTAGCTGTGCACACTTGGTCAAGTCCCTAATCTACAGAAACCCAAAATGGGGTCAATAAGAACTACCTCAAAGAAATGTACAAGGATCAACAGAGATAATCCAATGTAGATACCAGAGCTCATAAAACATTAATCGTTATGTTACTGTATATCTATATATATGTATTTATCTACCTATCTATATCTATACACTCTATTGGAGAAGGAAATGGCAACCCACTCCAATATTCTTGCCTAGAGAATCCTGTGGACAGAGGAGCCTGATGGGCTGCTGTCCATAGGGTTGCACAGAGTTGGACACGACTGAAGCGACTTAGCATGCATGCATGCATTGGAGAAGGAAATGGCAACCCACTCTGGTATTCTTGCCTGGAGAATCCCAGGGACAGAGGAGCCTGGTGGGCTGCCACCTATGGGGTTGCACACAGTTGGACATGACTGAAGTGACCTAGCATGCACACACTCTACACTGCCCTGCTCTTACATGTACCTGGGTAATGCATTTGATGCCAGATACTGATACTACCTTCCTTCTGTTGCTCTCTGCTGCCTCTTAATGGAGAAATGATGTCCTGCACATTCTAAGCAGACCCTGTCTATCTCCTGTCTTGACTCTTCTGTAATGTCTACCATGACATTATTCTCCTCCAACAAGCATATGCTCAGCACTCCAGCCAAACAAAAAACTGCTTGCAGTGCCCTGAAAAGTATATTAATACCTCTCTGACTTTGCTCATGTTTCTTCCTGTATGAAAAGCACTTTAGCTTGTCCACTTCTGTCCTCCTAACAAACACTTTTCAAGATTAAGCCAAGTCTTCCTTTACCCAAGTGAGCACTCACTTTATGCTTCCTCTGTAAGCACATCAATGAATCACATTACAATGGATTAACTGTCTGTGCTTCTATCCAAGGCTTGTCAACCCAATCCCAAGCTCACTCAGCAACACTGCTTCAGCAGTTCTCTTGACTTTCTCAGTTCTTCCCACTTTCTCTGACATCATCAAATTTTCTGAGTCATTTTTATGCTGTTTGTTCTTATGCAGCTAAGAATCAACTCTTTTGATCCATGGCCCTCTCGAGCTCTTGCTCTATTTCTGTTCACCTTAAATCAGGATTTAAAAGAGTCACCTATTCTTGCTGTCTCCAGTTCTGAGCTTCTTAATCTCTTAAACCAGGGGTCCTCAGCCCCTGGGCCACACAGCAGGTCTGTGGCCTGCTAGGAACCCAGCCACATATCAGGTGAGCAGTGGTGGGCGGGCCAAAGCTTCATCTGTATATACTGCTCTTCATTGCTCCCATTACTCCCAGAGCTCCGCCTCCTGTGAGATCAATGGCAGCATAATCAATGAAATGCATATGAAAAATCCTGAAACCACTCCCCCCTCCCCCCACCTGCACTGGGTCCATGGAAAAATTATCTTCCACGAAGCCAGTCCCTCGTGCCAAAAAGGTTGAGGACCGCTGTGACCTAAACTCACTCTATCCAGGCTTCCACCCACCACTGCGTTGAAACTGCTTGTTAGGATCACCAGTGGGCTCAGGCAGCTAAATCCAATGGTCACTTCTCAGACCTCTTCTTACCTCACGGATCAGCAGCATCTGACTCAGTAAGTCATTCCTTCCTTCTGCACTTTCTCCACTGGCCTTCCAGGGCACTTCTAATTTTGCATCTACTTCACTAGTCACTCCTTGGCTGCATTTGCTGCTACTTCTCCTCCCAGACTTTCCAAGATGCCTGAGGGCTCAAGTCCTTGGACCACTTCATCAATAACTCACTCCATGGTGATTCTCATCCTGTCTCGCTGCTTTCAGGTATCCTACAGGTGCTGAAAACTCTCCACCCCAAACCTCTTCTCCCAACGCTATAGAAGCAACCAACTGTCTACTCAACCTGAACTCACCACAGACATCTCCAGTTAACATATTCAAGGTGGACTCCTACTATTCCCCGCTCCAAAGGTGCTCTACCTTCCATCTCAGTTGACGCAATTTCATCCTTCCAAGTGCTCCGGCCAACAACTTTGGGATCACCCTTAACTCCCTCTCTTTTTTCTCCACAATCAATCAAGAAACCTTATTTGCTTTAACTTCAGAATACCTAAAATCTGACCACTCCTTCCCACTGCCACCGTCTTGGCCTGAGCCACCACCATTTATCATCAGGAATGTTGCTGCTTAACCTGCTTGCGCTCTCACTCCTCTGCTGCGTATTCTTAACAAGCAAAGTGCTCTGGTTTAAAGTACGTCACATTAGGGACTTCCCTGGACTCCAGTAGCTAAGATTCCACATTCCCAATGCAGGGGACCTGGGTTCAATTCCGGGTAGGGGAGCTAGATCCCACGTGCCACGAATAAAAGACCCTGGATGCCACAACTAAAGACCCTACAGCCTTGATGGAGACCCGGTGCAGCCAAATGAATATTAAAGGAAGTCCTATCATATTCCCCCTCTGCTCAAATCCCTATGATGGCTCTCCTTTTTTCACTAAGAGTAAAAGCCAAAGTTTTTGCAATAGACTGCAGGGCCCTAAGTGTCTTTCCTTCCCTGTTACTGCTCTTATCTCCTCTACCACACCCCCCCACTCACTCACACTGCTTTAGCCACACCAGCCAAACTTCCAGGCCCACTCCACCTCATGGCCTTCACACTAGCCATTGCCTCTGCGTGGGATGCTCCCCCTCCAGGTATTAATGGCTCATAGTCTCACCTCTTTAAGTTACTGCTCAAGTGACACTTTCTCAATGAGGCCTTTCTGCTTATCCCATTTAAACTTGCAATCCCACATACTCCCACCCTCACTAGGGCATTCCCAAAGCTTCTTACTTGTTCTTGTTTTCCTAGAGTGCTTATCGACCAGAGTATCTACTTGTTTATTACGTTTGTCTCCCCAAATAGAATATAAGTTCTGTAAGAACAGAGACTTTTTTCTGTTTTATTAAACCAAGTATTCCTAAAGCCCAGAATACTGCTGGGTGCTCAATAAATATATCCGGAATGGACAGACAGTATTAGCAACATTATATTGCATCTACTTACAAACAAACCACCTACCCCCCAAATAAACCAAATCTCTCTGTGGATAGGGAACATATATTGTTCCGAGCCCTTACTAAATCTTGACTGACTAAGTAATGGCCTAGGTGAAAATGAAGAGATGAAAAGGAACTGACTTATGTTTGGGGTATAAACATGCTTTTAAGGGTACACGACAGTCCAGGATGAAGAATAAAAATAGATGAGATGATAATGAAACAGCTCCAGGATGAGAGATGGTATCCCCCGATCCCACCCCTGAGCTTAGCTGTATAAAAGAATTCCTATCCAATGGGGACTAGGGACTGCTTGGAAGGTGCCTCTTCTTTGCCCCCCAAAGACTAGGTAAATTCAGTGGGAACACTCAGTGGGTATCTATTCTCTGAAACTTCTAACCTGTGGGACGGTGGTCTCCAGGTTGTAGTGTTTATTCAGGAACTTCAGCAGCTTCTGGGAGGGTCTGTCAATGGCCAGTTGGTGTGGTTCAACTCGCTCCTTCTGCAGGGAACAAGAGACTCAGGGTAGGAGGAGGTGTGGGGAAAGCAGGCCAACAGGAATCCTGGGAAGGATATGGGAACATGGTGGGGGTGGGAGGATGGGAGGCAGGGCCTTTGGGACGACTGAAGGCCTCTGGGAAGAGCTGGCGAAGAGATAAGCAATACCTGCAACATATGCTGGAAGAGTTCTCGTCCGTGGCCGTGACGCTGAAGTGACTCGTGGATGTAAAAGTCCAAGATGCAAAGTGGTTCTACCTCATTGTGAGCCTCACGATCATCCTAGGAGGTGAAAGAACAACAAAGACTTTCCAGGGGCGGTGCAGTGGTCAAGAATCCGATTTCTAATGCAGGGGATGCGGGTTCCATTCCCAGTCAGGGAACTAGGATCCTACATGCTGCAGGGCAACCAAGCCCATGCAACACAACTTTGTTCCAGAGCAATGAGAGAAGCCCATGCCCCACAACTAGGAGAAGCCCCTGCATTGCAACAAAGAGCATGCACCACAATGAAGATCCAGAGCAGCCAATAATAATTTTTAACTTAAAAAGATCTTCTAGGACTCAAACATTGCTGCCACCTCCAGCACTTCTGTTCTCAGGAGCCAAGGCATATGAATTTTCAGTTTCCAATGACACTCACCAGTACAAAGAGTTTCTTATATCCAACTTTAAGAAAGCCAACAATGGCTCCTTTTCCAGCCCTGTAGGATGGAGAAAATAACAATAGTGAGCACCTATTTGGAAGAGGTAAAGTCAAAACAGGGAAACCGGCTGGGGGAGGAAGGAATTAAGCACAGGATGGAAGAGCACTTGGCACTCACGGTCGAGCTGAAGTATCTTTGAGTATATACATAACATGGCGATTACTCTGCATCCTGGATGCACTGGTTATGGGAGCAGGAAGATGCTGGGCCTGCCAGGAATTTTAAGACAGACTTTCTACAGGTCCCTTCCAAAGGATCCCTGCCTCCCTACCAGCTGTCCCCAGAGGCCTCCCCTTTACCGCATGGAGACTCCCCAGTACCTTAGCAGAGGCCTTGCCCAGCTCATCTACAATGGTCATAATTTGCTGCTGCAGATCAACACTACAGAAAGAGAGGAGATGAGTCAGATAGTCACTGAGTTAAAGGGTCCTGGGCAATCACTCCCTGGGAACCTGGGCCATAACCCCAGGTCAGTACTTCACGCCCTCCCTCTATCTTGGAGTCTTCCAATCCGATTTCCCACCCTACTCTGAAACCCAAACTTCTGCCACACCTCCTTTCAGGGTGGTACACTCCCTTCTCCCTAAAGTTACTGTGGGGAAGCAGAAAGGGCAGATCAACCATATCCTTCGGCTGGGACCATACATTGGGCCAAGCGGTGAAAGGTGGCCGATTCAAGCCCCGATCAACCCCACAAGGTCTAGGGTCAAAGGTCACCAAAAAGGCGAGCCAGGACATCAAAAGGAGCGGTCACTAGTCAACGCGAGAAGGGGGCGTGGTGCCTGGACCAGGTTACGAGAGGAACCGGGAGAGAAGGGCCGTGGGGAAGATTTGAGATGTCACCGGGCCGGCGTTGTGGTTCCGGGTCGGCGGGCCGGGGGCCTTAGGTGCTGGTCCAGCACCGTGATCCGCTCCGGGAGCAGCGCGTCCACATCGAACGGGAACTCCATGGCCCATTGTGCGCGGTCGGACCCGCCCCACGCGACGTCACTTCCGCCCCTCCCACCGCAATCTGTATTTCCCCCGCCGCGCCTGCAGGTCCCCAGGGGACCGCCCCTCCCCGCGCTCCCCTCCTCCATCACTCGCCTGTATCGCGGCTGCAGGCCCCGGAGACCCCAATCTTCTTGCCAGACCAGCTGTCGCTTAGCAACAGCACTCACCCCATCCTCGCCGCCCACGGCAGCGGGCGCCATAGCAACGCATTTTTGGGGCCTAATGTCTCATTCTCCAAACCTTTCAGCCCCTCAGTGAACAGCTGGGTATAGTGACAACACTGTGCCTCCGGCATAGGGGGCCACAAGTGATCAAGAGAGAATGGTACAACTGCTCATTTCAGGTGGCTTCTGGTCCCAAGAGCCCACCGGCAGGGTTGGCTTAAACCTGACCACTACTCTCCCCACAGCAGCACCCACTGCCCACTCCCTCACCAACCCCAACCCCCCCCAAAGCATTCATTTGAAATTCAGCCCAGAGACAGGATACAGCTTTATTGTGGGAAAATGCAGCTGGCACAAGTCTGAAATAGTAACAATGTATAACCCATCTAGTTACAACAGCAGGGACTGAGGTTTCCCATACAAATCTGTACTGCCCTCCCTCAGCCTCATGAGTATTCATCCCTTTCACCAACAATCATCTCTGGTGATTGAGCTTGCCACTGGCCACAAAGTAGACACAACTCTTCAGGATGAAGTATTGTGTAGGAGACACGCTGGTTCCCGTCCCAGTCTACACCTACAGGGCACTCTAGGGGCCCGCCTGCTCAGCGGAGGTGGCTTCAGTGGGGGCCCTGAGTGGCACCTTGGGCATTGACTCAGGTGGAGGGCCACTTTCTTCTCGGAGATGGCCCTGGTAGAGCCGGCGAAGGCGGGACAGCTCTCTCTCTGGTGGCTGTTTCCAGCAGTACCATGGATACCAGGGGTCACCAGAAACCAGAGTGGGGGCTGGTGGAGTAGCACTCACAGCTCCATGAGAATTACTGAAGTCAAGGTCCCGGGGTTCAACCTGGGGAATGTGGTAACTGAGGAGACCTAGGGGGTTAAAAATAAAAGAGAAAGCCAGGGGAGAGGAAAGGGTAATTCAGATTAACAAAGATAATAAGGAAAATAAGATATAAAAAGAGGAAAGGGCCAATCAGAGCCACTGGGTACATTTATGCATGTGGTGTGCCACCCAAAGTAACTGGCCAAGGGGGCAAGTGTGAGCTGACGTGCTGCCTGGGCTCTTGCCTGCCAAGCTGTGCAGTCCTGTGCCAGGGTGAGGAAGCTGCATCTACCCTAACAGAGGGCTACCTGTTCCTAACTTATACAAAAGTGTCATCGAGCCCAGGGTCAAAAATTTATACAAAGTTCTTATGATCTAGCCATGGCACTGGGACCAACAGTTATAAAATAAGAAGGCAGAGAAAGAACGAAGGGACAGGGCAATGACAAGGTAAGAGACTCAGGAGAGGAAACTAAAGGACTCTGGAATGATGAAAGGAGAGATTCTTGAGAACATGCTGGGTACTACTTCTCAGATAGCTGGGAGGACTTATATCCACTCTCCAGCCCTAAATCACTATCCTTATGCCTAAGAAAACTGCTCTGTGCCCCTTCTCATGCTCACCATGATCCCTGGCTTTCTGGATAGCCTGGGTCAACTTCTTGTGTTGCTTCATACAGACCCCTGTGGGGAGAAAAAAGGTAACTCACAGCTCATTTTGTAAGGCACAGTAAATAAAGAACCCACCTGCTTCCTTATCGTGATTGAAGGTTAGTTATGGAAGACCAGCTCTACCTAATGACCCCATTCCCCTGACCTCTCCATGAGCCTCGGTTTCCCCTTCTGCTCAGTGGCAAGAATGTTCTCTGAGAACCAGGATGAAGACTTAGGAGGGTCTGGCCAGTACAGAGAAGCCATTTAATGGTAAAGGCTTCACGACAGGGAGCAGAACACCATTCAAAAGGCAAATGTGGTGGGACTTTCCTGGTGGCCCAGTGGCTAAGACTCCCACTCCAATGCGGGGGACCTGGGTTCCATCCCTGGTCAGGGAACTAGATCCCACATGCCACAACTAAGAGCCTTCATGCTGCAACTATAGATCCCACATTCCACAACTAGAAGCTCAAGGATCCTGTGTGCCACATCTAAGACCTGGCACAACCCAATAAACAAATAAAAGTAAATATTAAAAAGAAAAGGAAAGTGTGGTTAAAGGGCTAACTTGGACAATCCATAGAGACAGATTCAATAAACGAAGAAAGGATTTCAGATCTGGGGAAGATTATCTGAGAAAGTGGCAAAATAGTCCTTCAGCCTTTTACAGCTTGACTATAAAACTCTTCTTAAAACTCCCTGGAAATTTCCCGGGGGTCCAGTGGTTAGGGCTCCTCATTCTCACTGCTGATGGCTTGGGTTTGACCCTTGGTCAGAGAACTAAAATCCCACAAGCCGCACGTGCAGCCAAAAGAATAAAAAACCCAACTCCTTGAAAAACCAAACTCCACTGACCAGGCTACCACCCCCTAAAAGGGTGGATTCTGATTATTCTTTGCAAATTTATCTTGCTTTGGAACAGAGGTTGGCAAACTGCTTCTGTACAGGGCCATACACCAAAGGTACTGTGGCATATATTTTAGGCATATATTATTGTCTATCTCAGCTCAACTCTGCCATTGCACCCTGGAAGCAGTCGAAAACAGTATGAAAATAAATGGACGAGAGTGAGCTGGATTTGACCTGTGGTTGTAGTTAGGGAATAAACAGATGTGATCTTGAATTGGTGAGCTTATACCAAATTTGGGAACTCTAACCGAACTGTCAATCACATTAAAGAACAGTCAATTTATGAGAAAGCCTTCCAGAAAAGTGAAGAGACCCTAGAGAAAGGAAACAATCAGCATCATTTATCTTTTAAGAGCTCCATTTAGATAGT
Source organism: Odocoileus virginianus (assembly GCF_023699985.2). Taxonomy (NCBI): domain Eukaryota; kingdom Metazoa; phylum Chordata; class Mammalia; order Artiodactyla; family Cervidae; genus Odocoileus; species Odocoileus virginianus. The sequence goes on from NC_069700.1 coordinate 43,598,428, forward strand.
CTGCTTATATTAGTACTCACCTGGATCTTTTGTCCACATGTAATTTATTCAGCATATGACTACTCCCTTTAGATCAAGATTTCCAAAAGGTCCCATCCCACTTTTTATGCCATTAGTAGGAGTCATCGAAGAAATACTTGTCTGTCTTAATAAATATAAGAGGTGCTATAAGAAAAAGCTGTTCTGGTGGTGATGGGCTCACCTGTATATGGAGCATGGAAGATGATACCCGTGTAGGCACAGACAAACTGTTTTAAGAGCTTCACGTTCTGTAGAGAAAAGTGGTGGAAAAACGAGAGGAAAGGGAAGTCAACAAGATGGTTAGAGGTTAATCACCATGTCCCAGTTTTAGCCCCACTCCTTTACTGAACACATTTTCTTGCAAACTTTTCCTCTTTCCTGGCCTCTTAACCATTTCACATGCACATCCTACATTCTGAAACTGAGACTCACAAAGAATTCTCTTCTGCAGGGGTCAGGTTAAAAAGTCAGCTCTTCATGCAACAAATTAGGGACAGCGGGGTGGCAAACCCTTGAAATCACCCAGAAAATGTAGTATGTGTTATATGTTTGTAAGTGACTAACTTATATGAAGGTATGTTATACGTAATGTCTATATTTGTTAAGATCAATTTTAGGGATTTAATAGTTAGAATGACTCCTAGCCAGCAATTAATCACAGGTGATGAGACTCCCAAAGGAAAAGCAGGTATACTGGCAGAGTGCATGGCAGGTGGACTCATCTGCACTATTCCATCTGTAACCTTTCTCTCTCCCTTAGTCATGTAATTTCTTAGAAATTTTATCAAATGATTACAGCCTTTTTTGGTAACTAGTAATACATAGCTGAAATTGACAAGTATCTCCTGGACTCCTCTACAACCTGTATCAGAAAAAGCCTGGAAGCAACCAGATTCCTGCCTCTGCTGACTGACATATGAATGCCCTCCAACTTCCCTGATGACCAGCCAGTCTCTGCTCTACTATCTTCTAATACTGCAAATGCAGAAGAGCAGTTTTCCACTGTCATCTTTATAGTTTCTGAATCCTTCAAGAAACAAGTCCTCTCCTCCTCACAAAGAAGGTTTTTTTTTTTTTTTTTGAAAAAATAACTAGATTATACATTGTTTCGTGTATCTGCCCTCCCGGCCCAAGTCTTGACATGCGATCAAACATCAATGACAACAAAATAAAGAAAATCCCAGGAAAAAACTAGTCCAATTTACCTCAAAGTAACTGATTGATATAAATGAACCTTTGGGCATTTCCCTCTCATTAGAAATGAGCATTTCTCTTGCCAGTTTAGACTGTAAACTTCACAAGTAAGAGATGAATCTTTTATATATAACCCATGAAAGTGAAGTGAAAGTAGCTCAGTCGTATCTGACTCTTTGTAACCTCATGAACTGCAGCCTACCAGGCTCTTCCGTCCATGGGATTTTCCAGGCAAGAATACTGGAGTGGGTTGCCATTTCCTTCTCCAGGGGAATATAACCCATAGTAAAAGGCAAAAGTCTGGAAGGAGGGACTTCTCTGGTGGTCCAGTGGTTAAGAATCTACCTTCCAAAGCAGGGGATGAGGGTTTAATCTAAGATACCACATACCTCGGGGCAACTAAGTCCATTTGTCTCAAGTAGAGAGACGCCCTCGCCACAGTGAACAGCCGCTAAAACCCAACACAGCCATAAGTAAATAAAGAAATGCTAAAAGCTGGAAAGAGTAATGTTTTTACATTGCCAGAAAATTAATGCAAAATAGACTTAAGGGGCCCAGGACATGAAGAATGGGGCACCTAAGGTAATCTCTTTTAGCACTGCAAAGAGACTCCAAGTCTTTATACTGAAGACAAGATTCTCCTTACCCTAAAGTCAACATGCAGCTTCTGATCCCGGCAGATGGGGCAGGGGTTCCCAGCAACTTTATTACCACGCTGTAGAGAAAAAAACAGGCAAGTGAAGACGTTCAACGCCCTGTCAGAGAAGTATTGCTGCCTCTGTCACTATGGCCTCCAGCCCCACTCCACATCCCATCCATGTGCCATCCTCAGAAACTCACAATACACATCTTTCGAGTCCGCTGTGGGGGTATTCCACCTTTATGGTTTCGACGGTAGTCAGCCCAGACAGGGCGAGAACCATAGCGGTTCTGGTATTCTGAAATGAAAAGACCAAACAAGCTATTCCTGGGTGACGGTGGTGAGGTGTCTCTGTCCACTTAATTCAGACCTCACTTGATGCACCCCTTGTCCATTTAGAAGTACCTTCTGGAGACTTCCCTGGTGGTCTAGGCAAGTGGCTAAGATCGTGTGCTCCCAATGCAGGGGGCCTGGGTTGGATTCCTGATCAGGAAACTAGATCCCACATACCGCAGCCACGACGTGGTGCAGCCAAATAAATAAGTAATAAATATTAAAAAAATAAACAAGTACCTTCTGAGTCCAGGTACTTCCAGGGTTCATCCTCATAAGGGGAAGCAGGAATTGGGGGCAAAGAATCATCCTCAGGGGGGGCTTTGGTGCAAAGAGTCTGGAGGGGAACCTATAAAAGAAGGGGCAGAGAGAAAATGAGACAAGAGTTCAAGGACACAACATGATTGGTTTATTAAATGTACACCATCAGCAACAGAGGGGAACCTATTAAAGGAGGGGCAGAACAGAAATGGTTGGATGGCATGACCAACTCAATGGACATGAATTTGAGCAAGCTCTAGGAGACGGTGAAGGACAGGGAAGACTGGTGTGCTGCAGTCCATGGTGTCGCAGAGTCGGACATAACTGAATGACTGAACAACAGAGGGAAAACGAGACACTGAGTTTAAGGACAAGAACTGACTGGTTTATTAAATCTATACCATCAACAACCGGTATCCCTGCCTCCAGCTGGATCTCGCAAGAAAAGGTAACACTAGAAGATAAATAGGATAGGTGACTGGGAAGCAAACTTATTTGAAAAGATAACTCAAAAACCTGGCACACAAGGTTTCTGTGCTTCCTGAAATGAACTCAGTGTAATGGAGAAAAAGGGAGAATGTCTATCTTCTTGGAGTTAAGATGTGTGGTACGAAAAGGATGTAAAGGACAGGTGAGTCTCCCAACTCAATTGAATCCATCACTGAGTTGCCCGGTCTTATAAAAAGTTGATGGTCAACATTCCATATGGCAGAACAAACGAGTCCTAACGCTATGTCCGAAGCTACCAAGTCTATAATTAACTCTGTGGTAGCCCCTCTCATCACTCTTCAGTCCCACTGTAGGGAGTGGCAGATGGGCAAGCCTTCCAAAACCACCCTGCCCCATCAAGAATCTGCCCTACCAAGAATCTCCAGGGTGGTGAGTACGTGTGGCTGAGGGGAAACCTCAATCCAAAGTAGTTATGCTCTCATGTATGCTCTGGTAAGAAACTGATTTAGTGAGATAAAGAGCCGAGAAACTGGTCCCCCGGTCGTGAGAATGCATCCTGGCTTCACTGAGAGATAGCGGGCTGGTAGCAGTTAAGTGTCCCTCACAACCCAAGGACACACTCGGGCATCAAAGATTTAGACACCACCATACAGTTAACAGTTGGTTTGTGTTTGGCCAAGGGGTCCAGTCCATTCCATCGCCTAATTATCCAGCCGAGACGGAAACTTGGGAAGAGAATGACATCCAACCCTGGCTTTTTACCCTTGTCTCGAGATTAGAAAACGCGCTGTATTGAGGAGTGAGAGGGGAAGGGGGAGGATGGTGGAAGCAGAGCGTTTCCTTGACAGCCAATGTATAAGCACTTGGGAAGGTCTCCACTCCTGGATTCCTGGCAATGGAGCGACGACCTCCAGAAGGTACAGCCTTCCGGAAGGTACAAATAAATCTGAGGTTGTACAAAATGTGCCCCAAGGAGTTACCTGAACTCCGTTGGCACCTCTGAAGGGCGAAATGTTAGGAAGGCGCCTCAGCAACACGTTCAATACGGAGGCAGCCATCTTGACGTACCCGCAAAGCAGGAAAGTCCGCAAAGGAGACTGCGCATATTCCAGGAACCAGAGTAGGGTGGAGCCAAGGACGACCCGCAGTGCGGAAGGCGGACGCGCGTCTGCGTCAGGACGGAAGCGTGAAGGGGGGGGTGCGTAGGGAGAGGGCAATTTCAACTGCGTCACAATCGAATTCGGCCTTAAAATTGCGTTTTTGCTGAACCAGTCACTATGACTCTTAGCTCACATTCTTAGAGTCTGTCTTTTAAGCAATTTTGACGTCGCTTTTGACCGCAATCCTTTCATCGCGCATGCGCCGGTCCGATTCTACCAACCCTTGATGAGACCCGTTCTCGAGGGCGGAAGTGGTGGCAGCGGAGGAAAGGGAGGTACTAGGCTGCTTGGTCACGCGCACGCGTTAGGGGGCCCCCCAAGGAAGGAGGCGGAAGAAGGTGCCCGGGGAAGGGGCTGAGCGAAGGTTAAGGCCGGATATCCAATCAGCTGGTGAGTGGTGTATCTGGTTGACCAATGAATTCACGCCTCGCGCTTATTGTCTCGCGAAGAGGGCGTTTCAGTAGCACGTTTGGGCGCGTTGGGCGGTGTCCTCGTATAAAAGACTCCGCCCGAGCGGGCAGCCGCCATTCTGGGGTTCGTTTAGAGGTAAGTGTTGCTATTTTGTCGGTTGGTGGGTAAAATTTTGCTCGGAGAGTTGGCTTGGGGAATGCGTCAAACGGGGGCTCAGTTGAGAGCCATCACTCGTATTAAGCGGCTATGTTCGGGGTGGGACATGGAGGTGTTTGGGGACAACAAAAATGGTACTTTTGGGTGTTTTAAAACAGCCCGTACTGATTATATCTTTCTCCCTTGTGTTCCTTTTATCCCAGGTTTGAATTTTCTCGGAGAAAGACAGGCCGGCCACCAGGAGAAAAGAAACAAGCCGCAGCAACATCTAAGCCCTTGAAAGGATCCAGAGAGAGGGGGGAAAGGGAAAAGAGCAGCCACCAGCCCAACCACTTGTGTCTTCTGCCCCTTCCCACCTATCTTGCCCACCCCACCAGCCCACGCTGCCTGGGACTTGAAATCTGTGGCCGAAGGACCGTCACCACATAACTTCAAAAATAATCAACCACCCTCCCTTCCCAAACTCACCCAAGTCCACTCATCCAGCGTTTACTTTTTTTAATCCACTCAGAACTTTTTTTTCTACGACCCCCCTCCCTAAATGGAGTTGGGTGGGGGGGGAAATGAATACTGAGTTGGCCTTTATTTTTTCTAAAGAGATTTTTTTGATCCAATGAGGCCCCCCAAATAATTGAGTTTTGGGTCCTGGTTGGTTGTTTTATTTTTTTCTCCAAAATTTTAATCCCCTCCCCCCCTGAGCCCGAGGTGCTGACGTCGCAAAAAAATTGGATAGTAAGTGTCGAATTTTCAAAAACCAGCCTTGCAACAAGAAATCAACGTTTCCCGTTGTGAAACCAAAATAATGAGAGGAAGAAATGAGACCATAGAACAAATAGAGAACTGGAGAAGGACCGATCCGGTCACTTAATCTCCATTAAAAAGGGCCTTTGGGTCTAAAACAGTGTTCTCTCTCCCTTACCACCAACCTCTTCCCTGCTCTGTTGCAGGCAAGGAGAGGGTGGAGGGAGGGCCTGCGAGTTAGGATTTTGATGGTTAACCCTTGGTAATCCAGCCAATTTCCAGACTGCCAAAGCTATAAGTGTTTGCTTTTTATAAGGAGGAATGGTTACCTTCCTCTCGTTAGCAGTCTTCAAAAGGGTTAATGAGCTCACATACAAAAGATGGTGGATCTTGTGGCCCAGAAGTCCCACTTCTTTGTGTGTGAGACAAGCAGGGCGCTTTTCAATTTGCCAGATTAATAAGCAATCTGTACATAAAGATTGCAGGGTAAGGAGATGGGCGGAGAGCATTAATAGTTGGGTATATTTTTAAATGATTGTTAACTCCTCTCAATTTTAATGTAATATGCTTGGGGTATATTTGTGTGGTTAATTCAGGTGGCAATCTAGGAATAAAGATTGCAAGACACTTAATTCAGGGCAAAATATCTTAGCGCCAATACATACAAGATTGATAGTTGGGGAGGTAAAGAATGTTTTGTAATTGTTGCAGATTGCATAGGTTAAAGTAACATTTTAACTTGATACTTTCTGGTCGGGGGAATACAGTTAGAGGGTGGAAAGGTTGGGGAAATGTGGAATTCAGGAGTATTAATTTTAACAAGCCATTTAGTGCAATTGAATGCTATCTAAAAGATTTGTGTCGTTAAAAGGAATTTTTTTTTCTTCCCTGCTTCAATATGGCGACTTTCTTTGTCCTTTTGTCTTCCAAGCGGCGTTGCAGGTTGTGTCTTGACCCATTTTTCTCCTGTCCTCCCACCTCAACCCTATTTGTTGAGAGGGGTCCAAGTCCTCCCCCCCTTTCCCTTTATAGGGAAGATGCGGGGGGGGGGGGGGGGACGGTGGTCGTTAGTAGCGAGTTGAACCTCAATTGCAAATTCAGTTCCTCCCAGCAGAAAATTGTTCTTTTAAATATTTTAATTGCTTGTATTCTCACAAAGCTCTTATTGATTCAAAATAGGTCAAAGACTATTCAGGATGGGGCTGCTTTTTTCTTTTTTACTAAAAAGGAGTGTTTTAAAATGTAAAGCGCTACCGGCGGAGCCTGGATAGCTTTTAAGTTTGAGTCCTCTTCTCCATTACAAAATGGCGTCCCAGCTTCTTTGTTTTTCCTTCCCCGTTCGCCATCCAGAGCTTAGGGCCGCCCTAGAAACTTGGTCAAGGGGGAGGAGCCGCCCTGAAAGGTGATGTAATCAGCTTTCTTCCTCGTTTCTCCACCCTCTCGAAACCCCGCCCCCGAGCAGATGCCTTCTGGATTCCTCATGCACGCTGCTGCTAGACGGGAAAAGCCATTTTCCTTATTTTCTTTAATCTTTTGTAACCATTATCTTAAAAGGGAAAAAGCTTGTAGCAATTAGATCTTGAAGCTGTCTCCTTGGGCAGCTCTAGTTTTTGTATATAAGGATTCCGAGCCTGTTGCTTTTATTTTCTCCCTCACTCATCACTACTGCTTGGAAGTTTTCCCTGCTTTAGTTGCCTGGGGTGGAAAACCAGTCAAACAGCTGTATTTTAGGACTGGAAGCTTTAGCGGGGGTGTGTGTGTGTGCGTGTATGTTGGGGGATACTGGGGGAAAACACAAAGATTGTAAAAAAGTAACAGGAGTTAACAACGGGCCTAATGACCCTGAAATGTGCCGTTTGTGCTCAGGAATCAGTCAGTCCTTGGGCCTCCTGCGTTTGGTCGATTTGTATAATGAAAATCTGGGGGAGAGTGGGTATTCCAGGACTGACTTCTAAATGGCCCTTATTCCCGCCTCTGGGTTTGGGGTTAAGCTCTTTGTGTTCAGTGCTGTATCACAGTTCTCCAGTTGCTTAGCTCCTGTACACTGGTACTAAGATGAGAAGTGAATCTTTAGGAAAGGAGGCGGCAGGTGTAAGCTCAAGGCAGGGGGATTCAAGCTACGGTTTCTGGTAAGCAAAACCTTTCTGGTATTACATTTCACAATCTTCATTTCTTTTTTTCCCAAAGAGCCACCCTTTTTTGAATTTCTTTTTTCTTCCCGTCTAAAATTCCTTGAATACAGTGGGAAAATAATGTCCTCGTTTTTCAGCTTGTGCAGTGCTGTAGCATTTGGTGCATGTTTGAAAACCATGCCCGAGTTGAGGGTGGTATTAAGGGTCTTGTCCCTTTCTTACCTTTCTTCCTCTCAAGTTTTTCCAAGTCAAATCTTAATCAGACTCTACATACAGTTTTCATTTTTTGAAGTCTTGCCCTGAAGCTGTGAAGGGTCTAGACTGAATTGGAAAGCAATTTTGTACAACTGCTTTGTGCTGACTTGGTGAGACTATAGGGCTAATTTTCTGTTGGGTATGGATTCTGGAATGACTCAACTTCTGGATTGGTGGGAGGGACTCTTCCACATGTCCTATTGACCACAAGTTTTTTATCTTTTAAGCAGTTTGCCATGTGCCTCTGCAGCATACCTACCTTGGGAGCTGAACATTCTACCCATTGGGGTTCCTGATCTCTAGTGAGCAGGGGATTATAATAAAGAAGATCTGCCTTAACGTGGGAGATGGGAAAAAGGTCTCCTAGGGGACCCACATCCATCCCGAGAACGTCGGACAACCTGATCATTAGAGTTTGTGGCCAGAGTTCTATCCTGGGACCCTGTCCTGTGGGTTGGGGACTGAATTTACACTTCTATTGAAAAGCAAATAAGCTTTGGAGGAGGGCAGGGGCTACCAGCTTTCCAGAATGATTTTGAAGGGGAGGGGCTTTCTATTTGAGAAGTGCAACCCTGTGAATCACCTGAGACATAATTCAGTTCACTGTGGAGACAGACTGGGAAATGCATCAGTTGCCTTAGGAAGCTGGGGAATGTAAGCTACAAAGCACTTCATTTCCAGAAGTGCTGAGGCCTCATAAGTTAAACTTGGACTCCTTCCTCCTTTGAGTAGTGAATTTAAACTTGTATAGAATTTTTGTCCTGAACCAATTCAGTTCTGATTCATTGGTGATGGGTACGGAATAACTAGCTAGGGTAGATAACTTTTCACCTTATTTGATAATTCTTCAGTAAAGTTTATTTTGGAGGCAGGAGTTGGTGTCACTTCTGGACTTAATTTTATCTCTGGTAAGAAAAGTTGAACATTGCCCAGTGCCTTGTGTCTGCATGTCTCTCCCAGCAACATTCTCCGAAGGGAGAGCCCAGGTTTAGGACAAAGTAGAGGTGATGGAAGAGGTTGCTTGCCCACCACCCTCCTATATGTTTTGCCTTCAAGGAAATCAAAACATATGCCCTGGATAATTTTTGTTGCCAGAAAACTTCCTTAAGCTTTCCTTCCAAGCTTCCTGATGTGTTATGACACATGGTCACTGCCCCTCCTTTCCTGGTCAGCTCCTTTGCCTTTTTCTGCTGTAGGCTTGTGCCAGAGTTCTAGGCTCTTCATTCCTTTCCACTTGAGTGCCTTGGACCTTCTTTCTAAATGTACTTACTTCAAAATAAGGCAGTTAGGTTGTAAGCCACTTGGGGTCCTTCTAAGTGAGTGAAAGCTATTTCCCCTGAAGAAAAACCATTATGAGAAAATTCACCTAGATTTTAAAGCCACATGATTCTTTGTGAGATAAGTTTAATTCTATTTCCAGAATACAAATAATAGGAAAACTGTAGTGCAAAATGAATGTTTAACATCTCTTCTGCTTTGTCTTCTAGCTTTCCTTGGCTATTGTCTTATTCTTGCTTGCTATGATTGGAAAATAAAAAGTTGTCCTAGTCCCATTCCTAGTAGAAGGCACTGGATAGTTTCTCCGTGTGCTCACTGGTTTCTCTCGAAAAAAGGTTCTCTAATCTCCCACCTTAAGTAAAGGAACATTTGAGCTCAAGTGACAGGTTTTTTTATGTGTGTCTGTGAAGGAAGTAGAGCAAATGGGTCTGTTGGCCTAAGTGGTGGTGCAAAAGGGACTTTTCCAAGGTGCTGTGTATTCAGCTCTGGCTTTGAATCTGAGGGTCTAGTTATATTTAGGGGGTATTGGTTTGAAATGAAGTTACATGGAAAGCTTTTTGTCAAATGGCGTATCATTGGTTACTTAATGATATGTATTACTTGGGAGTCACTCTTGCTTTTCCAGTCTCTAGCACATGGGAAGTCTGTTTGATGTATTCCTTTGTTGTGTCTATATATCACTTTATAGTGCCTTACTACCTGGGGAAAATTCCTATATCCTCATGTCTGTCTCTGTGTGTAAGAGTCACCACACTTCAGTCGGTTTGGCCTGTGGACTTCTAATTTATCTGGTATTGGACTTGAATGTTTTTTCCTCTGACCTTAGGTTCTACCTGCCCTTGTGGAGATTCCAGGGCAGCAGCAACAGCAGTTACCCCAGATTTGCTCACCTTTCTTCTTCGCTCCTTGTGTTCAGCTCACAGGTTCTGGTCTCGGGAACCAGGTCTCTCCACCACTGCCATCCCCAACCCCTGCTCTGCCTCTTCTTGGCCTAAGTTGTTAGGACCTGGAAATTTAGCAATTTATTGACTTTTTTGTTGGGAAGAGTAAAAGGTTGAGATTGTTATGCTTGTTTTTCTCTTTTGGCTTGAGACTAAATATCACTATTTGACGTGATCTCTAAAGAAGCCTGCTTTCTGCAGAAGCATAGTCATCTTTGTAGAACACCACTGTTTTCTGTCTTTGTCTTTGCACTAGATGCAGGAGGCTGTTTTCACCTTGCCATCTTCCTACCCAGTGTCTTGTTTCCCAGATGTCGATATTACTAAGTTGCTTTTTCTGCCTCTCAGAAGCCAGTGTTTAGGGTCACTGTGGATAAAAATCCTAATCAGAACCATACTGATTCTAAATTACCTCTCCTGAACTTGGGTTCTGGCCTAGAAATGGCTTCACTCTTCTCTGTTCCAAAACAGCTGTGTTTAGTTTTTAATTAACTCCTTTTCTAACCTGGTCTAAAGTAGCTACTAAAAATTTAATGGCATTTTCCCAGCTTCTGGTTTTATTTGTTCCTTTCTTTTTGGCTTCATGGTTTCTAATTTCAGGCCCTCAGGAATAGTAGGTGGTGGTGTGATTTAGGTGGGGAGTTAGGAGTCAGAGCCTCTTCTTTGCTTTTGAAACCACAAACTAATCTTGTCCTTAACTTTGAAACAATAAAAACTTGTGCAGTGTTTGATTAATGAGGGACCTTTTTTTTTTTAGGGCTTAGGAGGACCTGCTTGATTTTCATTACCTCCAGTTGGTCTGATTTCTGGGCGCCACCCCTAACTCCCATGGGGGAGAGGATCTGTTTCCAAGTTTTATTTCCTTCTCTTTGACCTACAGCTTAGAATGATTATCTACTGATGGAAACATACCTTATCCTGCCACCTGTGGCATTTGACTCTTTGTGAGCTAAGACAGAAAATAATTGACTCATGGAAGACACTGAGTCCAACGCCCCTGATTGGCCCAGTTCTTCTCAAGCTGATAGTTTTGGGGGGGGGGGGGTGTTTTAAGGTAGATTCATTAACAACTAAGGAGAAACCATACATAATAAGCAAAAATGCCTTGGAGAGTTGAGTGTTTTGGGAATGTGAACCTTACCTATGATACATTGTGAAGTTCAGCTATCCTAGGAAGGATGTCACTTGGAGCAAGAGGACAGGTGCTGCCTCAGTCTTCCAGCCTAATTATTATTCCTTCAGTCAGTGTTAACAGTGCTTCACTTGCCAGGGCTGTTTTCATAGTGGGGACAATGGTCTATGTTGATTTTTCTTATCTGGGTAAAGGTGAATATAGTTGAATGTAGAGTGAATAATTAGTCGCTGCTAATCTGTCAAATGAAGAGATGGAATTTATTAGAGACAGTTGGAGCTGTCCTTGGCCACCCATTTATTCTTTGTTTTTGTTTTATTCTCTTAGAAAACTTTGATCATGGGTTCGGGTCCCATAGACCCCAAAGAGCTTCTCAAGGGCCTGGATAGTTTCCTTAACCGAGATGGGGAAGTCAAGAGTGTGGATGGGATTTCGAAAATCTTCAGGTGAGTCTGTACCCTTTGAATTTGTTGTGAGTAGAGGCTATTGTGTGTTGTAATATGACTATCCTTAAGGCAGATAGTGAAGTGTGTTCCTGAGAGGAGTGGGAGTCAATGGACTAGGATTCAAATCTAATTATGTTAGAACTGGTGATAGTAAAGTTGGCCCCTGGCCCTAATGGCCTCTGGATATTTAGAGAGCCATAGTCCCAAGCGAAGGAAGGAAGCAGAGGAGCCAGGTGACAGGAGTCTTGGTTTATTTATGTTTTCTTTCAGGGATCCTCACGTTTTCCAGGAGAAAGCAACTTAGGACTGAATCAGTCCTAAGAGATGGTAGTTGAAGGCAAAGGCTTTCACCCTGATGCAGCATCAGACATGTCCTGTGTGTGGGGGAAGCAGGGACACCCACCTCCCCAGACTGGAGACTTCAGTGCATCTTCTCCATTGTGTTCCACCCTTCTGGGGGTTTCCACATCTCCCCTAATCCACCCCAACCTTCTGGGGGCCTGTGCGATTCCCCAACCCGGGAGCAGAATCCCAAGTTCTCAGGAATCTCTGGGCACTTCAGATTAGACACCCTTCATTTCTAACTGCACTTCCTCTTTTACAGCCTGATGAAAGAGGCACGAAAGATGGTGAGTCGGTGCACGTACTTGAACATTCTCCTGCAGACCCGTTCACAAGAAGTACTGGTCAAGTAAGTGAGGACCTGGGTGACTGGGATGGGGAGATGTAGTTAGAAGTGGGGTGGTGAGGCACGGAATTCCTCAGTCACTGAAGGGGGACAAGGAGGGTGGGGTGTATTCCCAAGGCCCAGGAAGGGCATCACAGATCCCCCTGCTTGCCTGCAGGTTTATTGACGTCGGCGGTTATAAGCTTCTTAACAATTGGCTGACGTATTCGAAGACGACCAACAACATTCCCCTCTTACAGCAAATTCTGCTGACCCTGCAACACCTGCCCCTCACTGTTGACCATCTCAAACAGGTACCTTTGGTCTTTAGAATCCTGATTCTTCCTTTTTGGTTTAGCCTAACAGATGAAAAACCCACATCCATTCTGATGTGGCTGCAGTCTTGGACCTGTGAGGTAGAATAGTTTAAAAAAAGTAATAGGAATTTGGAATCAAGATTTGGTTCAAATCTGTCCCCTTTAATAGGTGTATGACATGGGGGCAATGTGTATATCCATGCTTCAGTTCTTTCATCTGTAAAATTAGAGTGATTGAACTTACCTAAGTGGGTTGATTTAGAGTAAGAATATGTCTCCAAGGGCTTTGTATGAGAGAGTGTGCAGTGTTAGTGGCTGTTGAGAGACTGAGTGAATCTGTGGGGGTGGTGAGCTCTGAGGGGGCAGCTTTTCCTCCTGTCACTTACCATCCTGTTGCTCCCTATCTTTGATAGAACAACACAGCCAAATTGGTGAAGCAGCTGAGCAAGTCGAGTGATGATGAAGGTGAGGGCCTGTCCTTTCCTAACAACATACATGCTAGTTTTCCCAGTAACACCCTGCTGTTAGGGCATGGCAGAATCGCAACTCCTGGGGTATGTCTTAGCTTTGATAGCAACAGATTCTTTCCTTTTCTAGGACAAAGGGTTTTGGAGCTCCTGGCAAGGGTCATACAGTTATGGCTTTTCTTTTTTGTATTTTTAATTAATTAATTTATTTTGGTGGTGCTGGGTGTTCGTTACTGTACACGGGCTTTCTCTAGTTAGGGTGAGCAGGGGCTACTCTGCATTGTGGAGCACATGCTCTGGGCGCATGGGCTTCGGTAGTTGTGGCGCATGGACTTAGTTGCTCCACATCCTGTGGAATCTTCTGGACCCGGGACTGAACCTGTGTTCCCTGCATTGGCAGGCAGATTCTTTATCGACTGTGCCACCAGGGAAGTAGCTGGCTTTTCTTTAGAGAAAAAAAGGATTTACATCCATCCAAGAGTTCACCCCAAATTTTTTTACCCAAGATGTAAACCAGGAGCACAGGATATACTAGTTTCCCACAAGTGAACAGTATTGCAGCAGAGCTGATCCCCTGGTCAGAATATAGGCTTGCTCTTTGTCTGTGGGCAAAGATGTGTTTGGTCCCTTTGGAAAGAGGCTATGGCTTTGGTGTGGTGGGAGCATCCAGGCCTGAGCAGGCCTATCTGTAGTTTCATTAGCTGGAGCAGAAAACCCTGGGTACATTTTCCAGGATAAACGATCTTGATTTTGTTTTAACTCACATTGTGTTGTTTAAGTGAAAAGTATTCCCTGGCTTTCCATCCTTTTATATGATGAGCACTTCACTATTTTTGTGACATCTCAGAGTAGTTTTGTAGGATGGTCTATAACACAGAAAGATCCTGTTAAATCATTGTCCATCTTTTGATTATCTGCTAGGATATATTAGTTCCTCTTTCAGCTGGCTTAATTGTGCTGCCTTCATTATTCTGTGCTGACTTTAGATACTGAAGTTTGTACATTGCTTATCAACTGTGTCCCTGGACCACAGTATTAGATGCTCCCCAAAGATGTTAGGTTATTATATTCCTCCATTGGGGATGCACTGGGTTCATACTGCATTAGGTATAGAAGTTACCAGTTTTGTGACTGTTTCGAAAAGTTCTGATGTTCTACAATAGTCTCATCATTGAATGAGCCCATAATTGGAACACTGGCCTGGAAAGAGATCCTGTAGATAGGAGATGTTATTTGCCAAGTACAGAAGGAAAGAAAGGGCAACAAAGGCATTTCCCCCCCATGTATTTAGAAGTGTTTTTTATCTTTAAATTCTCTGACCATCTTTTTTCACTAGATAAACTGTTTCATTCATCCTAAATTGGTCTGTTTTTCAGTTTCTTTTCTCACTCTTGCAACATCTAATTGATTTTTTAAAAAGCTGTTGTCACTAGCAGCATTCTAGGAAAAAAAGGTTGCCTAGAAAATACTTTTTTAAGAGGATCTGAATGTGCCTCCATGAAATTTTGCATTAAGTTTCCTTTTAGGATGAGGTAGACTAATACAGTTTCTTTTTAAATCTGATAGCCCTTCAGATACTTGAACTCTGCCCACCTTTCTCCTGATTTTATTGTAATAAGTGGTTAGGGGAAGAGCACAGGCACGGGTTTATTCTGCCATCTTCTAGTTTTATGACTTGAATCTCCATGCAATATGTTACATTACTTAGGCATTTCCTCTTTCTCTTACCTGCAGAACTCCGGAAATTGGCCTCAGTCCTTGTCAGCGACTGGATGGCGGTCATCCGCTCCCAGAGCAGTACCCAGCCTGCTGGTAAGCTCTTTGGCCCTTGATCCCTTGGATTTCTTTCTTTCTTTCCCACTGGGTTGCGGCCTTCCATGCCCATAGCCTGCTTTTTACTTCTGACAGTCTTTCTCTTTGTCTAAATAAAATCGTTTTCTTCTCTGTTTTTCCACAACAGAGAAAGATAAGAAGAAACGGAAAGAAGAGGGAAAGAGTCGAACCACCCCTCCTGAGCGACCGGTGACTGAGGTGAAGGCTGAGACTCGGGCTGAGGAGGCCCCGGAAAAGAAGAGGGAGAAGCCCAAGTCTCTCCGCACCACAGCGCCCAGTCACGCCAAGTTCCGCTCCACCGGTAAGACTGCCTTCTGGCCTCTGGAGGGTCTGTGGGTAGGTACGCAGCCGAGCCTACAGACTTCTACCGTAACTCTGAAGAAGACGGAACACTAGTGAAGCGTCACGGGGGTTTATACGCTTTGATGAAGGTTAAGGGAGGAACAGGCCATCTCCAACACCAGGTCTTTTCCCTCAGGACTAGAGCTGGAGACCCCATCTTTGGTGCCCGTGAAGAAGAATGCCAGTGCAGTGGTGGTTTCTGACAAGTACAACCTTAAACCTATCCCCCTCAAGCGTCAGAGGTATGGACCACAATCCGGGTTCTGAATGGTTGGTGTCTATGGCCCTGAGGGTGAAGGAAGGGGTAAGTCTGGTGCTGACCGTTCCCTTTCTCACAGTTCTGCAGCTGCCCCAGGAGATGCTGCCCCTCTTGCAGAGAAGAAATACAAACCACTCAACACAACACCCAATGCCACCAAAGAGATCAAAGTGAAGATCATCCCACCACAGCGTGAGTCTAAAGTGGGAGGATGTACTTTGAATTGGGAGCCAACTCTTCATGAAAATGAAATGCTTTTCTCCATTTTCATTTGTTTCTTTGTGTCCTTTAATGTGTGTACCTCAGAAATTCCCTCCATGGGAGTCATTCAGAGGATGGCTTAGGAGTGATTTGAAAGATGGAATAGGGAGGCTTGCTACTCAGTGACGTGTTGGGGTGCTCCCAGCTGTCACGTTCGTGGGGACTGGCTTTGTCACTTACCTGAGCTGTGATTCATATCCAGAGCCATGGCTTGCCTGCCTTTGAAAGAAAGAAAGAATGACAAGAATTTCTTGTGCAAATCCTCTTACATACACTTCCTGCTCACCTTAAGCTTATTGTGTCCAACATTTAGGCAGCGTCTCTATTGACCAACTTTCTGCTCAGATTTTGTAAGAATAGGCTCATGAAGAGGTCTGATGATGCTATTTTATGTTTTTTTTCTTTTGCAGCTATGGAGGGCCTGGGCTTTCTGGATGCACTCAATTCAGCCCCTGTCCCAGGCATCAAAATTAAGAAGAAGAAGAAGGTGCTGTCACCCACAGCTGCCAAGGTACGGGCACTGGGCCGTAGGTACCAGTGACCAGGTAGAGAAGATACAGGGAGAGGAAGGGCCCAGCAGCTTAGAGCGCCTGTGGAAGGCAGGAGGCATCTCAGACGTAGACTGGTGGCGGCAGAGCGTTGTCAGAGACAGTCTTCCTTGACCGGAAGTGTCCGGGGATCCTTCCTGGAACCTGAACGAATTGCCCTGCCTTGCCCTTGCCGTTCCTGTGTGCTCAGTGACTTCTTTTCTTCCACAATAGCCGAGCCCATTTGAAGGAAAAACAAGCACAGAACCAAGCGCGGCCAAACCTTCTTCCCCAGAGCCAGCACCTCCCGAGGCTATGGACACAGAACGTCCTGGGACCCCAGTTCCACCTGTTGAAGTCCCAGAGCTCATGGATACTGGTGAGTTCAGAATGTGGATCAGGTTTGGGGGTTCTTTGAAAGGAAGGGACTGGTCTGAAATCACTTCTGCTTCCAGCCTCTTTGGAGCCAGGAGCTCTGGATGTGAAGCCAGTGGAGAGTCCTGGTGATCCTAGCCAGCTGACCCGGAAAGGCAGGAAGAGGAAAACTGTGACGTGGCCGGAGGAGGGCAAGCTGAGAGAGTATTTCTATTTTGAACTGGATGAGACTGAGCGAGGTGAGCGATCCAGTTTCCTCTGTAGGAGGTGGGGTTGAAGGATTTGGTTGGTAAATGGACTTGGTAGGGCTTACTTTCCCCTCTTGCTTTTTTTCTCTTGGATGATAGTAAATGTGAATAAGATCAAGGACTTCGGTGAAGCAGCTAAGCGAGAGATACTGTCAGACCGACATGCATTTGAGACGGCCCGGCGTCTGAGCCATGACAACATGGAGGAGAAGGTGCCCTGGGTGTGCCCCCGGCCCCTGGTGCTGCCCTCGCCCCTCGTCACCCCTGGAAGCAACAGCCAGGAGCGGTACATCCAGGCTGAGCGGGAGAAGGGGATCCTTCAGGAGCTCTTCCTGAACAAGGAAAGGTGAGCAGGAGGGGGATCGCTCCCTGAGGTATTGAGCCCTTGAGGGCAGCGGGCCTTGAGGTTATTAGAAGGGGGTGGGGGTTAGGAAGAAAGTGGAGGGCCTGAGTAAATAATTTGACTGTCACTTTTTTTTCTATCTCCTGCGGCATTCCTGACAGTCCTCATGAGCCTGATCCTGAGCCCTATGAGCCTATCCCCCCAAAGCTCATACCCCTAGATGAGGTGAGTATTGCGTGCTGATGGAGGTTGTGATTGTATTAATGCCTCTTTCATGTGAGACAATTTCTTCATTCCTTGTTGGTCCTGATTGTCCACTTGTTCTTCCAGGAATGTTCCATGGATGAGACCCCATATGTTGAGACCCTGGAACCTGGGGGAGCTGGTGGCTCACCTGACGGAGCAGGTGGTTCCAAGTTGCCTCCAGTTCTGGCTAATCTTATGGGAAGCATGGGTGCCGGGAAGAGCCCCCAGGGTCCTGGAGGAGGGGGCATCAACGTGCAGGAGATCCTCACCTCCATCATGGTACGAGCCTCCCTCCTGCCCCTCTCCTGTCTTCCTTGTTCTTTATGCCTTTCTGCTCACCTTCCTGTCTTCTTCCGCCTCAGGGTGTTAGCCTTGTCCTCTGTTGACCTTGTCCTTAATGTCCTTGCCTTACAGGGTAGCCCCAACAGTCATCCCTCAGAAGAACTGCTGAAGCAAGCAGACTATTCAGACAAGATCAAGCAGATGCTGGGTAATCCTCAGGGCCAGCCCCCAGGCCTGGGCGAGGGGACCGGCAGTGGACTTGGGGGAGCACGGGTGTTGCCACTAGGCAGCAAGACGTGGGAGGGGAAGACTGGACAGAGAGCGGTGCTCTGCCAGGTTGGTTGGAAAGGTTGGCTGGATGCACCTAAGCAAGAGGACATCATGCCGCTCTCTCGAATCCTCTTGCTGACTGCTTCACTCCTCATTCAACAGTGCCACATGGACTCTTAGGCCCTGGTCCGATAGCCAATGGTTTCCCACCTGGAGGCCCTGGGGGCCCCAAGGGCATGCAGCACTTCCCCCCTGGACCTGGGGGCCCTATGCCAGGTAGGTGGAGAGCAAGCGGTTGGAAGGGGCTTGTCTGCTGGATTTGGGCCTGGTAACAGCACAGGGTTGACCATACCTGGGGGTGGTTTAGGTTGGGAGATGGTGGTCTCTAGGTATAATTCAGGTAGCTGACATTATCTCTCCCTTTTTTTCCCCTCCTAACAGGTCCCCATGGAGGCCCTGGGGGCCCTGGTGGGCCAGTGGGTCCACGTCTGCTGGGTCCCCCACCCCCTCCCCGGGGGGGTGACCCCTTCTGGGATGGCCCAGGTGACCCTATGCGGGGTGGCCCGATGCGGGGCGGGCCAGGACCTGGCCCTGGGCCATACCATAGAGGCCGTGGTGGCCGAGGAGGAAATGAACCTCCTCCTCCTCCTCCTCCATTCCGGGGGGCCAGAGGAGGTCGCTCTGGAGGCGGACCCCCAAATGGACGAGGGGGCCCTGGTGGGGGCATGGTTGGCGGCGGTGGACATCGTCCCCATGAAGGCCCTGGTGGCGGCATGAACAGTGGCAGCGGACATCGTCCCCATGAAGGCCCTGGCGGTGGCATGGGTGGTGGGCATCGCCCCCACGAAGGCCCTGGTGGTAGCATGGGTGGGGGGCACCGCCCCCACGAAGGCCCCGGCGGTGGCATGGGTGGAGGCAGTGGACATCGCCCCCATGAAGGCCCTGGTGGAGGAATGGGTGCTGGTGGTGGCCATCGGCCCCATGAAGGCCCTGGACACGGGGGGCCCCATGGCCACCGGCCTCATGATGTCCCTGGTCACCGAGGACACGACCACCGAGGGCCACCCCCTCACGAGCACCGTGGCCATGATGGCCCTGGCCATGGAGGAGGGGGCCACCGAGGGCATGATGGTGGCCACAGCCACGGAGGAGGTGAGGATGCTCCCTGTGCCCCCATACAGCTCTTGGTATCTTTTACAAGTTTCTGGGGGACCTCACTACTGGGGGTGTGTCAGGCAGAACATGAGGTCACCTCACTCCCAGTTCCCAGCATGCCCATTTTGCCCTTCTCCCAGGTCCCCAAGACTAGGTCTCTGAAAGAAGGCTCTTGGGATGCCTTGGACTGGGGGGATGCGTGGCACCGACTTCTGAGCCTTCCTGTCTAATGATTCCATCCTCATCCCCACAGACATGTCAAACCGCCCTGTGTGTCGACATTTCATGATGAAGGGCAACTGCCGCTATGAGAACAACTGTGCCTTCTACCACCCGGGTGTCAACGGGCCCCCCCTGCCCTAGGGACCACCTGCCCGCCCCGCCCACACACACCCTGTGGACTGCAGCCTTGCTCCTTCCACTCTTTATGGCTTCTGTGAGGCCCATTTCCCTGTTCCCCCAGCTGATGAGGAGCCTGCCCCCTCAGTGCCCACACGCCTGGGTTCTGGGGGTTTTCTGATCACTGGTGCGCATTGATGTACATATTTTCCTCCAGTCTGGGGAGGAGAGAGACTGGACACATTCTGTACCCTGGACTGCTGAAGAGGAGACCCAGTTGGCTTCACTTTTTGAGGAGTTTTGCCCTGTATCCTAAGCCCCTTTCCGGTATTACCCTTCACGCCTGAGAACCTAAAGCTGGTTATCCTGGAGAACACCTCTGCTCTCCTGCTGTGGGTTTTCCACATGCACACGGAACTTTTGACGTGGGATCAGCTGCACTTATGAAATTCTCCTAGCCACGTTCATTTCCCCATGGGTGGGGATGTAAAGGGGTACCGTGTACCCCACTGCACTGAGAGGGCTCAATCAGGCTGGATTTGAGTTCTGGAACACATCATCCCCACCCCTCCCTGAACACAGGCTTTTTACATTGAGTCCTTTCTCAAGTGAGACTTTTGCTGCAATCTTCGAGGACACTCAGGTTTGCGCCTTGGGTGTGCTAGGTTCAATGATGGCAAATCACATCTGCAGCCCATGAAAGTTTTAGCTGGCAGAGGTGAGGCCATGGCGGTGGTTCACCCTTGCCTACAGCTCCTTCTGGAAACTGTAAAACAGTGAGACCAGCTTTTCATCACCTGAAGCCTGGCATGCTGGGCCTGACAGTCACACTACATGCACTGCCTCTGGGAGTGAGCGTGCTCCTGGTCCCCATCTGGAACCTCGTAGGTGTGAGGCCTCCAGCTCCCTTGCCCTGTCAGCCACCTCTGAATCCCCAGCCAGGTACCTTCCTGGGTGGATTCGATAAGATGACCTTCCCTCTCCCAGTCCTCTCCTTCACCTGTCTCGGCATCAGTTGTTTTCTATGAAAACAGTGGATTGGTTAGGTTTTGTGCAGGGTCTTGGGTTACAGCCACAATGGATTTGAGGATGAGTATCTTCTTTTTCTTTTGGTTTTGTATATTTTGTACATTAATAATAAACAGTGGAAAGAGAAGTATTTAACCTCTGGTGTGTTTGGACTCTGTTAAAAAAAACCATTATCAGCTGTGGTCAAAGGTTCATCAATACCTCTGGAGTGTGGTTTTCAATCCTTTGTTTTTGGTAAGTGAAACACGGGTGAAGGAGTGCTTTGACTATAAACACCACACACGGTACAGGGTAGGTGGCATGTAGTCGAACGCTGGGGAGGGCAGAGCTCACAGATAACCTGAACTGCAGGAGGTATAGGCATGTTGATTCTAGCTGATCCTACCAGCCCTGTGACTAGCTTAGTAGAGGGATAAGAGTAAGTGAAGAAAGAAAGATCAAAGAGCAGTTCCTAGGGATGGAAAGAAGGAAAAACAGATGGATTCTTGCAAGATGAGCAGCTCCAGTGGAAAAATTTTATTAAGACTGTAGACAGCTTATTCCCAAAGAGCAGTGTAGTGGGAAACAGGTCTGCTGCTTGTAGACTCAGTTATTTTCAGATCTTAAGGCTAGGTATTGAGGGTGTACTGATGGAGTAAGATTCCCAGGGATGGGAATTCCCTGGTGATCCAGTGGTTAGGATTCAGCACTTTGACTGCTGAGACCTGGTTGGGGAACTAAGATCGTGCAAGCTGTGCTGTGCAGCCAAGAAAGAAAAGTATACTTAAAAAAACACTCCTAAGGAGACAGGAAGTTTTTCCAGAACACGGGGAGGATTAAATTTAAATAGGAAGTTCTGCTATTCTATATTAGATACTAGATTACATTTTGTGGGGAGATGAAAAGGGAGGGTGGGGATTTTCGGCTAGGTTGAGAATAGTGGTTTCCAACCTTTCAGCATCATCAGAATCATCTGATGGGCTTGTTAAGACAGACTGGGCATGGGCTTCAGCAAATTTTCTGATTCAGTAGGTCTGGAATGAATTCCAAGATTCTACATTTCTAACAAATTCCCAAGTGTTGCTGATTGCTGATCTGGAAAACACTAAAAAGACACAGCCCTAGAACACAAGTTTCTTGGCTGTTGTTTCCAGGATTGGCCACAAGAGGACAGCAATTCCCTAAACTTAACACATGCCACCTACACTGCCTGATTTTATCCTTTTGCCCCTTGGGAGAGTGTTCAGTCAGCCTACTGTTGCTCTGTGCACTGGGAGAGGACCTGAGAAGACATAATACAAGGGCCACGCTGAAAAATAACCAACGAAGTAAACAGCTCAAGTCAAAAAAAGTTAAAAATTATTGTGCTTCTGGTTCCATCAACTGCCTGCTTCTCCTTCTTCCCTCCATCTCCTGCAAGAGGCCACAAGAACCTTTTAAGAGAACTTCACTTTTTCTATTTTAAAACTAAATTCAGCCATTTTTCTTGCAAATTCTCCACGAAAACCCCAAGTAACCTGTTACTTGAGAGTTTCCTTTTTTTTAAGGCAGGGAGAGAGTTTCAGCATCTGGTCCATGTCACTGTACCCATTTCTGTTTCTCTAAGCCTTGCAGACACATCTCTTTTTTCGGGTTTTTTCAGGTGGTCTGTTCCTCCTTTTTTATTCCATTTCCACCCTCACCCCCAAAATTACCTTTTAACTGTTGACTTCTCTGTCGACCCTTCCCCAAGCACACTGGTTCAATCTCCAATTCTGAATCACCATTATTCTCTCTCTCCCATTCCTGCTCCCAGGCAGTACACCTAATGTTGAAAAATCCTGAAACCCTACCCTCGTGGCCCAGTACAAATTACTAGCACTGACTCAACACTCACAGCTGGCTGGCAAACTTCCTAACTCCTCCTGACTCTGGCACCAAACCTTCTGAGAAAGTCAGCCTCATCCAAAGTGAGCACCATTTCTTCTCTTCACCTGAAAATATCTGAGTTGATGTTATCTCCTTTCCTTTCTTAGAGGAGGGGGAGTATCGTCTCCTGCCCAAAGGAATATCTAACAGCTCCCCTGGCATCTCTCCCTATCACCCCCCACCCCACCACTCTACCCAGCAGCCAGAGCAATTTTGTGAAAATGAGAACCAGGTCAACTCACACTCCTGTGTACACTCCGATGGCCTTCTAATGCTCCTAGAACCGTATCCTAACTTCCTATCAAGGTGTATAAGGCCTCACATGTCCTAGCCGCTGCTCAAGCTCTAAGCTCAAGCCATCTTCCAGGACCAGCTCTTTCCAGCTTCTGAGCCATTGCACATTCTGGTCCCTTCATTGAAGGCTCTTTCTTATCCATCTAGCTGGTTCCTTGTCCACCTACAGGCCTTGTCTTTAGTTAGTGTTACTTCCTGAGGAGTCTTCCCTCATCACTCAAACTAAAGGTGACCCCACCTGCCACTCTAGCACCATGTTTCCTGTGACAGGCTCCAAAGACACCACTGTACCCATTTCTGTCTCTTCACCAAGCCTTGCAGGTACCGCTCTCCGTTTCAACTGACCTGTTCTTCCTTTCTTATTCCATTTCCACCCCTACCCCCCAAATAACCCTATAACTTCTGACTTCTGTGTCAACCCTATCTTTGCATTTCTAAAAAGCTCTGGGTGATGCTGCTGCTGCTGGTCTAGGACACATTGACAACCATGGTCCTAGAGCAGCCAGTTCAAGCATCTGAGCTGCTGCATCAGCAAAGGCCTCACAAGCGCCACCTCTCATGTACCCAGGCCTCCTCTGAGTTCTGCATGGCCATGGCGCTCCTTCCTGGCTTTCACCTTTCCCACTCTAGTGCTGACAGTCTTCCCTAAACACCTGTCCTGGCTCTGGTGCCCCGAGGACTCATCCTTCGGTCACCTTGTCCACACTGCCAGATGTGTGGTGTTCTAGATACGAAGTTGCCTTGAGCTCAGAAAAGAGGATGATTACCCAGAACTTGATTATTTGGCAGGATCACGTAAGGGATGACCTTGAGAAATAGTAAGGATCTGTCCACATTCTACAGATGAGGGAGAACGCCCAGGGTGCTGGGGTCAGAAAAGAAGGGCCACCATCGTAGGAACAGTCCTCTCCAGGCTGGGTGACCATGGGCAAGTCAGGGTCTCTGTTTCCTCATTGGGAAGGTGTGCAGAAGAATCAGGAATTTTTTAAAACATTCCTACAGTGCTCATTATGAACCACACTAGTGCATGATTTATAGGTGACAAAGACTGTCATGAATACAAACATTTAATTTTGTTAATGAAATTTCACTTTTCAGGCTTTGGGTTAGCCATACACTGTACTGGGTTAGGCTCCCCTTTCTGGAGAAGTGCATTCTTTTGTCCAGATTTAGGCGCACTGCAACAGTATATATATTGAGGGAACAAACAAAACTTCTGCCCGTGGATGGAAGTTACTTTGAGCATCTGAAGTATCTGTAGTGAGATTAGCATCAAACACTTGAAATGCAAAATTTTGGTGTTCATCTTATACATTCCACTGTTTTACATATCATCTCATATAGTGAACTGAATAACTGAAGTGCAAAGTGTAAGTTGTACATGAAATACATGTAACTAAAAAAAAAAAGCACTTACTTTATAAATACTTACCTAAAATCTTAATAACCTTGTGAGGTAGGTGCTTTTTATCACCTTCATGTTATAAATGAGGAAACAGGTACCAAGAGGCTAAGTCCAAGGTCACTCTATTAGTCATGGACTTGAAGTCTGTTCTCATTGTTTTACAAAGGACCTTAATGTGGAGAATACTTTTAACATGCAACACCTTACTTGGCATACGACCTTGATTTTTTTCCCCTCAAATTCCAAGATCCTTTCTCTCTAACCTGGCTAGACACGTACCCGATGGTACGTGACTCTGTGACTATCTTCATACCAAATCTTAACTTTCAGTATAAACCTTGTAACTGAGGTCCAGTAGTATTTTTGGCCAAAACCTAACTTCCGAAAGTTAAGACGTCCCACCTCGGGAAGCCATAATAGGGTTCTTCACGTCCCCCTGGGAACTGGATGCACCTGTTTTCTCTCCAATTTGCATACCTGGCTCTATCCATCTGTCCATCCTTTCCACCCCGTCTCTCACATTAGGATGTGAGACGTATTACCTCATCCCCACAAGGAAGTTTCTGGGGCCTGTCCTGTAAGTCTCTATAGTCCACTTCACCCATCAATCACTGAAATGACCACCAACCAACCACTTGCCACTTGGGTTTTACTTTCCAAACCCGTTTCTCCAATCTAACACTAAAAAGTGGCCATACCAGCCACGTTCTTTCATTAACTCCTGAAACAGTTCTTTCTTCCTTAGATCCGCTCTTTTTCCTACATTTCAAAAATGGCTCCCTGCTCATGGTTAAAATCCTTATTATTTCTCAAGGTCCTCCCTCAAGTGATCCTGCCACAAAACCAAGTTCTGGGCAACCTTTCTCTTCTATGAGCTCAAGGCCACTTATAATCTAGAACTGCACATTTGGCAATTAACCGTATCAATGCTGTACACTTGTCTTCTAAGTCTTCTCTGTCTAGATTACTCAGGAAGGCAGACCACGTCTGCTCCCTTCCCATATACCCCCCAGTGCTACACAGTAACTCTGCGGGGATTGACACTCTGGTTCCTGACCCCAGGATGGAGCTTGGATAGTGAGAAACCCGAGTGTCCTCATCCTAGCTAGAAGGGAGGACTCCCTTTCCCTTGTACTCATCTGAAGGGCTGGAGGAAGGGAGAGGCTCCTCAAACAGCGAGCACCACCTAAAGTGAGGTAAGACTGCAAGTGACACCCACCTGCACCGGCGGGGAAGAGAGGCTGCCACCCACTGCTAGAAAACCCAACACAGCCAATCACGATTCGGAAGAGTTCCAGCTCCCATGAACCTCCAAACAGCAACAAGGCAGCGGCAACTCCTTTCCTTTATTTCTCCCCCTTGTAAAGGGCGATTTGAGTTCAGCAGCATTCCTCTCCTGTCCCCGAGTCCCCCATCAGACCAGATACTGCAGGCACCAGATCCTGGGTGGCAGGAGCCGAAGCAGCTGTTGGAATCCATTAGGTCAGCACTGAATCCACCAGAGGAGGGCAGCACCAGTCAGACCAGGCGGCAGCTGCACCCGAAGCTCGGGACGGCCCAGAGGCAGGCTTCCCAGCGAGGACAGAGGCTCAGACAACTGGCTGCTGAGCCTGGCTGGATGGAACCCCATGATGACAAACATCACCTCTGTCTGTACAGAGTGACTTCAAGGACATGGCCCACTCAGTTATCTCAAGAGAAGCAGAACAGACGAGTCTTTCAAAGAAAAGGAAGCAATCAAATATCCTGGTCACATCAAGACCACACTCCACCTTCACACGCCCAAGCAGCTACCACGCCGGCTGTAGACCAGAGCAAGCTTCCGAGTGGAGAGGAGATGGGGGATGTCCGGGAAGGAAAGCTCACTCTCGGGGCCGGCTGACCATGACTTCTCCCAGGGCCTCCAACACCTCCCGCTTGTAGTCTTCGAAGTCACCATCAATCTGGCTAACACTCTGCTCCTCCACCACCCACAGCTGGCAGTTGGTTTCTGTGATGAGTCGGGCATCGTGGCTGACGACGATCACAGCTTTGAGGCAAGACAGTGAAAATGGAGGACAGGCAGAAAGAAGAGGGGAATCAAAACCTGCGAGGAGGGTGCCCAGCCCCAGGACACCTACAGTCCCATCCCCAAGGGGGGATGGCAGGAGGAGGGTAGGCCCGAGCTGACTCACCACCCTTGTATTCATTGATGGCCTCTCCTAGAGCGTCAATAGACTCGATGTCCAAGTTATTGGTGGGTTCGTCCTACGGGAAGGCGGCATCCCAAAACTGACTCTTAACGACCCCTACCTTTCCTGGTGTCACCCCCGCCCTGGACCCGCAGCCCCATTTACTAACCAAGATGAGGACGTCGGGCTCCCGACAGGCCAGCTCTGCAAACACAACTCGGGCTTTCTGCCCACCTGCAGCGAAGGGGAAGGAGAACCACTGCACCTTCCACCACCAGACATGTCTGCAGGTGAGCCCTGAATGCCTGCATGTGCATGCAGGTGCAGGCGTGTGCGCTGAGTTCCCCCAAGTCCCGGTTCCTCTTCCCTCCCGCCTCGAGGGGCAGTGTGCAGCAGGGAATTTTGAGGAGGGGGACGCCTGCCCGGGCCCCTGTACCAGAGAGCTTGCAGATCTGGATGGTGTGCGCGTGGCTCTCCAGGCCGAAGCGGCCCAGGCACTTGCGCGCGTCCTGGTAGGGCAGGTTGAAGCCCCGCTGCAGGTACTCAGTGGGCGTCTCCTCCATGCGCAGCTGCTCTGCATACTGCTGGTTGAAGAAGCCAATTTTCTGCTCAAGAGGAGAAGAAGGTGGTCAATGAAAGTCAGACTTCCTCTGTTGGCCTCTTTACTACTTGATTCCCAAAGCCACTTACCAGCCGGTGGTTCTTCCTCATTTCACCCCGAGTCTGCAAGGAAAAAGCAAGGTGGGGGGTAGTAAGTGGGGGCAGAAAGGAGCCACAGCTCCACCTCCCAACTCTTTGAAGGGAAATGAACACCAGAACTGGACCGGGAACAAGCCAATGCAAGAAAGGTAACACAGGTGTGCTCCCTAACATGACCACGGCAGGCCAGGAAATCAGAAGCAAGAGGAAAAGCGAGGAGGTAAGTGGAAATTCAGAACCAGGAGCAGGCTGACCACAAGCAGAAAAACCCCATCCCCACCTTCCAGTTAGAATTTTTCAAGGTTCCACCTCAGATAGGAATGAGTTTGTGGGAGGATCTAGGACACCTTTCTAAAGATCTACTCTGTGGGTGTGAGGCAATGTGCCTTCTCCACACTTGCTTGGAGGGCAGACAGATGGTTACAGCCACCTAGTACTACATATACAGCAAAAGTCCCTGAAGCAATTCTAGGGAATTTACCCCAAGGAAAAACTAAATTCACGAACAAGTACAGTAACACTCTTTACTAGAGTATTGTTCTTCAGTGAAAAAATCAGAAACATTCTAAACAACAGACATCAAATAAATTATAATAGATCCCTGAGAAAAAAGCATATAAGATTACAGGCACAAAAAAATGCTTAATATACACTGTCTGAAAAAAAGCTAGCTACAAAACAATTCACAGGATAACCCACTTTTGTTAAGAAAAATAATTATATACATGTTTGTAAGAAAAAAAAAGGAAAACGATCTGTTAAAATTAATACAGGTTAAAAAAAAATAGTAATACAGATTATCTCCAGATTTTTCTCTGGCTTATGCAGTTTTTTTTTTCATCTGTCCCTTGCTTAGTTCCCCGATCAGGGATCTAACCCAGGCTCATGCCAGTAAAAGCCCCGAGTTCTAACTACTGGACTGCCAGGAATTCCCTGGTACACACAATTTCTAACGATTCTACAATGGCATATATTTCTTACATAACCAGAACACACAAGCAGGATGGGGAAGGCATGCCCTTCATCTGGGCCCACTTCTCCAGGTCCGTCTCCCTGACTGATCTAAACTGTCCTCCTCTACAGCACCTCTTAAGCAAATGAACCATCCGTGACAAGTTCTGTATTTAACTCTCCACAGCAGAGAGGGCTCCCCAGTTGGAGCCTCCAGGGAACAGCTGTGTGCTCATGCCTCCGCTCGCCCGTCATCATGCCCCTCCCTGACTCCTGGACTCACCGGTGTCAGCTTGCCCGTCAGCAGCAGCAGCAGGGTGCTCTTCCCCACGCCGTTAGGGCCCACGATGCAGACTGCCAGAGGGCAGACAGAGGTCAGAGGTGAGGTCCCCAGAAACTCCCCAGCACTCCTGCTCTACGGCCTGAGTCCCACCCCGAACTCTGCACCGAGATCTCCCCCCAACTCACTCCTTGAGTCCATGTCGATGCCAAAATCCAGATTCTTAAAGAGTGGTTTCTGCCCCTCATAGCCAAAGGTCACACCTGAGAAGGTTGGAAAAGCAGCACTTTATTTTCTCTTCAGAGTCCCCCGAGTGCAGCTGAGAGCCCTGGCGGGGTGGGAAGGCAGGGCCGCAGCCGCTCACCATGCAGGCCTAGCACTGGAGGGCTGAGCGGTGGCGGGTCAGGGAACGTGAAGCGCACGGTGTACTCTCTGGGGCGCTTCAGCAGCTCGGGGGCCTCCTGCGACTCCTCGTCTTGGTTTTTCCGCCGGCACTTCTGCTGCTTTCGAGTCAAGGCTTCCTTGGTTTGCTTCTCCTGAGGAGGAACGGGGAAGGGAGACATCCAAGCCTGGATGGGAGGCCTTGAATGGCAGGCAGTGTCTGAGCCCCCCTCCTTCTCCTGAGAAGATCCCTGCCTGGGAAGAGCCAGCACTCACCGCCTGCTTGGTGGACTTGCCGCCCGCCTTTAGCTCCTTCAGCTTTTTCTCCTGCTTCTCATATTGCTTCAGCAGTTCCTTCTGCTTTTGCTGGTACATCTTCTTGAAGGTCACTGGGGCAAGAGGGCGGGAGGTCATCAATGGTTGTCCCTGTCCCCAGCAAGATGGGGGAGGGTGGGGGCAGAGGTCATGTCTAGAATTCTGAAATACTCAGAATTATCACTGCGTCCCCATGTCCCTCCCTCCCAGGCCTTTCTCCAGGAACTATCCCCTTTCTCACCCCCAAATGTCCCACGTACTGTAATTGCCCCTGTAGTAGTGAAGCCGCTGGGCATCGAGATGGATGATGTCAGTACAAACGTCATCCAGGAAGCCCTGGTCGTGGGAGACGATGAGCAGCGTCTTCCGCCAGCCCTGGAGGTAGCTGGGTTTTAAAGAGTGTGGAAATGTCACAATCTCCAGGTCAGAGTGCAGACAGGGGCCGTAAGTGAAAAGAGGGAGGCTGGGGTGAGAGTGGTCAGGGACAAGGTGGAGACCAGCAATACAAGGCTATAACCCGGGCCACTCACTTGTTGAGCCAGATGACAGCGTTGAGGTCCAAGTGGTTGGTGGGCTCGTCCAACATCAGCAGCGTGGGCTCCATGAACAGCGCCCTAGAGGGTGGGCGGGAGAAGGCAGGGTCAGTAGGAGGAAGACCCTTGCTCAGACAACCCACAGAAGCCTCTGGTAAGTGGAGACCATGAACACTCCTTCCTAATCTCTCCTGAGAGAGTTCCCGAGCAGGAGACAGATGAGAACACACCCCCAGACAAGGAGAGAAGCCCCAGAGTCTGACAAGTCAGACAGTACAGGAGGGACAAGACAGCCTTGGGAGAACAGGAAGGGAAGGGTGGGCGGAGGCCAGGAGGGCAGGGGGTGGGAGCCCACCTGGCCAAGGAGACACGCATGCGCCAGCCCCCCGAGAACTTCTGTGTGGGTCGATTCTGCATCTCAGGGTCAAAGCCCAGACCGGCCAGGATCCGGCGGGCTTTGGCCTCTGCAGCGGCCGCCCCGGTGGCCCGCAATTCCTCATACACCTGGGAGGAGGGAGAAGAGGACACATGCTGGGGGGTCCCGGGAGCCCCTGGTCCTAGCCCACGTCCCTGGCGCCATCTCCTCTACCTTCTCGAGCCTCTCAGCAGCCGCGTCATCACCCTGCTCCAGCTGCGCCTGAAGCCGCCGCTCCTCCTCCAGCAGCTTCAAACGCTTGGTGTCCGCGCGAAGGACAGCCTGCACGGCTGGCGTCTCATCAGCCACCACCTCTGGGGGCCGGGGAGCAGTCAGGGTGTGCCCAGGGCCAAGGCTCCTGCTCCCTCTTCCCTGCAGCTCCGTTTCTGGACTGCCTGACCCTGCCCAGCTCTCTGTACTTGTTCCAGCCTCTCACCGCACCCCACCACTTCTGTGGCACCCATTTCCCAGTCCCCAGTCTCTCCCCACAAAACCCTTCCAACTCCACAACCTCGGGCTCTTCTGCTCCTGGCTGGCTCACAACCCCCAGTGGAGCCCCTCGCAAGCCTGTCTCCCCCTCCCCACCGGCCCCTCTGCCACCAGCAGCCTCACCCTGCTCGCACAGCAGCACGTCGATGTTGGGGGGGATGCTCAGGGCTCGGTTGGCGATGTGCTTGAGCAGAGTGGTCTTGCCCTTGCTGCGGAATGAGAGCTTTGAGGACCAGGGCGCCTCCGAGAACAAGTCTCTTCTTCTCCCTCCGGCCCTCTCCTCTCACACTCCAGCCCCTCCTCTCCTCACCCATTGGGTCCCACCAGCCCGTAGCGGCGGCCGGCGACGATGTACAGGTCTGCGTTGACGAACAACTCCTTGCCATGGGCCGAGATGCTGAACTTCTCCAGCTGTGGTGATCAGTAAAGAGTAAGCACGTGAGAACTCCCTTCCGTATGTCTAGGAGCTGCACCTTTTTCTCTGCGGGGAAGCGCCCTCCCCCCACCATGCTGGCCCCCTCCCCATCCACTGCCTCTAATCGGAGTCCACACCCTAAGAGCGACCAGCCTGTCCCAACCTGCTTCCCTCCAAAGCTAGACTCCTATGCTGGTTCTTCTAACTTCTTGCACAGGCTGGGAGAATTCAAGATGCAGAGAACTCCTTCCAGCTTTCTTCCCAGTGGACCACCCTCTCCTACCCACTTCCTCGGTCACCGTGGCCTCTCAGGGGAAGGGGAGAAGCAGCACTTCCCTGGCTGAGTTGGTAGGAGGGGCCCCCTTGGACCTTACCTTGATGTCAGAGGCATTTTCTAGCATGGCCTGGCGGGAAGACACCTCTGCTTGCGACACGGAGAAGTCATTTTCAGCAGCATTGGCTGCTTTTAACGAAGCCACCTGGCGCTCATACTCCATCTGAGAAGGAAGGAAAGCTCACATTTGAGGCCATTGCCTGCCATTTTCCTGTTGCCACAATACAATCCCATGTCACCAGACACCATGACACTATGCTCACAGAACACAACTGTTTCCTTACTCTAGCTGTTGTACTCAACCCAATACCCAAAGCTCTCCCTTCACATGCCCCCTATTTGCAGCATTAAAACAAAAATTTCTCCTGCCTTTGACTACTAAGAACCCAAGGTCTTACTTGTTTCTTAAGTTTCTTCTTCTCCTTCTTGCTAAGGTGAGCATAGGGGTCATCAGCCTTGGACTCCCCTTCTTCCTCCTCCTCTTCTCCTTCCTCTGAGCCCTGTGAGAACCAGGCGATGGTAAAAACAAGGGACCCCTTAGAGAACTTCATGTCACCAACTCCCAGCTCCACAGTCAGCTCTGTCTCTCTCCCAGAATACTGAAATATCTTGGCAGTGCTCACATTCTCATGCCCACTCTGGTCTCCTTGTAGCCCTGTATCCATTTGTGCCACCAAGAAGGTACCTATGTATGTATGTATGAATTGTAAAGATGTATATGTACCTATACCTCTGTAACTGTCAATACAATGTAACTGAAGGTAGAATAAAAAGAACAGGTTCTCTTCCTCATGTATCAAACGAGTTTCTCTGCAAGTAAACATGCAAAGCAGAGGTCCAGAAGCCCTGTGTATAGCCACTGAGGAATCCAACAGAATGAGAACTAGCAGGTGCTGGTGGTACAGGGGAGCTCAGAGGTCACTTGATGACACAGATGAGAAAAGTGAGGTCTTAAGAGGTGGCAAGACATACTCAAGCTCACACAGGGGGTGGCAGAGCCAGAACCTGGGCTCAGGGTGCCGCCCGTGTCCGTTCCTCTTCTGGATCAACACATGCAAATCAGGGCCCTTGAACTAAGAATGGCTTTTACATTTTCAAAGAGTCTTTCCAAAAACAGAAGAGAAAAATGTGTATCAGAGACTGTATGTGGTCTGCAAGTCCAAAGTATTTACTAGGAGGTCCTTTACAGAAGTTTGCCAACCCCTGCTCTAGGGAGTAAGCACGTCCCAGGTCGCAGCCTATGTCCTGTCCCCGGCCCAAGGGCCACCAAGCCTGAGCCTCAGCCCTCGTCCCCCCAACACCCACACACACCTGTTCTGCCTTCTTGGCCTTCTCCTTCCCTTGTTTGGGTGGTTCCTTTTCTTTTGTTGCTTCCTCTTCATCCTCCTCCTCCTCCTCACTCTCCAGAGCAGCAAATTTATTTTGAGGCTACAGAGAAAAGCCAGCAGGTCGGATGCAATGCTCTGATTCTTGAGACCAGTCCACCTCCCGCCAATGTTCCCTCACCTTGGCCTTCCCCTTTGACTTCTCCTCCTTTGTCTTTTTGCCCTTCAACCCTGGCTGTTGTTCCTGAGATACAGCCTGGAGAAGACACACATAGACATACAAATTAATTTGCTATACTGTAGCTTGACAAGAATTTCTAGGTAGTCCAGGAGTACTATACTAAGTTAACTATACTAAGTTAACTAAGTTAACTATACTAAGTCTGACAGGGAGAAAATGAGACCCACAAACATCCTGGCCTCCAGGGGGAGACAGTGAAGAGATGAGTAGAGAATAACAGTGAAGCTAAGAGACTGTGAGTTAGGCAAATGAGCCATGTGGATGGGATGGCCCTAACACTGGAGGGCTTCCTCCAGAGGGCAAATCTTCAGGAGAGATAACGGTCGCGGGCTTGGAGAAGGCGTTCTAGGAAGAAGAGAAGGCATAAAGAATAAAGGCTTCAGGCTTCCCTGGTGGCTCAGTGGTAAAGAATAAAGGCTTCAGCACACAGTCAGGCTGGATTCAAACATGTGATAAGGCTGATCGGTATACAAGGCAAGTCCCAAGTAATCCTGCAGAGGGGTCCTGGTGGAAGGGCAAAGACTTGAAGGTCTTTGGCTTAGATTTTGAGTTTGAAAGCAACAGAATCGCTGTAAATTTTCGAGCGATAAAGAGTACTTTTTAAAAAGCTGATATTGACAGGATAAGCTGACAGTATAAGCAAGACTGGCCTGGCCTAGAAGAGCTGGTTGAAAAGCAGGAAAAGCAGCCAGGGAATCACCACACTGTAGCCAGAGATGCCACATGGAGTGAGAGGGACCGGCAGAGCCATCACTATCACCTTATTGATCCGATTCTTCTCTGGCTTGGCTGGCTTAGGAGGATGTTTCTCCTCCTCCTCCTCATCTTCACTCTGATCCTGAATCAGGGCTGCAAAAACATTACCACTCTGGAGAGTGAAAGGGCAGAAGTCAGTAGGATGATCAAGGTTGCACCCCTGGGATCTCTGTCTACCACCAAGACAGATGGCTTACCTTGGTTTTCTTCCCTCCTCTGGGTACTGGGGCAGGTACTGAAATGATAAGAGGAGAAGGTGAGCTAGGAAAGAGAATTACCATGTCCGCTCCTCAATCTAATCCAACTCCAAGATCAAGGAATGAGGCACCTGACTCTTCCTGACTCAAGGGTTCCAGATATCCATCTCCCCTCTGTGCATTTACCTTCG
This sequence comes from Odocoileus virginianus, assembly GCF_023699985.2. Lineage (NCBI taxonomy): Eukaryota > Metazoa > Chordata > Mammalia > Artiodactyla > Cervidae > Odocoileus > Odocoileus virginianus. The sequence continues at coordinate 43,632,218 of NC_069700.1, forward strand.
TCCTCCTCATCGCTGGCTGGTACTGAGAGCTTCTTAAGACGCTCCATGAGCTCCTTCTCCTCTCCGTCATCATCCACATCCTTTTTCCGCCTCCCTTTACGGGTGTCTCGCTTCCTTTTTTGCTGCTGAAAGCCAAACAGGGTGAGAGAATGAAGCCTGGGCCGCTGCTGTATCTCTGCCCCAGAGAGTGCTTCTCGTCAGCTGAGTGAACCAGTGCGGGCTGTGGAGGGGCTGGCAGACCGAAGATGCCTTCATGGAGTGGTGGGTCTTCTGACACCTGTACCTGCTGCTGCTGCTGCTGCTGCTGCTGCTCCTTCTCCTTGAGCACTTTCTCTTCTTCCCCAGCCTGTTTGTCTTCTACTGCCAGCTCCTCGAAGAACTACAATAGGAGTTAAGATCTAGGCAAAGACAGCTCAGAGACCAATCAAGCCCTTCACCACCATGCATGTACCCAGGGACCTGCCACGCATGCCATCTCACCTTGCTCCCTCTCCCAACAAGACCTCTTCCCCTCCCTTCGGCCCCCATTGACTTCACAGGGCCACCTTCTGCTCGGAAACACCCACAGCCCTCTCTCCTCACCCCTCAATGCCTCACCGTCTTTTTGGTCTTCTTGTCCTTCTTCCCTTTCTTCACCACTTTGTCTAGAAGGGTTAAGCAGATGTTGTGAATGATGATTTGCAAATTCCAAAGCCACCCTGATCTCACCTGCCAACCCTCAGTGGACTCTGCCCTCCCTTGTCACTGTTTTTCTAGCTCCCTCCCTGGACACTTGTCCCATGAGACAGACAATGGTGGCTGGTCTAGTGGGAGGCAGAAAAGGAGAATCCACAAGGTGATGGTGCCAGAGGTGGGAAGTAAGACAGCTTTCAAAGATGACACCAATGTTTTTAGCTGGCAAAATTAGCCGAGTTAGAGGTACCATGAATAACTCAGGATATACTGGGAAAGAAAGACCTTTCCCCACCCCAGTCACCCATGGGGGAGAAAAGCAGGACAAAGTATTATATGTCATTTTTGGAACCTGCAGGCCACGGAAACAGAGCCATCTGCTAAGTCAACAAACACCTGGGTCTATGCCACACCTGCTTTGCTTGCACTTCCAGCACAAATTGTGCTGTGTTAGGCTTAACTGGGCATCAGTCCTTCATCCTAGAGTGACCTGAGACACTGCTTAGCTCGTGTTCCCAGGGAGCAAAGTGGGAAGTCAAGAGAAGTTCACTGACAAATTCCAGCCTCTCCTTTCTGTCCATCTCCATTTCCCTGAAGACGGAGGGTTACGTCTAACTCCTTCCCACATGAGACAGGGAGGCAGACAGCAGCCTCGTGATTTCTCTCCACTCCTAGGCCTATCCACCATCACATTCGTTCCCCAACCATCCCACCGCCTACTGCTATTCGATTCTATCCAAAGGCGCTCCTGCAGTCACTTAGTTTCCCCCCATCCCCAAACCAAAACAAACCCTTCTGCTATCTACCACATTAAGTATTCTCAGACCAAAATGCCACCGAGTCCACAAAAATCATTTATTCAGATGCTGAGGATCTAGTGTCAAAAACTGGATAAAATGAAGGTCAAGCCCTATAATTTAGGGCCTCACAAACTAGAAGGGCGTATCCTATTTCCTCTGCTCTTTCCCTACCCATACCGATGTTGTACACATTGGCTTTTCCCTGCTCCTTGGTAACTCCCAGGCATGCTTATGTCTGTCTTTGCTTAATCGGTGACCTCCACCCTGAACACACTTCAAAATCTGATCCCTGTACAGGGTGACTAGTGTGATGGAACCAAAATGATGTGAAGAAACAATAAAAGACTTTCTACATACGCTATTCTGAGGAGTCTAAACCAAAGCCACTAAGAGGGAGGACCCACTGTAGTACAGAAGCCAGAATGATGCGATCAGCTCACTCTGACAACACTCAGAAGTGACTCAGACACTAATTTCTCTCCATAGACTGATACAACCACGCCTCTTGACCATTGGTTGAAGTGTGACAAAGTATTATCACCCAGGAGCAGGAAAAGGCTAAGTGTGGCTAAATCTACCCTGTACCCTCCACGTCTTTCCCCCACCACAATGGCTCCTCCCTTTAGTAGGACACCACTGAAGCTGTTCTTCATTTCAAAGCCAAGTGAAGCACTTTCCAAAAACTTACACTCCCCCTACCCAATTACTGTTTCTATTCTTGTCTTCACTGAGCCTCAAAAGTGCAGTCCACACTAGCCCCCCTCCTCATCTCCCATTCCTTTTTGAATATACCACAACCTGATTTGGGTGTTACCTTCTAATGAAGGCTACTTTTGTCAAAGCTGCCACCATCCTCTTAGTTGTTCAATTCAAAGAGGGTTGTTGTTGTGGGGTTTTTTTGTAGTCCTTATTTTGCTTGATTACTTGGCAACATTCCATGCTACTTCCCTCCTCCTCATTTTCAGTCTTCTCTCCTGTTGCTCCTCAGCGTCAGGGATCCTGAAGGTCCGCCTCTGGCTGCTCACCTTGCTCAGTCTCATCTCCTCAGCCTCCTTCCCTATCTGCCTTCCCTTAACTGCTGAAGTTCTCTTGGGTCCCCATCTTAGACCTCTTTTCACTTCAATCCACAGACACTCTCTAGGGGACTCCTCGGATCCAACACCACAACTACACCTGTGTCTTCATTCCTAGTCTACCGCTCTCTCCAAAGCCACTGAACAAACTCTCCTTGCCATCTCCTCTTCAAATTCCCCAGCAGCTGACTTACCTCTTCCTGCTCCCCAACCCATAGCCCATTACAGCCTTCAATGAAAAGCCTATTAACCGAGGAATTATTCAAGGCTAAGTGTCAGCCTTAATTCTTCTCCCCTTAGTTGGTTCCCAGCTCTAGTCAATGCCCTGGCTTCCTCTCTTATCACTTCTCACAGGGATCTTTACCAGAGCCTCCTAAATGGTCTCCCTGACTCCAATCATTTCTATGCACTTCAATGAGTCTTCCTTCTTAATGTCTTTAGGATTAAATTCCTTGGAATAGTGTATAAAGCCTTTCAGTATCTTGTCTCTCACACATCTTTTCAATACCATCACATGAGTCAATACAATACTGGGAACCAGCCAGGCTCAACTACATCCTATCTTTGCATTAACTGTACCCTCTGCTGACTTAGAACCTTCTTCCCCTTGCTAACTCATAATGATCCTTCAAGAATGAACTCAGCTATCACATATTCCTGGAGGCTTTGCTGACACTCCCATCCTAACTGACTATATGCTGCCCCTGTCTTCTCTAGTCCCACAGCATTCTCAAGCACATTCCCTGACTAAAGCTCTGTCCCCTACACAAGACTTGCCCCTTCTCGAAAGGCAAGCCTTTTCATCCCTACATCTCCAGTTCTGTAAAATTAGTCACCGTTTACCCACTATAATTACTTCCGTCCATCTTATCTCCCTCTTGAAGTACCTTCAAGTCTGGGAGAAGGTCTTCATATCTTTTTGTCCCTCTCCAAAGCACAGTATATACAGTGCATAATTAAAAACAAGTGACTCAACAAACATTAGCTGTTTTTAAGTAAAACTTAATCCTCCATTCCAACACCCAGTATCTACTTTCTCGCTCCACTTGAGTCAAAAAGGTGTCTTATGAAAGCTGTCTTAGGCATGACTCCATGAAGGAATTAGCCTCTCTTGAGAAGCAGATGGGACCCCAGGTGAGTGCGAGTGGCACTGGCACGAAGAGTAGGTCGAGGCACAGCTTATATATTCCTGCTGGATGTGAAATACGATGTGACCAAGATGTCCAAAAGAGAAGAAAACAGGACTTCTCTCATTTTCTCCATCTCCTCTCCCTACCATATGCTCTTCCTGGAATAATCTTTTTAAGTTTCTTTTTTTAACGCGGATCCTCCTTAAAGTCATTACTGAATCTGTTACAGTACTGCTCCTGTTTTATGTGTTGGTTTTTTGGCCAGGATGCTTGTGGAAATCTTAGCTTCCTCCAGCGATCCCGCACCTCCTGGATAGGCAGGTCAATTCTTAACCAATGGATCACCAGGGAAGTCCCCCATACGCTCTTCCCCGTCTCTTGGCCGGTGTTACTGAAGCTAGTGCCTGACACCCCGGCACCTTTTCTTTCGCCGGCATCCCAAAAGCACTCTAGCCAGGGGAAACTCTTCCCGGCCCCACTGCACGCATGCGCAGTAGCCCCCCGAAGGCCCAGTGAGTCGCGCCCGCCACCCTCTCCTAAGACCCGGCGCACATTTCTCTCTCTTCTCTTTTCTATCTTCTTTCTCCTCTGCCTGTCAGCCTTACCTGTGGGGCTCGTGGTCTCTCCGTCCCCGATCCACTCGGGCTCCGGCGGCTGCTGCTTGGGCCCCTTCGGCATCGCGGTGGCAGTTATGGTAACTCTGGCTGCGCCGGGTGCTATTTCCGCTTCCGGTAGCGTGGGGCCCGGAACCAGACTGGCTCTCTTTGCCTGGGCTGTCGACTCCGCCCCTGGACGGCCCACGTGCGCGCCGCGCCGTCCTGTCGTGGGCGTGCCTGCGACCTGTTGGGGGCGTGGCCTGCAATGATGGGGCGTGGCCGGCGCCCGCCCACTCGGGTCGCGACAGCAGGTTTATGATAGTTGAGGAACCCCAATGACTCTACGACGCCGCGTGACTAAGTGACAGAACATAATCATTTCCGACTAGTATGAAAGAGTGAAGTCTTTTTTTTTAAATAAAAGTGAAGTTGCTCAGTCGTGTGCAACCCTTGCAATTCCATGGACTGTAGCTTACCAGACTCCTCTGCCCATGGAATTTTTCAGGCAAGAGTACTGGAGTGGGTTGCCATTTCCTTCTCCATGAAGTCATTTAAAAAAAAAAAAAAAAAACACACAAAACTGAACGCTAACTTGTTGCCAGTCCCTTCTGATTGGTAAGGAGCAGAAAAGCGAAGTCCACTAACTCAGGAAGAGGCTTTGTCGGTCTAGTGTTGAGATATGTCACAAAATCCCGAGGTGTAGAGATGTAAACGAGGAACTGTAGCCTAACAAACAGGAATCGCAGTGCAGTGGGGCTTGGGTTCACTTTTTTTTCTTGGTAACAGCTTTTCCGAGGTGTAATTGACTTACTGTAAACTTTGTATATTAATACAATAGATAACCAGTAAACTGAAAAGTGAATGCTATGATAAGTTTTGACATGTATACACGCATTAAATCAGTATCTGGGACACTTCAAATTCTACTGCTTAACAGGTGTGGGACCAAAGTGCTCCCATAGTTCTTCCAGCTCCCTTCTCTCAAACTGCTACAGTCTTGCTTTTGTCCTCACCATTCCCTGGCAGGATCACCACTCTTGCCAAGGTCAACGGATTGAGGCCAGTCCTCTGTCTTTATCCTACTCACTTCTCAGCAGCACTTGATACAGATGGTCACTCCCTTCTCCTTTGGCTTTCTTCAGAGACACTGCTCTTTCCAAGTTTCCTTTCCTGGCTACTCCCTTTTCCCTTTTCCTGGCTTCTCCTCCTGAAGTCTAAATATTGAAGTGCCTCCAGGCTCAACTGTCTTTTGTCTAAACTTATTACACATGTCTCACACAAGAGACACAGGTTTGATCCCTGCGTTGGGAAGATCCTCTTGAGGAGGAAAATGGCAGCCATCTAAAGTATTCATGCCTGAAAAATGCCATGGACAGAAGCACCTGGCAAGCTACAGTCCAAAGGGTCACAAAGAGTTGGATACAACTGAGCGACTAGGCATACATGCATGCACGTAACTTTAAATATCATCCGAAACTGATGAAAATCCCCAAATTTCTCTTTTTGGCTCCAATTTTTGCCCTAAACTCATGAATCCAACTGTTTATTGGACATGCTCTCTGAGATCTCTTATAGCTATCTCAAATTAATATGCACAAAACTGAGCTCTTACTTTTTTAATTTTTAAAAATAATTTTATTTATTTTGGCTGCACTGGCTCTTTGTTGCTGTGTGAGGGCTTTCTAGTTGTGGTGAGTGGGGCCCACTCTTCCTGGCTGTGCACGGGTTTCTCATTGTGATGGCTTCTCTTGCTGTGGAGCATAGGCTCTAGGGCACGCGGGTTTCCATTGTTATTGCTCACAGGCTTTAGAGTGCAGGCTCAGTAGTTGTGGGGGCTCAGTAGTTGTGCATGGGCTTAGTTGCCCTGCGGCATGTGGGATCCTCCCGGACCAGGGAGCGAACCCCTGCATTCTCCAGCAGATTCTTAAGCACTGGACCACCAGGGAAGTCCCTGAGCTCTTACGTTTATTCCTCAAGGCTGTATCTTGTCCAGGTTTCCCCACGTCAAGAAATCACACTATCTTTCATCTAGTTACTGAGGCCAAAACTAAAAGGTCATCCTTTCTCCATTCCTGCTCCTCATCAGCAAGCCGTCTGCCTCAGTCATTCATTCAAAAGTATACTGAGTGCATAGTATGTACCAGGCACTCTTTTAGGCCTTTGGGATATCACTGAATAAAATGAAGATCTCTGCTTACATTTCTAGCAGAAAAGTTACTACTATGGTAAAATATACATCAAGGTAAAAAGTATCAGGAGGGCAGGTTTCAGCACTAAATAAACTTCATGAGGCCTCAGTGATGTGATATTCAAGCAAATTCTTGAAGAAAGGGAGAGCTCTGGCCACAAGGACTTCCAGAAGAGCATCTTGGTAGAAGGAACAGCTAGTGTAGTGCCTTGTAGAAGCAGTGTGCTTGGCATATCTGAGGAACAAACAGCAAGGAGGCCAGAGTGGCTCTAGTGGTAGGAGTGAGCAAGGATTGTTGGAGAGGCAAGTGGAAAAGGAAAGCAGGCTGTGAACTGGAAGGGGGTTTTCAGATCATTGGGTTTCTACTCTTGACTAAAATGGAAATCATTACAAGGTTCTGAGCAGAGGAGTGACCTGACTTGACCTATATTTTAGAAGGATGACTTTGGCTTCACTGACGGAGGGGCATGAGATGGCAGAAATGGCAGAAGCAGAGTGACCTCTTGGAGGTGTTGGTGAAGATTCAAGCCAGGGTGATAGTAGTGGAGGTAGTGAAAATGGCTGGTTTCTGAATATATTTGACAAAAAGAGCCAGCAGGCTTTGTTAATGAACTAGACATCAGGTGTCACACACACAAAAAAAACAAAAACAAAAAACTAAGGATGACCTCAAGGCTTCTGGTGTGAACAACAAGAAAGAGATGCCATCAAGTGAGACTTTAAAACATGTCCCAAATCTTCCTACTTCTCTCCAACTCTACATCATCTCCTTCCTCTGAACCACCAAAGTGGCCTCCTCCTGTTCTCCCTGCTGTCATTCTCCTCTAGTTTATCCTTCCAACCTACAGTTAATGGTAGTTTTAAATCATAAATCACTTTCTCAGAACACTCTGGGACTTCCAGAGCACTCGGTGCATGTACATGCAGAATGCTCCAGTGGTTAAGAATCCACTTTCATGCAGGGGACTCTGGTTTGATCCCTGGTCGGGGAACTAAGATTCCATATGTTGAAAGGATACCAAGCCCACATACCACAACAAAGAGCCAGCGCAGCCCACCCCCCTCCACACACACACACAATCCAAATGCTTTGCCACAGCTCTGTATCATTTAGCCCCTGCTGAACTTCCTGATCTCATCTCCCAGTCTAGACCCACTGGCCTTCTATTTCTACTTCAGATCCCTCAAACTCACTATTGCCTCAGGGCCTTGGCCCTTGCTGTTCCCTGTGCCGGGAATGCACTTCCTCAGGATATTCATATGGTTGCTTCCTTACTTAATTTCTGCCTCTATTCATAGGCTATTTCCTCAAAGAACCACTACCTATTGTAGTATTGACCTGTTCTCTTCCACCTGTCACTCTCCAGCCTCTCCTTTCACTTTGTCCTTGAAGTATTTATTTCTTAAAATTATATATGTATTTATTAATAGTCTATCATCTTCACTAGGCTGTAAGCCACATGGGCAGAAATGTTGCCTTTTTCACTGATACATCCCGAGCTCCTACAACAGTGCCTGGCTCAGAGTAGGCACTAGGTATTCATTAAGACGAATGTGAGGCTTAAATAAGACAATATTTATCGGGAACTTAGCATGGTACCTGGCACAGAGCTGGCAACCAGACAATGACACATTCTAAGCTCTCACCCCGCCTCTCTGACCATCCCTCCTTGTCAGGTCATTCTTGTCCTTCTTCTCTTGGCCACTAAGTGTCAGCTGTCCTCTAGGCTAAGTCCTGGGCCCTCTCCTCTTCCCATTTGACACGCTTCTCCAGGTGATTTCAGCTACAGATTCCTCAGTAAGGTCTATCTTAACCACCACTGGCTCCCAACAATTATTCTCTATATAGTGCCCCCCATTTATATTCTTTATATCATTAACCACAACCTGTAATTACTCATTTGTTTACTTTTGAGGAAAACAGCGCCTGACAACTGGAAACTGACCTGACACTGACAGGTAGGCCTTGATGTTGCTAAGAGCTAGGCTGGCCCTCACATTTAGGCCATAGTGCTCTCACACTGACCATAACCTCACAGAACACAAGTCAGACAAGGCCAACCTGTGACTGTGATGAAGTAAGATAAAGTCTATAATCTTGTCTAATCGAAGACAAAAACAAGGTTACTGTGCAAAAATTCTGAACAAGTACCTCTCAGTTAAAATGAGGAGTGGCTGCTTTTTTTTTTTTTTGGCCAATTACAGCTTCAGCCATATTTCATCTCTCCCCTCAAGAGGAGACTTTGTATCTGCAGGTTCCACATATTCAGATTCAAGCAACCTAGAATTAAAATATTAGGGGAGAAAATTCACTCCAGAAATTTCCAAAAAGCAAAACTAAATTTGCTGCACATTTGCAACTATTCACATAGAATTTACATTAAATTTATAACTATCTACATGACATTTACATTGTTTTCAGTATTATAAATCATCTAAAGATGACAAAGTATAAGAGAGGATGTGTGCAGGTTTCATGCAGATATTACACCACTTTATCCAAGAGACTTGAGCATCCTTGGATGTTGGCACATAAAGGGGTCCTGGAACCAGTGCCCCATATACCCTGAGAGACAACAGTATTAAACGGTATTAAGATGTGCAATCATAGAGTTGTCCCCACTTCCTGGGAATGCTCAATCTAGATCCCCCTCTTCCTTGAATCTTCCCCCAAATCACCTAACACAAACCGTAATCCTGCCATTTTTAATTCTCTCTTTAATAAGATCTCTGCAGGTGATAAAACCCAACTATTTAACTAGAGGTGGTTCCTGTTTGGTCCTTGGCTGGAGGGCACTGCCACTTCTACTGTCCTAGTCTTTATCTCATGCCCTAATTCTAGCAGGGAGGGGCTGCCAGAGGATGATTGCCCTACCCTAATGTTTTCACCTGCTGAAGAACCAAGTTTGCTGGTTAGTACATGGCTGCCTGGATAAAGAAGACTCTTCAAGCCTTGCTGGAGCTGAGGCCACAGGACGTATTAAATTATGGCCAATGACATAGAGGTTAGCTTGGAGGTAATTTCCTCTGCCTTTCCTTCATCCTGAGGCTTGGAGCATGGATAAGTGAGCTAGAGCTTCATTTCAGACTGTGAATAGGAGGATTTGGCCCCAAGAACCATGGTGCTGAGAAGTGGGGGGAGCAAGGATTCTGAATGAATACCCGAGGACCTGGTGGTGGCATGACTGTCATACATGCTTTGCACTGTCTCTTGATTTGTGAGAAAAATAAACTCCTATCTTGCTTTAAGACTAATTTTGGTTTCTGTTACAACTGAACTTAAAACTGATACACTGGGCCATCACAGGTGCTTAATAATTACAAAGTGAATGAGTATACCCATGCTCATAGCTTCAACCACTACCTATATGCAGATAACTCAGATTAACGTCTCTAGTTTTAATCTGAGTACCAAACCTGTATATCCAACTTCTTATTTTGTATCTCTCCTTGGATGTCTTAAAAAGCAGCTCAGATTTGACCATTCCAAAAGCAAGTTGGTGGCATTTGCCCTGTTTCTTCCACTAACTTTCTTTTCAAACAGCACTTGGTTATGCAAGCCAACAACCCTGAGAAATCCAAAATACTTTCATTTTGACCTATTTCCAAATGTCCATTTTTCTTCCACTCTGCTACCCAAGTCCATACCAACAACTCACTTAGACTACCCAAATTGCTAATGCCATTTCCAAGCTGGCCAGCCCCATACAAAGGTGATCTTTTTCTAAAACCAATCTATCTCACCTGCCTAAAAAGGCAGGTATCATAGGCTCTTCAAAGGCTTCTGTCTTATGACCCACATCCTTATATCCCGCAAGGCCCTGAGTGCTAGCTCCTCTTCCTTCTCCCTGACTTCCCATTCTTCCCATCTCCTCTTAGCAACACATCTGCCTGGATTCTGCTCTCCCACCTCGCCTCCTGCTTGTCCTCAGAGCTGTCTCAGCTGTCACCTCCCCAGGCTCATTATTACGTATTCCCCCCCCCCCCCACCCCCGCCGTTTCGCTTCTTCACGGCACTTTTGACAGGTACTTTACACATATTTGTGACTTGACGAACATGTCTCCTCTTGTAGATTTTAAATACACTGATTTTGGCTCTCCGTTATCTCTGTAGTGTCTTGTATGCTGCCTGGCCTACAGGTACTCTACCAGTATTTGTTGAAAGATTGCTTGTCACCTCCACTCTATAAACATAACCATAAACACACATAAAATGTTTAAAATTGACGCCATGGACAGGCCATTCCTTTCTCCAACAAAGCTTAGCCTTTGAATATAATGCAGCTGGTCCGGTTGATCTCCACAGGATAAGGGGGCCCCGCTAGTTTCTTCAGACTGGGAGAAACATCTGTCAACATTCTAAATGAAGCATACACTGACTCCAACAAGAACAGCCTCCTCTGCACTTCGAGAGATGGCTGCAACACAGGGATTAAAGAAAATGCTTTTTTCCACTGCGTTTATTACTAATATAAAAAAATGTTAAAAAAAAAATTCATTCTCAGTTCTCCAACGGCTCTCATCCCTCCCTCTTGCCCACACAACTCCTGACCCATTTCCTCAGGGCCAGTTCAAAACTGAACCTGTTCACTGCTGTTTTCACAGAAAACAACCAGTGCCAGGGATGCAGGGGAAGAAGGTTGGAAGAGGGCGACAGTACTGTCCGAGTTCCACCCACAGGTAGGCCAGGTGGAGATTCACAGAATTCAAATCAAACGGCTGGTGGCCTCACAATGATGCAGTCTAACTAAAATGGGCTGGAGAGAGGAGAGGCCCATCTGAGCCTTTAGATGACATCTCTCGGGCCTGTGTCAACCCCGAGAAACCGACACGGGGAGGATGAGACGACCAGGGAGGCAGTCTTGTGGAAAGTTTCACAGTTCTCCCTCGTCGGGAGGTGGGGAAAGTCTAGAGGGCACCCACAGCCCCACGCATTTTGGCAGAAAAACTTACGCTAGTGTTGGGAAGTCACGAAAATGCCACGGACACTGAGAAAGGCTACGGGGGTGGGGGGCAGGGGGATGCACAGTTTCACAAAGCACAGTGATCACAGACCATAGCGGTGGGGATCATGCTACTGACGCAGAAACTACCAGATCCAAGAGCGGGGAACGTGGCCTCTCAGGGAGTGACTCTGCACTAGTCATCCACACTTGACCCCAGGTCAGCCAACCGGGTGAGTGTCACAGGGCCGCTGACCACGCTGGGGGGAGGGGTGTCACACGAAAAAGACTTAAAAACAAGCAGCGAGGAGGGAATGGTAGCAAACTGCTCCAGGGCTCTCAGGAATCTAGGGCGATCCCGGGGGCTGGGTGGACAGATGCACAAGAAACAGCACCAAAGAGGTTTCCTGTTCTGCAGTCAGCCGGCAAGGGGGAGAGGACCCGGGAGGCAGGTGCATGGAGCAGCGATGGTCCTGGAGACGTCTCTGGAGGCTGGGTCAGAAGAGTGCACACTGCACACCAGTCATGGAACACAGCTCTGGACCCCCAGGGGCAGGGGGTAATGAGGGTGGTGCGAGCAACAGCCTCATGGTGGCCGTCACAGGGCCACAGGGAAGAACGTGGCTGCCAGGTCAGGGGCTCCTTCCAGTCTGGGTGGGGAGGACAGTCTCACAGCGGAGGGCCGTTGACACCTGGGTGGTAGAAGGCACAGAGGTCCTCGTATCGACAGTGGCCCTTTTTGGCGAAGTGTCGGCAGACGGGGCGGCTGGATTTGTCTGTGAACAAGCGAAAATCGGGCAGCTTAAAATGTAAGCATGAACAAATCTAACAAAAAGCAGAGATAGAGAAGGTGGTCAGATTTCCTACTCGCTACCATTTCCGGGTATTATGGAATGACAGTCTTTCTCGCGGGAGAAAGAACATTCAGGGCTACTCCTACTTTAAAAGGACAAAGGACAACCCAAAACAGAAAAGCCACGGGTATTCTAGGCATGAGGTCGCTCTGGGAGTGATGGGTATTAAATGCGTGCAGGCATAAAAAAATGGACCTCACCTTCCATAACCTGGGGTCCATCCTTGGGTGGGCAGGTATTCTTGATAAGAGACCAGCTTTTGAGCCTTCGAGGATTTCTCTGTTCTTTGTGAAAGCCTCCCCTGGAGGGACCCCCATGGCCTGGCCCAGGAAAAGGAGGCTCGGCCTTGACCCCCCACCAACCACGACCATACGGGCCAGACCTGGGGCTGAGGCTTCCCTGAACTGGGCCTCTGCCCCGGGGAGGAGGTGGGAGACTCAGCAGTGGTGGGATCACTGGTCCCCTTGATCCCGGAGGACCTCTGTGAAAAGCTGGAGAGAGAGATAGGCAGGGACAGAGAGAGAGAGAGACAAGGAAAGATGATCAATGGCCAGCTTAATACAGACAATGAAACCCTGATTTTGCTTTAAAAACATTTTATTGAAGTACAATATACACACCAGAAATACACTTTTAAGTGCACAACTCAATTATTACCAAGGTAAACACACCTGTGTTCCCACTAAGACAGGCTAGAGAGGGGATAGAGCCTTATTAGCCCTTCAGAAGCCCCACCTTCTTGTGCCCCTCCTCCCCTACTATCCCACCCTCCTCCCCCAAAGCAACAGCTGTCTTGACATCTAGCACCATAGGTTAGTTTTTGAACTCTGCATAAAGGAAATCATACAGTCTGCATTCTTTTCTGTCTGGATCCTTTGACTCAACATAGAGTTTATGAGATTCATCCAGGTTGCTCGTAGCAGGAGTTCCTTCATTTTCACTGCAGTGTAATATCTCACTGCATGTATGCACAACTGATTTAGCCATTCTACTGATGGTGGACATGCTAGTAGATTCCACAGTTTTGTTATAGTGTGGGTATATAACAAAAAAAATGCTGCTATGAACATTTTTATATAAGTCTTCAGTACACACATGGATGCATTTCTGTTGAGTATATACACAGTAGAGGTATTATTGGATCCTTGAGTATATGTATGATTTCGTTTAAGAAATTCAAAGCTTGGGTTGTTCCTATTCACACTCCCACCACCACCATAACCAAGCTGTTATTCCTTGACAACACTTGGTAACAATCTTTTTCATTTTTGCCATTCTGGTAGGTGTGAAAAGCAGTCTTTTGTTTTGAAATTGTGATTGTAACCTGTAACATAAAACTTGCCATCTTAAGTACTTTAAGTGTATATCTCTGTAGTGTTAAGTAAATTCATGTTGTTGGAAAACAGATCTCCAAAACTTTTCATCTTGCAAAATCGAAACTTAGTAGCTTCTAAACTCTTTCCCTCTTCTCCCCCCAGCTCCTAGCAACTACCATTCTACTTTTTGTTAGTATGAATTTAATTACTTTATATACTTCAAGTCAGTGGAACCATACAGCACTTTTTTTTTGTGACTGGCTTAGCCTCAAGGTTCATCAGTGCTGTGGCCTGCTACAGGATTTTCTTCTTTTGAGGGTCAGAATCATATTCCATTATATGATTAGACCACATTTTGTTTATTCATTCATCCATCGATGGACATCTGGGTGGCTTCCATATCTTGTCTACTGTGCATAGTGCTGCTATGAACATGGGTGTGTAAATCCCTCTTCAAGACCCTGCTTTCCATTCTTCTGGGTAAACACCCAAAGTGGAATTGCTGGATCACATAGTAGTTCTATTTTAATTTTTTGATGAATCTCCATACTGTTTTCCATTGTGGTTTCACCACTTTAGAATCCCATCAACAGTACACAAAGGGTTTGCTTTCCAAGTTACATGCTTTTATCTTGCCCTTACTTGATGACTAATGATGCTGAGTTCTTGTTCATGTTTTTGGCCATTTAGATCTGTTTTTATTAGGTGGCAGTTCTAGTCTTTTGCCCACTTTTCTAACAGATTGTCAGAGAGTTTTTTATACATTCAAGATTTTAACTCTTTATTGGTTATATTTGCTGCAAGTATCTTCTACTCTATGGCTTCCTATTAACTTCTTAATGGTGTGATTTGATTAATAAAGTTTGTATTTTCTAATGTAGTTCAGTTTATTTTTCCTTTATGCTTAGTGTATTGCTTGTCTGTTTAAAAACTCTAATCTACTTTAAGACCATGAAACACATTTGTTTTCTAAACTTATTTCTTTACCCATGAATATCCAATTAACCTACCATCATTTGCTAAAAAGGCCACTATTTCAGTTCCATCTTCAAGAATGAAATAGCCATATGTGTGTGGGCCTGTTACTGGACTCTTTATGCCATTCTGTTAATTTATATGTCTATTTTTGGGCCAATACCACACTGTCATAACTGTTACAGCTTTAAAATAAGTCTTGATATTCAGAGTAAGCCCTTCCCCTTAAAAAATTGTCTTTGCAATTTCTCACCCTGATCCTTTGCATTTCCATACAATAATGTAGAATGCTTATTTCTACAAATACATTGTAGGGATTATAAGTAGGAATGCAATGGATCTCTGGGTCAATTTTGGAAGAACTGTCATTTTACAACATTGAGTTTTTCATTTAAGTACAGAAATCTTGATTTTTTTTTTTTTACATCCCTTGTGGGTTTTAGTCCCTCCCTTGCTCCCTTTTCAGGACCTAATCAAAGGATCAGGGCCCCTTTCCTCTCACCTGACTTGGGGTCACCAGGCTTTCCATTGGCCATTGGGGGAGGGCCCAGAAGGCTGGGTGGTCCTAAGGGTAGACACGAAAATATGGTCATCAGAATGGACTAAAACACTGATGATCCTGTTCTTATATGCTTTTCTTCTATAACTCATTTCTTAATCTAACCAGTAAAGCCAGGAAAATTCTCAACAGTGTTATGGGTTCTTACGTCCATCTATTTACAAAGCGTTTTCAGGATGTGCAAAGTGGAGACTCAGTCCTGTCAAGGCGTATAATGAGAAAACGATACCTACAAACTTTCTCTCTCCCTTACATTGTTGCTATCCAGTAGATCCCAAGTGATTCCAGAGGTAAACCAATCCCTCTCTTTAACTGCTGGCCAATCAGATACCCTCTCCCCCAACCCCACCCGCAAGGAGTTCACAGAAAGCTGTACTTCCACCTTCCCCATGCAAGTGTGGTCACAAACTGTCATCCCAGTCATCGCAATCTGCAACCTCTCTGGGGCCCCTCTCCCCTGACGTTTTGCGGCTGCGCACATAAGTTCTTTATCACCTCTCCCTTCTTTAGAAAGGTTTAGAGGCCAGTTTGAAGTTGAGGATTCAAGTAAGAAAACTCATTTAGCGTTCCATCCTACACAGGATCTCCCCCACCAGCCCCCGCCCCAGCGCGTGCGCCCTTCCTCTCGTTAGAGCCCTCTCCCCCGCATCTTTTAAGCCCCTAACCCTTCGCCTCGACAGGCTGACAGGCATGTGCGCACCCCTCCGGGGCTCCTCACCGATGGGGCTCCCATCCTCCTCGTCTCCAGTCTCATCCCGCTCTGGCAGTGGGGGCTGCTGCTGCAGCTGCTGCTGCTGCTGATTCTGCTTCTTTCGTTTCGGCATCGTGGTTGCGGCAATGGCTGCAGCGGGATTTGGAGGGCAGTGAGGAAGGGGCACGCTGGGATTCTGTTTCCGCTTCCGGGGGGGCGGTGGACACTGAGGCTGAGGCTCCCGCCATTTCACTTCCGGAAGGCTGCGGGGAATCTTTGTGCGGCTCTTCTCGCATCAGCCGCCTCCCGCAGTCTCTGCCAGGCTGGGCAGCAATCTCAAACCTTTCCTTTGCTGCGTTGCTATAAACGCTTTGAAAAGCGTTGCTGGCTCCTCCGCTCGCTGAAAAGAAAATCCACAACCGGTTGCTCCTCAGCCTGCCATAGAGTCGACAGACTCTCAGGCCAGAAGGCCTGAGAAGAGAGGGCTGTCGCATCCTGAGATCGCCATATCCGGTCCCCGGTTTCTATGGTAACAGCTGCAGGCACAACTTGGTGCCCTATGACCTCCCTCCAAAAATCCTTGTCCCACCTGGGTTTCTCTCCTCGGCGGCGCTTGCACTTATGATCTGTAAGCCTGCTTCTTATCATCATTCCCACAAGGAATTTGGGTCCCAGCAGGGCGCTGCCCAGGGCTCTCCAGACCGCCACCCGCCCTTCAAGACCTCTGACCCGGCCCCCAGTGTAGTTCAGTAACTCTGCTTCCTTCCCGGGACGCGCAGTCGCGCCTTTCCTCTAAGGCCCAGCTGGAGGATTGGAAAAGTAGCTTAGGCGCGTCCACGCCCCTTTCTCCCCAGGTGGTAGGACCCGCCCTCCGCTCCACCGCCCCCTCCAGGTGAGTGGTATCTTCTTCCCGGCGCGCAAGGTAGTGATGACACGCGTCCCCCCTCCTCTGAAGGCGGATTGGTAGCGTCCGTGACGAAGTTAGCCCGATCCTCCCACGCGCGCCTCCTTCCTCGCCGCCGCAGCGCCCTCTCAGTGCCACTGGCTCTCACGTGCGGGTAGCCTACCCTGCATCATCCTCTCGCCTCGCTCTCACTGGGAAGTGACTGTATTTCCCCCGTTGTCTTCCACCCGGGCCGCCCGGGCGCAGCGGCCCGGCCCGCCCGCTGACGTCACCTTCCAGCCCCGCCCCCTCCAGGGTCCCGGGCCCTTGCGGCGGGGGCTGCCCCGGGGGGAGTCAGTTGAGGCGGCGGGAGCTCGGCGGAGGGCGGGCCAGGTGACTGGTCCGGGCCATGCCGAGGAAGAAGCCTTTCAGCGTGAAGCAGAAGAAAAAGCAGTTGCAGGACAAGCGGGAGCGGAAGCGAGGTCAGTGCGGGAGCCAGAGGAGGGGGCGGGGCTCGGACTCCCGCACATCTGGAAGGAGGGGTGTGCCCGCCTCACCTCTGGGAGGCGTGGGAGGGGGTGGCGGCCGCGTGCCGACGCGCGTGGGCGACCGCGAAGGGGATTCCCTCACCCCAGCCCCCTACATCTGGAAGGGGTGGGGAAGGATGGAGAGTTGGGGGAGGGGAATCCCTCCAGCTCCAACGGGGCGCCATCCCCGCAGATCCCTGGAGGAGGAGGAGTGCCTCCCCCCACGCACATCCGGGAGGGTCCTGGGCAGAGTAGGTGGGAGGGCCCGGTCTCAAAAGAAGTGCGGTGGTGTGGGGAGGAGCCAGGCCGACCCGGGAAGGGGTCTTTTGGCCCCTGAGAACTGGCCAGCACTGGCGTCACCGGCTCCTCCCCGCAGGGCTTCAAGATGGGCTGCGATCCAGTTCCAACAGCCGCAGCGGGAGCCGAGAGAGGCGGGAGGAGCAGACCGACACCTCGGACGGGGAATCTGTGACCCATCACATCCGCAGGCTCAACCAGCAACCTTCCCAAGGGCTGGGCCCGCGAGGCTATGACCCAAATCGGTGAGAGTGGGCGGGGGGCTCTGGCCCAGGTTTCCCCGCCTACCCGGAAGTCAGCGTTGGGGGAAA
The DNA here is from genome assembly GCF_023699985.2 of Odocoileus virginianus. Taxonomy (NCBI): domain Eukaryota; kingdom Metazoa; phylum Chordata; class Mammalia; order Artiodactyla; family Cervidae; genus Odocoileus; species Odocoileus virginianus. The sequence continues at coordinate 43,650,033 of NC_069700.1, forward strand.
AGCAGGCTGCTGCTGGTGGAGGCTTGAAACTGGAGATGGGGGGAGGGCTGGGATGCCACGGTTCTCAGCGGGCCGCTGGGGCGCAGGAGAAGCTTGTGGAGCGGGCCACAATCGTCCCTTCCGCAGAGCCTGGAGAGAGTTTGGCTTTTTCTGGACGAAACTTAGGGGAAGGCCTGTTGTTGCACGAAAGAGATTTGGGGGAGGGCCGACTGAGAAGCGAGACTTGAAGTCTGGAGAGAAGAGTTTGTGGCCAAGGATTGCGATGGATGCTGTGGTCCCTTCTCTGTTAGATACCGGCTGCATTTTGAGCGAGACAGCCGGGAGGAAGTGGAGAGGAGAAAGAGAGCTGCCCGGGAGCAAGTGCTACAGCCCGTCAGTGCGGAGCTGCTGGAGCTGGACATCCGGGAGGTCTACCAGCCCGGCTCTGGTGAGTGAGAGCTCAGGGCCTGGATGCTTGGGATAGGCAGTGGGCTGGGGAAAGGAGTTTGTAAGAATAAGAGCCGACTGGGAGGAAGAACAGGTCTGGGAGACAAGCACCCTTGAGTCTTGAAACTATCTCAAAACTTACTTGGACTTTTTCTTGATAACTCAGTCCTGGACTTTCCCCGACGTCCTCCTTGGAGCTATGAGATGTCTAAGGAGCAACTGATGAGCCAGGAGGAACGGAGCTTCCAGGAGTATCTTGGGAAGATTCATGGGGCTTACACCTCTGAGAAACTCAGCTACTTTGAGCACAATCTGGAGGTGAGAATTGAGTGGGGATGGGAGTGGGCATAGTCACCCATGGCCAGATTGGTTTGAGTCAGGCTGCAGAGTGACTCTGGGCTCAAGTTCTCTTCCATTGATATTGTCTTTTCAGACATGGAGGCAGCTGTGGCGAGTGTTAGAGATGTCTGATATTGTTCTGCTGATTACTGATATCCGACATCCAGTGAGTCCTGGGAGGGCAAGGGGCAGGAGGGAGGGAGGTTCTTGGTGGGGTAAAAGGCAGAGGCAGTAGTTGGGAGACAGAGAGGTAATCCCTTCCTTTCCAGTCTCCTCTACACTGCTGAAGTCTGCAGTCGGGAACTCAGTCTTTATTCATCAGTGTCAGAGCCTGTCACTCCTCCTCTGGCCAACTGCCTCTCCTGTTCTTTAATCCTTTGATGGAAAACTCTTCCTGTTTCCTAGCACACCAGGGCTAATAGGAAGTCTCAGTGTGGCGCTCCAGGGAAGCCTGTGAAGTGGGCTTCCCTGCCATATGAGTCACTACAGAACTCAGCCTCACTTGGGATGCTAGGGTAAGTGGTTAAGGCTCTAGACATGCTGCTGGACGGCTCTCCTGTGATCTGGCTGTGCTACTTCACTGTTGTTCTCCTGGGGGGGAAAGGGAGGTCTGAAGTCTGTGTGGACATTTAGGTTGGAGGTCCTTAACATGTACACATACACCCCTACATACTTGGAGACATACGTGTGCATTCACACACTCAAACAGCTACACATGATCAATGCAAACCTCACATGTGCATGCCGACACATAAGCTTGTGTACACATGTAGACAGATGTGTGTGTAAAAATAGATATTAATTTCTCTCCCAGCCCTCATCCCTGTGAGTGATCCTAGCATTTGCCCCCGATTGCTAGGTCTGTCTCCTTGTTTTTAGCTAGTTAACCATCCCTAATCAGGCCCCAGGGAATGCCCAGAAACAAACATATAGGTGATGCCCACCGCTGCTGTCTCCCTAGTTCAGTTTGGCTGATCTGTCCTTGTTACCCCAGGATCTGGTACCGCCAGGGTCTTCTCTCCAAGCTGTGCCTGCTGAGTAGGGCACTGCAGGCAGAGATCTCTGGGTTGACCTTGCATCACTCCCTCCTCTTGCATCCTGTTCCAGGTTGTGAATTTCCCACCAGCACTTTACGAGTACGTTACTGGAGAGCTTGGGCTGGCCCTGGTGCTTGTCCTGAACAAGGTGGATCTGGCCCCGCCAGCTCTCGTGGTTGCCTGGAAGCATTATTTTCATCAACACTATCCCCAGCTCCACATTGTCCTTTTCACCTCTTTCCCTCGGGATCCCCGCACCCCACAGGACCCTAGCAGCGGTGAGTGGGCAGTGAGGAGGGGACAAAAGGGAGGACCTGATCTGGGGTCTGAGGATGGTGGGAGAGAGGGGGTACCTGAGCCCTGTGGGGTGAGCTCATGCTTTTGCACCCTCTGATCTCAGTCTTGAAGAAGAGTCGGAGGCGGGGAAGAGGATGGACTCGGGCTCTGGGGCCAGAGCAGCTGCTGAGAGCCTGTGAAGCCATCACTGCAGGGAAAGGTATGTGCCCCTTCGAGGGGAGGCATGGGGGCCAGTGGTGGGTACCCAGGGCCCCGAATCATTTTGCTTACCTTCCCTCTAGTATTGACTCAGGCAAGAGGCCACAGGGAGGGCCAGGAGAGGAAGCTGCCTGACTTGGTAGGACAAGAGAGGCAGCAGGGAGGCAGGAGCCCCCATGGCTGACTGCCTTCAGTCTTGCTGGTGCTTTTTAGAAACTCAGAAATGCACCTGATTCCAGGGTGGGGTCAAGCGAAGGCGGGGGAGGTTGCTGTTATGCAGCTTGGCTCTGTGAGATCCAGAGGGTGCCATTTACCTGATCCAGAGGGCGCCATACCTTGGCTGTGCAGAGCATGGTCTCTGCCGTTGTGGACAGCGGCCCTGAGGAGAACCACCTCCTCTTTCTCCTTCCCTGCACAGTGGACCTGAGCAGCTGGCGGGAGAAGATTGCCCGGGATGTGGCCGGGGCCACCTGGGGTAATGGCTCCGGGGAGGAGGAGGAAGAGGAGGATGGGCCGGCTGTCCTGGTGGAGCAGCAGACTGACTCAGCGTTGGAGCCGACAGGCCCCACGCGGGAGCGCTACAAGGACGGGGTGGTGACCATCGGCTGTGTGGGTAAGGAAGTAGCAGCTGCCTAGGAGGCACAGGGTTTCAGTATGTGGGAAATAGAGAAGGTGGTCAGGTCCCTTTAGGCTTCAGGGTCTCTGAGGCCAGAGGAGTCTGTCTGCCATGGCAGAATGATCACAGGACACCTGAATTAAGTTTGCCTTCTCAGCTTATTGATCTCAAGCAAGGTATCTACCAACTCTCAGTCTCAGTGACTCTGATTTGAAAAATGAGGACAGTGATGTTCAGTTAAAAGAATGGATGGGAGGAAATGGGAGAAGAGTGTAGAGAGAGCTTAACAAAGTCTGACAAATTGTGATAGTAGTAATAACAATTGTTAAAATTGTGTGATGCTTGCTGTGAAGCAGTCACTGTTATGTAACTTACATATTAAGTTTTTTAGTTGTAGTAATTAGTCCATCATAAATCATAGCAGGAGCTTAGCAAGTGTCAGTTTCTTTCTTGGTCTTAACTCTTTAGTCTGTTGTAAAGAGAATCTTCTCTTAATTCAGAGCTTTGTCTCTGCTCTCAGTGGGGGATAAAGGAATGTAAATGGTAGGGATGAGCCAGACAAAGCAGAGAGTGTGGTCAGAGGCAGTCCCAGTCTAGGGGAGAGATGAGACTTGCTCAGAACAGAGGCAGAGATGGGGAGACAGGTCAGGATGTAATTTGAAGGTAGAAAACAGGAGATTGCTGAGGAGTTGCACTTGGGTTGCGTAAGAGAAAGCAAAGAATAAAGAAGGACTTACAAAGTTTTATATTGAGCAGTGGGAACACTGAGGTAGGAAGACTGGGAGAGGAGCAGATTTGGAGGGATTGGGGAAGGGAATCAAATTAAGTTTGAGAGTCTTTTTAAATATCCCAGGTGGAGATGCTGACTAGGCAGTGGGCCAAGAGCTTAGAGGAGAGGACTGGAGATTTGAATTTGAATGAGATTTAAACTTGGGAAGCCAGTAGTGGACATAAATGGTGATTAAAGCCATGGGGTGGGATGAGATGTGGGAGAGGAGATAGATGGAGAAGAGACTATGCTAGTATTTAGAGGCTGGGCAAAGGAGAACGAAATAAAGAGTATTCCAGCAGGCAAATGAAGAAAGTTTGGAGAGGTGGGCTCAGTCGTGTTGACTGTTGCTGACAGGTCAAGAGCGGTAAGAACAGAGACTTGCTCAGCAAGTTGGGCAACATGGAGATCAGAGGTTTCAGTGGGTGAAGAGAAAGCCAGATTAGGGTGGCGGACGAGAAGATGGGCAATGACATGGTGATGTTGTATGAGAAAGGAGCTACAACAGTATCCGTACTGTACAGTCCCATTTGTGTAAGGGTCCAAAGCTGTAGAACTGAACTGCACCAACCATTCAGGATTCACAGGCCATAGAAGTGAAAGGAAAGTGAAGAAGCAGAATTCTGTACCCCTGGGGATCAGGCTTCCAGGAGCACAGGGAGAGGGTTATGATCAGGAAGGAACGGATGGGGCCTCTGAGGAAGTGAGTCACTCTGGGCTCAGGGGTGGGTGATGTGGGGATTCATCAGGCCTGTTTATGTTTTACATATTTTGTGTGTGTGTTATAATTTATAGTCACAAAGAAGATGGCGTGAAGAAGTGGTGACAAAAAATAGACAAGTCTTAAGGAGTTTTACTATAAAGGGGACAGAAGAATGGGGTTGTCAAAGGAGAGTTGTCCCGCCAGCCCCTTTCGAGAGGAGATACAATCAAGGAGCCCATGGCTATGGAGGGCTAACTGTACTGTTGCATTTTATATAAGGGACCTGAGTTCTCCCTGGAGTTTGGTACCTGTGGATACCAAGGACCAGCTGCACTTGAGTGTGTTGTAAAGAGAGCACAGTCAGCACCAGGGTGCATCTTTGCCCAGCCTCAGTCAGCCGCTGACCAGGCAGAGTTGCATTTTATGAGGTTGGAGTTTTGCCAGATAACTAAGAAGAAGGGGAGAGGCAGGGCCAGGGAGTTGAAGCTCCTTGAAAGGGACTGGCTGTCACGCTGGACCATGGAATCTAAGTTGAGTAAGAAGGGAGTTGAGGGCATGAGCCCATGTTGGTCAGGGTCAGAGGCTTATTGGAATAGAGGATCCAGAATAAGTGAGCTGGAAAGATGAGGTGTCTGGGCAGAGAGAGAGGTGCTTGTAGGTGGGATTTGGAAGGTGTGAAGTGACAGGCCCAGGGTAAGACCACAGAAGGGGGTGGAGGAAACCTCTGGGAGATCCTGGCACTGGGAGGCCAGAGCCTGGTTTGTAACTTTCAACGTTGTACCGCTTTTGTCCTTTCTTTCTGCGCCTTAGTCTCCCATTCATCTATAGCTACAGCACCGTGTCTTACCTGTCACAGAGTAAGTATCTGTCAGTGTTAATTTTCCTTGTCTTCCTTAGGTTTCCCCAATGTGGGCAAGTCCTCGCTGATTAACGGGCTGGTAGGCCGGAAGGTTGTGAGTGTCTCCAGAACCCCGGGCCACACCCGATACTTTCAGACCTACTTTCTCACTCCCTCCGTGAAGCTCTGTGACTGTCCTGGCCTTATATTTCCCTCGCTTCTGCCCAGGCAGTTGCAGGTACAAGGGCAGAGGGGCCAGCAGTGGGGAGAAGGCAGGAGATAGAGGCAGGTGCTGAGTGCTCTTACCTCCTCTCAGGTCCTGGCAGGGATCTACCCTATCGCCCAGATCCAGGAGCCATACACCGCTGTGGGCTACCTGGCCTCCCGGATCCCTGTGCAGGCCCTGCTCCATCTGCGCCACCCAGAGGCCGAGGACCCCTCCGCAGAACACCCCTGGTGTGCCTGGGACATCTGTGAAGGTGGGCTCCATATGCCTGGCTTTCCTCCCCTGGCCCTGTCTCCTCTCCTGTTCTTCCTTAGTGGTCCTGCCATCGTGATGGGGCAGCTGACTGGTCACCCATAGACTCATGTCTCAGGGCCAGCAAGATCTCGGGCCTGGAATAATCTGGGGGAAACTGGAAGGACTGTATTAGGGGTGTGGGATGATGGTGACTGGGCCCGGTTGATGGTCTTCCATCCCATCCTTCTCTCCCTCCAGCCTGGGCAGAGAAACGTGGTTACAAGACAGCCAAGGCAGCCCGAAACGATGTGTACAGAGCGGCCAACAGCCTCCTGCGGCTGGCGTTGGATGGCCGCCTCAGCCTGTGTTTTCATCCCCCGGGCTACAATGAGCAGAAAGGTCAGTCAGCTGGTGATCCTCCCCAGCCCCTGCTGTAGGAGAGGCAGGAGGGTGTGGGCTTGTGACCACACTGTGTGAGGATTCGGATTCTGCCCCCATCGGCCAGCTCCGTGTGACTAAGCAGGTCTGAGATGACTTTTAACGATCTACAAAACCCCTGGCAAGGAGGTGGTCAAGATGGGAGTTAATGTGTGCAAAGCTTCTGTTCTGTGTGCAGCACAGAAGAGGGTGAATGAATGACTGAACAAATGAATGCCAGCAGCTATAAAAATGGTTGTTATTCTTAGTCTTTGCCTCTTCCCCATCTTTGCCTGGCATTAGTGTCTTGCTCAAAACTCTTCCCCCATTCTTTTTCTGTTTTGGTTCCCCAGGCACCTGGGAGTCCCATCCAGAGACCATGGAGCTGGTGGTTTTGCAGGGCAGGGTGGGGCCAGCGGGTGACGAGGAGGAGGAGGAAGAGGAAGAGCTGAGCAGCTCCTGTGAGGAGGAGGGAGAGGAGGACCGGGATGCGGATGAGGAGGGGGAAGGGGATGAGGACACCCCAACCTCGGCTCCAGGGTCCAGCCTGGCCGCCCGAAACCCTTATGCCCTGCTGGGCGAGGACGAGTGCTGAGTCCCTGCCCTACTCCATCTCCCCACCTCCCCAATATCTTTGCTTTTGGACTGACCCGGGGGTGTCTCCCGTCTGCCGCCCCAGTTGTGAATAAAGATTGTCTGCTTTGTAGCCCCTTCCCTAGATGGACTGAGGTGAGAGCAGCTGTCTCAGGCTGACAGCTGTGGGAGGCTGGCTGCTCTTCCTTTCTTTTCGTGCATTCTCTTTGCAAAAGAAGAGTTCTCTTAGGAGTTAATTCAGTGGGTTCTGAGGCCCAACACTGCTCCCTCTGCTCACTCTCCCACTTGTACCTTAGGAAATGTGTCATCAACTTGGGGAGGGGCGGTCACTTCAGGCTTCTGAGGCCTGGTCAAAATCCAGTCCCCTCTGGGAATTTGTGCTGGTCCCTCTGGTGTTGTAACAACCCCTGTGCGCCCCCTGCTGTCAGTCCTGGGTTATACCAGGAACTTCTGGAAGAAGCAGCAGCAAGAGATGTCATAGCTGATGTCTCCAAGGGAGATTTTTTTTAACAGGATTTATTCAAATTCAACAAATATTTATTGAGGTCTCTCTGTGTGTCTAGACTTATGCTAAGCACTGAGCATATAAAGCTGCACAAACAGGCCTGACCTAAATATACAGACTGGCCGTGATCGAGACCTCATTAATCAGGCACCCAACTTTTTGGATTAAGATGGGTGTATAATGTTCTCCAAATCCTTAGGGCTCACACGGTATAATTCTAGAGCTTCCTGTTGGTGGAGATACTTAACTAAGACTTGATGCTTGTGAAAATGTTAATTAAATGTGTACAAGTAGTCCTAATTACTGGCAAACAAATAGGGTGCACATTTATGATCTGAGCAGAAGAGCCCTGTAAGTGCAGAATTAAGTCTCATTATAGAGCTTTAACACTAAGGGTGTACTAGATTCATATGGGAGGGCACACAACCAGCCTCCTGAATCCCACTTACCCTGGTTTGGGATGGAGCCAAGAGACCCAGTGCACAGTCTCGGCTGTCTTACGATATTAGGTGCAGTTCAGCAGAGGTCAGCTCTTCTGTGAGTCAGGGTGCTTTAGGCCTTGCTGTACATCTCCCTTGATAAGCAAGCAGCTGGACTCCTAGATTTCATTCTTGGAGAAAAGGAAGAATGGGCTTTGGTTCACTGGCTGCCACAATGCTGTCTGGGTAGGGTGGTAGCAAAAAGCGTTGTTTGATGGGTTAGCCATCAGGGGTAGGCATGAGGAGAAGAGGGCGTATGATTCCTCTCTCTAAAGCGTTCTGTTCAGGTTCTGGGTCTCAGGCTGCTTTTCATTCCAGCAGAGACCCAGTCACCCCAGGAGCAAAAGAGGCTGAGGTGAAGTGGACCATATTTGGGTCATTTCTTCCATTTCTCCTCCTCTGGTCCCAGTGAGGACATAAGCCCTGGAATTTGCATTCCAGTGCAGTTTAAATACAGCATGTGAATGTGTGCAAAAGTTGCCCACAATGTGCTGTAAAAGAGACAAGGTTTCAGTGGAGAGAAAAACCCACCTGTCTCCCATCTTGCACTTTGTATCCTCAGGGCTAGGTCTGTTGACAGAAAAAGGGGGACCCTTACTGAGCATCCTGTGAAGGTTCGTAATGGTCAGGGAAGCCCAGGGGACTTCTCCACTGCTGGAGGTGGGATGGGGACATCGGAATTGTCTGAAAAAGTGGAGAAAAGTGAGAAAAATCAGAATTCTATTTATACCCTTGTCTCTGTGCCACTTCTCTTCACTTGTCTTTATCTTGTTCTGTCTCATGAGTTTCACCAGGAGCATTTGGGAGGTCTGGGGGTGGAGGTGAAAGTTGAGACCTGATGCTGGAGGGGAAGCCAAGGAAGAGGGTTTTTATGCTGAAGACCTGGATGGAAGCAGTGCTAACATCCCCAAGGGGCTAGAGATGGCAAATGATTCAATCAGTACTCACTCTGTGGGAAAGTAACACTGGGAAAAGAACTATCTTAGCAACAAACAGATTTGGGAGGAGAAGGATAAATAATAACCCAATACCAGTGCCTGAGGTTGAAACTGACTAAAAGGGGACAAAGGAAACCAGGAATCCAGTTCTGAAATACCCAGGACTCCTGTCCTCACACCCCTCCTGGGACATACCCACTATGGAGACACTTGATGTGGAGGTCTCAGGCTCTGGGAGTTTGTACAGCTGGCCAGTCTCTTCTCTTGATGACCAGAAGCTAGTGCTGCTTATTCATGCTGCAATTCAATTTAGATGTTGAGCAACTTCTGAGCTTCCCTTTTTCTAGACTGAGTTCCAGTCATGGTTCTGGGACAAAGTAGCTGTGTGTGGTCCAGAGTAGTTCACTGATACAATCAACAAAATTGGTTGAAAACAATGTGTGTCAGGCATGCTGAGTTCTGGGACAAAAACACTGAGCGAGTCATAGACCTTACCCTCCAAGAACAGAACAGCCAGACACTAATGATACAACTCCATAGCACCATGTAAATTACAAAAAAAAAAAAAAAAAAAAAGAAAAAATTGCTGTACGTGAGTATTATTATAACTAAGTAAGGTGGCTAGAACTATAATCACCCCAAGAATCCATTCACCAATCGAACATTTGTCCATTTGTCAACAATTACTATTTGCCAGTCACTGCTAAGTGGTAAGTGATACAGAATTAGTCCTTTTGGAGCTCACAATTTATTGGAATATGAAAACAATTTAATAATTACCCCAAAAGTGTGATGAGTGCTGTGAGAAGGGTGGTACAGGGTTCTGTGGGGTAGTGGTGGCTTCATGTAGAAGGGTCTAGTGATGCTCCTCAGAAAGAAGTGGAGGACAGAGCTAGAAACTGTGATTGTATAGCAAGTTATATAAGACTGGGGCGAAAAAAAATCAGTGGTCTGTGGTAAAGAATTGCTGTGGGAACACCCAACAGGGGCCAGTCTTGGTGAGTCAGAGAAGGTCTCCTAGAGGGACAGAGGTCCAAGCTGAGGCCTGAAAACTCAGCAGGAGTTAGCCAGGCATTGAGAGGGAAAGAGAATTCCAGAGGGGACAGCAAAGGATAGGAACAAGCGCGTGACAGTCTGGAAGGCTGACTGGTTCAGCATGACTGGGTCAGAGGGTGCAAGGGGGAAGGTGAAGCTGGAGAGGTAGGCTTGGGTCAGCTCTTGCTGGGCCTCATCAGCCTTGCTAAAGATGAAGTCTTTATCCAGAGGGGCATTGAAGAACTTCACGCCTAAGACCAAGAAGGAGAGATTTGTGTCAGTTCGGTTGCACTGCGGAGACTGGTTTGGAAAAGGGAGAGAGATCAGACTTTTGCAGAGATCCCAGAGAAGGACTGGAAACCAGAATTAAAGGGCTTAGGGGAAGAGAGGTGTGGCTGCAGATGGATTTGGGCATACAGGTGGGAGGAGGGTAGCTGAGATCCTTGAGAAGAGAGCCGAGGAAGAACGTGGAGAATATAAAAGGGAGGGCAGGGAAAGAGGAACCAGCAGACAGGATAAAACCTCGGAAGTGTGGTGCACTGAAAGCCAAGGAAGGAGGAAGGAAGGGCACAGTGGAATGCTGCTGAGGGTTAATGACAAGAAGGAAGAATGTTCACTGGGTTTGGTAAAAAGAAGCCTTCCTGGTCTTGGTGGGAGCAGCTCCATTGGACAGGTGGGACCAGAAGTCCCAGATGTCAGGGGATTGAGAATAATTTGAAGGAAGGAAGTGAAGGCAGTGGAGAAAAGGAGATAATTTTTAAAGAAGTTTGGCTATGTTTCGAGGGAGAGAAAAATGGAGAGAGCAAAGTATATAAAATCGAGAAAAAAATGCTTTAAAATTTTGCACGTTTTAACACACTGTTTAGAAGGGTTGAGTGGAGGAGGGAAGACTGAAAATGCAGGAGAGTGGGGATTAGTGACGGAACAAGCCCTGGAGAGCGGGCGGGGGCGGCATTGACAGTCCCGGCGCAGGGATTACCCTCCCACGGGAGCCTGGTGGCTTCTGTCGTAATCGGAGGAGACAGCGCTGACATTCAGCCGGTTTGCACTGGTACTGTTCAACCAGTTACTAAAACACTTCTGTACCAGTTAGTAAGTAGTATAAGAGTAACTGCAATAAGCAGTAAAAATGATTAATAAAATACATTATAATATGAACTCATCAGTTCAAGTAATAAGAGATCGCGACAGCCATTGGTAAAATGGGCTTCCCGCTGTACTTGAGACGCTTCGCAGCGCCATCTGCCGATGGGGTAGCGTCACTGCAGGCTAAGCGGCTGCTTTGAGCCTTATTAAACTCTAAAATTGCCTGTTCAAATTATCTTTGAATTATGGAGTTGCTATTGCTTCTAAATAGTTTAGCTTCTGCTTTGATTTTCTTGCTAGTACATTGTCATTCTTGCATCAGTAGTAAATTGCAGTGTTTTAATATTTCCAAATTCAAGAATTTTTAACAAACTATTAAAGCCAAACGAATAAAGAGAGAAAGTTTGAATATGTCTTTTTTTTTCCATTTATTTTTATTAGTTGGAGGCTAATTACTTTACATCATTACAGTAGTTTTTGTCATACATTGAAATGAATTAGCCATGGATTTACATGTATTCCCCATCCCGGTCCCCCCCTGAATATGTCTTTTAATGTGCCTTCAGAAATATCATAAATGAGTATGTTTTGGTTCCACGGGATAACAAAGAAGAAATATTGATGAGGTGCTGCTCATGATGTCTTCTGTTACTATGTTGAAAAAAAAAATCAAAATTCCTTTAAAAAAAAATCAAAATTCTTTCCTTTAAAAAAAAATCAAAATTCTTTCCTTAAAAAAAAAAAATCAAAATTCTTTCCAACGTTTTGTTTTGAAAATTGTCTAACACACAAACTGGAAAAAAGGACAATAAACACCCAAAACACTCATACAAGGATTTGACAAATCCTAACATTTTGCCACTAGTCTCTATCTTGTTTATCCTTTTGTCTGTCTACTTATCTTTTTTTTCCCCTAAACTGATTGGAAACAAGTTGCAGATATGCTCATTTATCCCTAAGTCATCAGTATATGTCTTGCACAACCACACTAGACTTACCATGTCTAATGAGTTAGTAATTCCTAATCTAACCAGTCCATTCTAAAGGAGATCAGTCCTGGGTGTTCATTGGAAGATTGATGCTGAAGCTGAAACTCCAATACTTTGGCCACCTCATACGAAGAGTTGACTCATTGGAAAAGACCCTGATGCTGGGAGGGATTGGGGGCAGGAGAAGGGGACGACAGAGGATGAGATGGCTGGATGGCATCACCAACTCGATGGGCATGAGTTTGAGTAAACTCCGGGAGTTGGTGATGGACAGGGAGGCCTGGCGTGCTGTGATTCATGGGGTCGCAAAGAGTTGGACACCACTGAGCGACTGAACTGAACTGAATCTAACCTAATATCATATTCAAGCTTTCCCAATTTAAATATCTTTTACAACATTAAATAAACAAACCAGGAATCAAGTTCCACACATTGTTCTTCGTTGTAATTATGTCCTCTTCTTTCTTTCTTTTTCTGACCACACCACATAGCATGTGGGATCTTAGTTCCCTGACCAGGGATCAAACCCTCAACTCTTGCATCCCTGCATTGGAAGAGAGAAGCTTTAACCACTGGACTGCCAGGAGGTCCCTCCCCTTTTCTTTTTAATCCAGAACAGTCCAATCTTCATAAAATTGACTCTTTAAAGAGACTAGGGCAGTCACTTCTATAGAATATACTACATTCTGGATTTGTCTTATAGCTTCTGTGTTGTCATTTAACTATTCTTCTAGCTCATATTTTTTTACTAAAAATTTAGATTCTAGTTACCCAATTTGGGGACTAATTCTTCAAAAGTGCTGCATTTGTCACATTGTTTCACATTGGAATGCACATAATAGGAGGTCATCCCATAGCTAGTGATGTTAAGTGTAATCAACTGTCCTATGAAAGTAGTGTTCCCCTTTGCAGTTAGCAAGTTGTCTGCATGGTTTTTTGACACAGTGATTTTTTTTTTTTTTTTTTGCTGCACCTTGTAGCCTGTGGAATCTTAGTTCCCTGAGCAGGGATCGAACTCAGTCTCCTGGCAGTGAGAGCCTGGAGTTCTAACCAATAGGCTGCTGGGAAGTTCCTGATACTGTAAATATTCTAAAAAACTTTCACCCAATAATTGGCATCCATAGTGACCCTCGCCTGAATGAGTTTATCAAGGGTTACAAAATGGTGCTTTTCTACTTCTCCCACTACTCCATTTATAAGGAGATATTTATCTAGAGGGGAGCTTTCCCTTATCAACTGGAAAAGGAGGGTTCCTTCTAAAATGCCATGATAAAGGCTTAATTACTTCCATTTAGTTACCAATTTTCAGAGTAAGGCGGTGGTATATTAATCTACAAAGGTAGAAATTTACAGTCTTAAAAAAAAAAACTTATAGGTTCTCAGTTTTTATCCATCTAGTATTTTCCAATCATAGCCATTATTCCTTTTGTTCTCAAACTGTACCAAATGTGTACAGTAGGTGCTCTTTTAAGCTGACTCCTGTGTCCTTTTGACATGCCCCAGAGTTGTCTGTGACTACTTTCTTGCTTCTGGCATGACGATGTCACAGGCTCAGTTTTTACTTTCCCAAGCTCCAAACATGGAATTAGCTGTTTCTTCAGGGAGTACTGGTTCTTTTCATGAAAAATGGTATATAGAAACCACTATTTAGATGCTGGGAGAGCTCATTACTGCAGGGGTATCACTGCTTTAAGACACTTTTAGTGTTAAGAAAAATCATGAATTCATATTGATATTTCCAATTCAAATTTTTTAATTTAACTTTTTTTGATGTATTTTATATCTTTCATCAGGATAATTTTAAATTTTAATAAGCTTGACATTTATCTATTTGCTTTATCCTAAAATATTCATAAAATAGTTTCAAAATTAGTCTTTACTACTACTGACAGTAAAATAAGTGAAATTTAATATTTTTATTTGCTGTTCTTTTAGTCTTTAGAATATTTACCATGAAGGATGTACAGGGTACTGTATTCAAATGTCGCCTGAGGAACTTCTCTGGCAGTCCAGTGGCTAAGACTCCATGCTTCCAAAGCAGGGGGGTACCATCTAGATCCCTGGTGGGAGAACTGGGTTCCCACATGCAGGTAGGGTCTGCAGTCCAGGTCTTTTTTGTCCCCCTCACTCCCTTGCTTTGCTTGCTAGACTGCCAAAGCACCTGTTCCCTTACTCCACCGTGGGCTAGGTTTCCATGCCTCTCACCTCCCTCCCCCGTTTTATGGAAAGTCCAGGGGGCCTCAAACTCACCAGCCTATAGCCTCTCCTGCCTGCCTTGGGCGGTCTTGCTCCAAAATGGGCCTGTGAGGAGTTGCAGGACAGTCTGTGCCAGCCGGTCCCTGGGGGCCCATATTTGTCTGTACCTTCTGCACTCACTGCCCCGCAGCACAGTTCACGGCTTTTTGAGCTACAATCCCTGCTAGATGTGCTTCCCCACTGTGGGCAGTGTGGTGGGTGCGGGGCATGCCAAGGCTGAATTGGAGGCCTGGGGCCTGAGATCCCTGGGGGGTGGTGTAGGGTGTGGTGGGGTGGGGGAGAGTCACTTTTTCCCAAGAAGAGGGGGGAGACCCGGCTTTATGAGAGGCACTGGATGGAAACCCAGAAGCGCAGTTTTAGTCTGGGCACTGTCTGTCTCCCTTGGGACCAGTTAATAAGTAAGCCGTAGTTAGTAGGGCAAAGAAAAATGAATTTCATTTTTTTCTCCGTGTAACTATTTTCAAAGGCTTCCTTGTCTGGGCACAGAGTGGTCTGTCCCACACCTTGTTCTTCCAGGGAAATAAAGTATCAGGTTGAGCTCCCCCCCCAGAGCAGCCAGAACTCACTGAGGACAGAGCTGCTGATCCTGGGGTGCTTGGATACAGAATAAAACTGTGCCTCTGAGGCTCCACCTGGGCCCTGGGGGTCCTGTGCTTGTGGAGCCCGTAGCCTGGTCACCCTCGGTGGAGTCGGGGGAAGTTTCTCATCTTTTCCAGGAGCCTAACCCTTTGGTCCCAAGTTTCCCCATTCTTCATGTCTAGTCTCACTTGCCCCCATAGATGTTTTTTGGACATTGAAAGGACTCATTCCAGGTGCCCCAGCCAGCCAGACCCCTATTTGAGAAGCTAGGAGGTGCAGGAAGAGTGGAAGGGGTCTCTTGTGGGTGAATTAAACATTTTTTGTCTTCGAACTGATCTTTGAGAAATTTAAATTTAGCTTATGCAGTCCATCTTGACTACAATGGTCAAGAGTATTTATTTTTGTCGTTGGGAACAATCCCCAGCTCTGAGCTCCATGCCATCCCCTGAAACCACACCTCCACCCAGGCCTGCCCTAGATGACATCCTCATGTTCAGGTAAAAGGGGAAAGGGGCCTGAATTGGACAGGAACAGCAGAATCCCAGTTCTTTTGAGGTCGCTATTTTGAAAGGCTGGGAGATAGGAAACAGAACGGCCAGGACGTGTGGCCAGAGCCCCGCTCCACCCATGCCACCCCCTACCCCCGCCCCGTCTGCCTCCTCCCCTGTCACAGCACTGACTCTCCCAGGGAAGCTGGATGTAGACCCTCAAAGCGGAGAGTGTTTCTCCAGCCCACTGAACACAGATCCTGTCCTCACAGCACCTGACTGGCCCAGTCCCGCCCCAAACCATGGAAGGAGGGTAGACTGGGTAGCCTGGCATGGAAGACTCCACCCAGTGATTGCAGCCAAAGTGGTCCAGGCCCTTCCTTCCAGGTTGGGCTTACCTGGTCCCTGAGCACCTCAGCTCTACCTGCCCACCTTCGTTGTCAATTTGGTCTGGCTGAGTTGCAGGGCTTCCAGGATTGGCTAGCCCGGATTTGGAGCCATAAGAATGTCCTGGATGTAAAGTAATTAGCCTCCAATGAATAAAAATAAATGGGAAAAAAAAAAAAGAAAGTCCTGGAGCCCAGGGTCAGGCTTGCTCACGCTGCAGTTTCCTCCACCGGAGAGAGAAGGAGCAGGAACTCTGTTCCCTGCACCCCTGGGATCCTGGATGTCCAGGGTCTCTCCTGCTCTTCCCCTTCTGCTAGCCTCTGAAACCAAGTAGACAAGCTTTGAAATATCTGGGGTTTTGGTTTGAGGTGGCTGCAGTTTTTCATTGTGACTTGATAAACCCAGAGGTTTTTCCTTCGTTCAGAGCCAAGCAAGGCTGCAGTGGGGAGACTGTGTAACAGCAGCCCTCTCTGGCCCAGCCCCATCCCCGCCCTGTGTGCTGCGCTCAGTCGTTCAGTCGTGTCCAACTCTGAGACCCCGTGGACTGCAGCCCACCAGGCTCCTCTGTACATGGGGATTCTCCAGACAAGAATACTGGAGTGGGTTGCCATGCCCTCCTCCAGGGGATCTTCCCAATCTAGGGATCGAACCCAGGTCTCCTGCATTGCAGGCGGATTCTTTACTGTCTGAGCCACCAGGGCAGGCTGTTCCCTCCTTTAGTCCCAGCAAGTCAGCCAAGAGCAAAGTGGGTGCCCTCCAGAGGAGGCCGGATCAAAAGTTTCCCCACACCAGAAGCTGTACGCATGCTGATCCTAAACTTGGTATCATGGATCTGGGGGTCTGAAGTAAGAAGGGGGAAAGCTGAGGTCCCAGAGCCAAGGAGAAGGAGTCTCATGATGACATTCCAGCTGGCCTTGGCCCTCAGCACTTGGGGATTTGAGGGAGGAAAACCCGAGTTGGGGTAAAAACTTTATTTTTCTGGAGATCGAGACCCTCTACCTGGCTAGGCTGGGGTTTCACATCTATAGGCACTGACTTGGCTTCACCTGGGGTCCTTCCATCACCCACCTCTTGTCCTAGCCATTGCTAGTCTCATTACAGGAGAAGGAACTGCAAGTGAAAGGGTTAGGCATCTACCAGGTCACAGCGTCAGTGCCTGAATGGACATGAGTTTGAGCAAACTCTGGGAGGTAGTGAAAGACAGAGAAGCCTGGTGTGCTGTAGTCCATGGAGTCGCTCAGACACAACTGAGCCACTAAACAACAACAGAAACATATATGTAATCTTCATTTAGTAATTCTATGAAATCTATCTCCTAGTCAAGATTTATAACCCCAGCCAATGCCCAGGAAGTTCCGAGTACCCCTTCCCCCATTGAAACCTCGCTGTCAAAACATGGTTCCAGGATTTCCCTGGTGGCCCAGTGGCAAGAATCCACCTTACAATGCAAGGGTCAACAGTTCAATCCCTGGTCCAGGAGGATCCTATAACCCATGGAGCAGCTAAGCCTGCTCTGCAACTACTGAGTCCACAAGCTGTAACTAGTGAAGCTCATGTGCCTGGATCCAGTGCTCCAAAACAAGAGAGGCCACTGCAAGGAGAAGCTGGTACATGGAAATGAAGAGTAATCCTCACTGGCCACAACTAGAAAAAGAGCAACTAGAGAAAGTCCGTGTACAGCAATGAAGATCCACCACAGCCAAAAATAATCTTTTTTTCCTAAGATTTATTTAATAATAAAATAAATAAATCTAAAAAAAAAAAAAAAAAAAAGAATCTGCCTGCCAATGCAGGGGACATGGTTTCATCCCTGATCTGGAAAGATTCCACATTTGGGGCGGGGAAGGGGGGGCGACTAAGCTCATGTGCCACAACTACCAAGCTCATGCTCTAGAGCCCATGTCCTGAAACAAGAGAAAGCCACCGAAATGAGAGCCTGTGCACCACTGCTAGACAGTAGCTTCACTAGAGAAAGCCCGTGTGCAGGAATGAAGACCCAGCACAGCTGAAAATAAATAAATAAATATTTTAAAAAGTTAAAAAGAAACATGGTTCCATCTTCTGTGGTAATCTCTGCTTTTCTCTATGCTTTCCCATTGGTTTGCACTCTCTGTGAAATAAGGAGCTGCAGGAGATGTCTTCCCTAGAGCTGAAAAATCTCACTGTGCATCTCAAGCAGGTCCTTGGAGCTTCCTCCCTCTGGCTCTGCTGGGTGGGCTTCCCTTCTATCCTTTTTCTCTCCAGCTGGCAAAAACAAATCAATGAACAATGTGTAGAACAACCCTTCTAGGAAATGGTGGTGGTGAGGGCTATAGAAAGTGTATGTGTGGGGAATCCACTCAAGTAGATGAATTTTGAAGCAATTTGTCACATTAACTCCAGTATTGGAGCCACAAGGGCCACTAGAGTGTACTGACCCTCTCAGGTCAGAAGGTTAGAGTCTCCTCTTGGTTCCTTTGACATTGCAGCAGCCTCAGGGCCCTTGCTTGCCCTGGGAATGGTTGGGAGGAAGTAGAGGAGAGAGCATAGTTTGCTACCGGCAAGGTACTGTGCATTTTTTATCTCTTTCCTCCACAATAATACTGAATTTCTTTATATTCTGATAAAAAATTTAAAGATAAACGTCTCACTCATGTCATTTATTTTTTGTTCTGTACATTTCAGTATAGGGTATAAGAGAATATTTTGTGGACCTTTCTGTATGTTGTCCTCCCAACTTATTGCTGGATTGTTCAGTAACTCAGATAATCTAAACTTACAAATAATGAATTATAAATTCAATGGTAGAGCAGTTTTCCACAGTAAGAAGACTATTCATGGAGTTCGTGGAATCTGCCAATTTAAGACTTTCAGCACCCTGGACAGATCTATATGTCTATGGACTCTATGCACTCTATATGCAGTGTATATGGAGCTGGAGTTCTCTCTCAACTGGACACAATGGCATACCAGAGAGGAAAGTTTAAGGAAAACCTTAATGGTCATGAAATTGTGATTTTAAACACAGTCATTAATCACAATCTCAAATTCTGAATCTCTCCCACTTTTAACATGGCATTAACCATGATGTCACTATAATGGAAGAGCCTGTTTGTGCAGAAGTAGTGAATCACAGGGGCAGTAAATTGCTTGAGTCTCCCTTCTGCCAGGCAACCCATCTACAGTGAGCCTACAGTAACAGCATTTAGACCAAAGTAAGCACTTCAAGGACAACTGTACCCTGTAAAAAACCCTAGAGAGGTTGAGGGAAATGAAGGCAGAAAAGTCCATTACATTTGAGAGTAGAGATCACTGCTAACTCTTTTTTTTAATATAAATTTATTTATTTTAATTGGAGGCTAATTACTTTACAATATTGTGTTGGTTTTGCCATACATTGACATGAATCCACCATGGGTGTACATGTGTTCCCCATCCTGAACCACCCCCCACCTCCCCACTGCTAACTCTTGAGAATTGATAAGAAGTTTGGAAAGAGCAAAGGGCCAGAAGCACATACAATTAAGGAATGGGGAGTGGGGAATACCAAGGAGCCTGGTCTGGCAGGAACATATTCCTAAGGTAGGAGGTGGACTGGATTGGTAGGGTCTGAGGAGCTCAGGGGGTTTCCCAAATGAAGCTAATGGTAAAGAACCTGCCTGCCAATGCAGGAGACTTAACAGATGTGTATTCAATCTCTGGAAGATCTCCTAAAGGAGGGCATGGAAACCCACTTCAGTATTCTTGCCTGGAGAATCCCATGGACAGAGGAGCCTGGCGGGCTACAGTCCACAGAGTCTCAAAGAGTCAACATGATTGAGATGACTTAGCATGGATGCCCAGGAATTTATCCCATCTGGACAACAGTTACAAATCTTTGAGTAGGTCTAAGATATGAAAAAGTGTATAATGATGGGTGTAGTGGCAAGAGAAAAACAAACATGTTTTCAGTTCAACTTGTGTGAGCTACGTTTGATATTGAGATTTGATAACCAGATTTGAAGTGAATGCAGATAAAAATCCTTATTTCCCATCTCCAGCAATGCAAGTAAACTAACAAGTGGTAGAACAAGGACTAGAGGGCCAGACCACTTCTTGGACTGCAGTTGCTGCTGCTAAGTCACGTCAGTCGTGTCCGACTCTGTGCGACCCCATAGACGGCAGTCCACCAGTCTCCCCCGTCCCTGGGATTCTCCAAGCAAGAACACTGGAGTGGGTTGCCATTTCCTTCTCCAATGCATGAAAGTGAAAAGTGAAAGTGAAGTCGCTCAGTCGTGTTCGACTCTTCACGACCCCATGGACTGCAGCCCACCAGGCTCCTCCATCCATGGGATTTTCCAGGCAAGAGTACTGGAGTGGGGTGCCATTGTAGAACAAGGGCGATTTCAGGGACAGAGAAGTAGGCAGAGCACGAAACTCTGAGACTGGGAAAGATCAAGTGTAGCTGGGCCTAGAGAACCTGAGTTCCAAATGTAGTTACTGTTTTTAAAAAATAACTAATTTTTGACTGTTCTGGGTCTTCATTGTGCTCGAGCTTTCTCTAGCTGCAGTGAGCAGGGGCTGCTCTTCATTGCAGTGCATGGGATTCTCACTGTGGTGGCCTCTCTCGTTGCCGAGCATGGGCTCAGGTGTGTGGGCTCCAGTAGATATGGCTCAAAGGTTAGTTGCTCTGCAGCATGTGGGGTCTTCTTGGACCAGGGATCAAACCCATGTCCCCTGCATTGGCAGGTGGATTCTTTACCACTGGACCACCAGGGAAGTCCTATAGTTATTATTTTTAAGTTATACACAGCAGAAATGGGATTTCAGTCAGTCGTCAGTCAGATCACCAGTTTAATTACCACAGTCTAGTATTATGTAAAATCAAAAGATTTTGGGACGGCTGTGTAAGGATATGTGTGTAAGAATATATGTACAGAGCTTTTACTGTAGTGATAAATAAAGGAAACCTCCTAAATATTTATTGATAGGGTAATAGTTGCAAACATAATACAATAAAAGTGTTAGTTGCTCAGTTGTGTTCCACTCTTTGTGACTCCATGGACTGCAGCCTGCTGGGCTCCTCTGTCCATGGAATTCACCAGGCAAGAATACTGGAGTGGGTAGCCATTCCTTTCTCCAGGGGATCTTCCCTACCCAGGGATTGAACCCGTGGTTCCTCCATTGCAGGTGGACTCTTCACCATCAGAGTCTCTAGGGAAGCTATAATACTATGGAATAGTATTAAAAATGACGTATTAAAGTTTACTTTGTGACACCGGCACAATGTCCAATTTGAAATGTAAGTCCAACTTATAATGAGATACCACTGGCAGGATGATACTGTACATGTAAAACAGCAAAGATCAGGGCACTTTGAATAGAATGATTTCATTTTCAAAAAGCTACAGCAATGGGAATTCCCTGCCAGTCCAGTTATGACTCAGTGCTTTCACTGCCGAGGGCCCAGGTTTGATCTCTGGGTAACTAAGATCTCACAAGCAGTGAGGCATGGCAACAAAACAAATCAAATAAACAACCCCACCAAACAAAACCAATAAAACAAAACAAAAACTACCACAAGCAAGACAATTAAAGTTATCAATATTTGAAAGAAAGAAGATTAACTATCTCCATGTGCAGATGATATGATCCCATGCATAGAAATCCAAAGGAATACAATAAAAAATCATTGGAATTAAAAACAAGTTCAGCAAATTGTCAGGATGCAAGATCAACATACAAAAATCTATTGTATTTCTATATAGTATCAGTGAATAAACCAAAAATGTATTAAGAAAAAACAATTTATAATACCACCACCAAGAATAAAATAGGAGTAGAATTGAGTCTAAAAATAACCCTCACATTTATGATCAATTGATTTTTCAAAGAGGATGTTAAGACCATATGCATAATATAGCTATTGAAAATATGTAAATCTGTGACCCTAGGATTTCTTTTTAAAAATGTATACATAGGAGAAAAAGATGCTTGCTCCTTGGAAGAAAAGCTATGACAAACCTAGACAAAGTATTAAAACAGAAACCTTACTTTGCTGACAAAGGTTCGTGTAAGTCAAAGCTATGGTTTTTCCAGTAGTCATGTACGGATATGAGTGTTGGACCATAAAGAAGGCTGAGCACCAAAGCATTGATGCTTTCAAATTGTGGTGCTGGAAAAGACTCTTCAGAGTTCCTTGGACTGCAAGGAGATCAAACCAGTCAATCCTAAAGGAAATCAACCCTGAATATTCATTGGAAGGACTGATGCTGCAGCTGAAGCTAAAATACTTTGGCCACCTGAAGTGAATAACTAACTCATTGGAAAAGACCCTGATGCTGGGAAGGACTGAAGGCAGGAGAAGGGGACGACAGAGGATGAAATGGTTGGATGGCATCACTGACTCGATGGACATGAATCTGAGCAAACTCAGGGAGATAGTGAAGGACAGGAAGTCCTGGTGTGTTGTAGTCCATGGGGTCGCAAAAAGTTAGACATGATTTAGTGACTGAACAACAACAGGAGAAAAAGAAGGGTCTTCCATTCAATTCCAACAGCCAGAAAAAGTGTTGAGTGAGGGAATTCCGATTTCTGAGAAGTGGAGAAAGCACAGCTGCACAAGAACAAAAACTTAAAATATTTTTGCTGCAGTAGCTTTTCTGCCTTTAATCCCTTTAATTGACTGCTCCCAGCTACAGTGAAACACATGGTCTGTTTGAAATAAATTGTGCTGAACAGTGTGGGAAAAAAAAAAAGATCCTGGAAGACCATTGTTCCAGTCAGAACAGAACCACATGTTTGAATTGGAAAAGTTGTGTTGGGTCTTCCATATCTTAGGGGCAAACACACTTGTTGTCTGGAGGTTTTGAGGTCAGAAGTCCACAATCAGTTTCAGGGGGCTAAAGTCAAGGTGTAAGCTGGGCTGGTTCCCGCTGGAGGCTCTAAGGAAAACTCCATTCCTTTACCTTTTAGAGCTTCTAGAGGCTGCCTATATCTCTTGATTTGTAGGCCCTTCCTCCACCTTCAAACAACATCCCTTCAATCTCATCTTCCATCATCACATTGCCTTCTCTTCTGACTCTTGATTCCTCCTTTCTTAGCTAAGGACCATTAAGATTACATTTGGGCCCACCCTGAAAATTCATGATACCCTCCCCCAAGGGCCTCAACTTCATCACATCTGCAAAGTTCCTTTTACCATTTATGGCACTATTTACAGTTTTCAGGGGTTAAGATATGATTAGGGGCCTTTATTCAGCCTGCTACTGGTAGGATTAATTATTTGTAAGTAAAATGGTTAAAGGGAAGCAAATTATTGACATCCTATGGCAGTGCAGTCTTATTTACTATGACTTCAGAATATATTTTCTCCAATTATAATGCTTTAAAGATGTATACTACATATCGATAGCTTTTGCTATATATGTATTCA
Organism: Odocoileus virginianus; assembly: GCF_023699985.2. Classification (NCBI taxonomy): domain Eukaryota; kingdom Metazoa; phylum Chordata; class Mammalia; order Artiodactyla; family Cervidae; genus Odocoileus; species Odocoileus virginianus. Next base: position 43,672,862 of record NC_069700.1, read on the forward strand.
AGACTATGCAATTTGGAGCTATGTTTTCTAGAAATGGTTGTGGGGGCCACTGAAAATTTTAAGAAGGATCAAATAACATTTTGCTTTACAAATATCTGTTTGTTGGCAGTGCCTTTGGAGGAGAGTAAGACTGGAAGCAAAGAAATGTGTTAGGAAAATTTGGCAGAAATCTCAGGGGCAGATAATGACGGTTTCAGCTAGGGCAGTGGCCACACACTGTGACTGGCATCTCTGCAAGGGTCAAACGCCTGAGACAAAGCAGCCGCAAAAGGTGGCAGGGAAGGCTGAACCAGAGACCAGGGCAGCACTGGGTAGAAGCCTGCCCACTCTGAGTCAGAGGTTTCAAGGGACGTGGATCTCCTGAATTGAGGCACTGTTAGGTATATTGGGTTTGAGTGCTAAGTATTTGTGGACTTGGAATGAGTGGTGCTAGGTGGAATGAGGGCAGGGATGCAACATCAGCTGAGAATAAGAGCATAATGGGGGGGATGGAGCTGCCACAAGGTGGCGCTAAAGGAGCGGACTCTAGGCGAGGGACGCTGACAATCTGTGACCAGCGCAACTGCAGAGGAACTTCAGGAAAGCCACTTTTCCTTGTTTTTATTTTTCTTTTTTCAATTGTATTAGGTTTCTTGTGAACCATTTTCTAGCATCGGAGCCCATTATCCTCTCTTCTTCCTCCTGGTTCTTTCTACAATTTGACTTTTCCCCTTATATTGAGGAAAAATCTTCCTATTGAGATATTGCAAATTTCCAATAAGGGACAATTGTTGTTCAGTCGTTAAGTCGTGTCCGATTCTTTGCAACCCCATGGACCGCAGCACGCCAGGATCCTCTGTCCTCCACAATCTCCTGGAGTTAAGGGACAATAAGGGCAGTGAACCCTGTCCCTTGAATCTCCACGTTTCTCACTAACCCACACTTCCCAGACACAAGAAGCTCAAAGGATAAAGTGGAATTTCTTCTTTTACACCTACATCTCTGGGAAGCAAAGGGCACACCCAAGTTTGGGGAACACATCTGAGCTGGGAGAACTAAGAAACCTGAAAGACACGGGATCCCAAATCCATGCATGTGGCGGGGATGGTACAGGGGTCTATGAAGTATGACAATAGGGAGAGATCTGTGGAAGCTCTCAAGTGGGAGTCAGCCAGACCCCACGTGAAAGTGAAGTAAAATGGAAAGTAAGAATCTCAGCAGCTGGGCAAAAGCCAGACCCTGACGTGGTCTGGGAGTGTTTGCGGCTTCCCAACTGTGCAGCTCAGACGCATTGCTGCATCACTTATTCCTTAAATCAGTGGTTATTTTACATCCTCTACCTACCAGCCACAATGCTGGACTGGGCAGGTACAGAACTCCAGGAACTCTTGCAGAGACATGGATCTGGTGACACAGATTTGGCACCACAGCCAGCTGCAAGCAGACCCATGTGCCTCGGGGCTCCGTTGCTACTTGCCTGGGGGGGGGGGGGGGAAATCACTCCCAGTTTCCACTCCCAGTCCCTAGCCCTGGTCTGCTTTGGCAAGGTTCTGCCAAGTGGAAGCCCCCCAACAATGCCAGAAGAAGAAAGACAAGTTCAGGCCGCGGCCCAAGACAGAAACCTGTAAGTGCCTAAGTCATAGCTCCTGGTGATTTTTCATGCAAGAATATTAAGAGATCAGGACTCCTGCAGTCAGTAGGAATCGACATTGGCTATATGCTTATCAGAACTCAAAACAGTTCAGGCAAGAACAGTTTCTGGCAAAACCACATCTCTGGAATGGATGTTATCAGCTCCTCCTGCACACTGGAGGAAATTGGACACTGTGGTTTAGATAACCTTGGAGCGCTTGCAAGTTTCAGAAGCTTGGTTGCACAACACCCAAGATGTTAACAGCAATTTATATTCAATCATGACGACAGAAAATTCTTGTATTCAGGGAATGCTTCCTAATTCTTGTATAATACCACAGAAAGGGCAGAACCCAAATGCAGCAGCTGAGACGGAAATTCAAGGATCAATCACATGCTTGCTAAACTAGATGCAATGAGATAAGTGCTGGAACGCATCTGGAAAACAGTAGTGATGCAAGAAATGACAAACAAAACTCAAGGCAGAATTTTGAGATCTTGAGTGCTTCTTACATGAGTGATTGTGTTTTTAAAAATATTTTATTTATTTACTCGGCTGTGTCAGGTCTTAGTTACAGCGGCATGCCAACTCTCAGTTGCAGCATGTGGCGTTTAGTACCCTCACCAGGGAAACCCAGGCCCCCTGCATTGCGAGCGTGGTGTCTTAGACACTGGGCAACCAGGGAAGTCCCAGGAATTGTTTTCAGAGGCTAGAACACAGATTGATTGTGAGGAGCTGAAATCGTGCAACTCAGCCTGGGACCTGAAACCATGATCTTTTGACGAAGATCACACACCTGGCCTGAGGATGTAATGAAGCTCAGGTTCTTGATGTCTCATCGCAGAAAGAATTCAGCAATTGACCAAGTGGTAGCAAAGAAGTGGATTTATTTCGAGAAAAACACACTACCCCAAGTGTGGGCCATCTTGGAAGGCAAGAGGCCTTAAGAGAAACAAGTGGAAATGAAACAGGAGGGAAGAGGGCAGGGCACAATCTTTTAAAAAATGACACAGCAATAGGACATGACAAAAGCTGGTTAGAACCAACTAGGTCCAAGATGGCAGACAAGTTAACCTCCAGTAGAGCTTAAGCCTCAGTATACAGTCACTGTAACATACTAGCATGCTAAATGACACACCCATCAGCGTTAACGACAGATCCTGCAAGCTGTGTAGTTGTGGCGCACAGGCCTAGTTGCCCTGTGGCATGATCAGCAGGGATCAACCCGTGTCCCTTGCACTGGCAGGCAGATTCTTAACCACTGGACCACCAGGGAAGTCCTCCCCTGTCCTTGAAGTGTGAGTTCTGCCCACCGTTACCACAGTGGGGGCTGTTCTGAGGACACAGCTTTGAGAGAGCGAGGTGTGGTTGAGATCATCTGGACTAAAGGCATGACTGAAGCCTGTCAAGGCCTCTGTATAATAAAGATTCTTGTGGGTGAGTAGGGAGACCTACTTGTCTTGCTGCCGTCCAGAATAAGCTTCATTTGTTTTAAGTTCCCTTGCTTATTTTAAACCTGTCACCTACCAACCTGGAGAGGTCTACCTCTTTCTTTCACCTCTCCCTGCCCTCCGTGAACGGGGGCTGCTTTCAGAGTTTACCTAGGAAGCCCTGGAGGTTTTGAACCAACAGCTAGAACCTTTACCTCCCTCAAGTCTTTTTCCTTCTTTTGGCTGCAGCTGGTGGCATGTGGGATCTTCACTCCCCAACCAGAGATGGAACTCTGGCCCCCTGCAGTGGAAGCATGGAGTCTTAACCACTGGACTACTTGGGAAGTCCCGAATCTTTTTTCAAATGGAACTCTTATTTGGGATTCCTTCAAAGCAAACCCAATGATGAAGACCTGGGTGCAGGTAGTTTACCTGGAAGATGATCCCAGGAACTATGGTGAGGGAATGGGGAGTAAAACAAGGAGAGAGGGAGGAAAGTGTATAGAGGGTACATCTAAATAATAGTGCCACCAGGGCTCCACTCTGCTGGAGGCCCTGAGAGACTATGTAGAACATTTACCCACCGATACTCATCCCTCACTGTTTGGAGTTGCTCCCAGGAATATTACTCCCTGGCAGTTTGGGCCTACCCTGCATGGCTTGTTTTCAGATAATAGTCTCAGGCAGAGACAGAAGCTGCTGCCTTAGGTGGGAAGGATCTGCCGGAGGCAACCTCGTCTGAGCGGGTGTGGAAGAGGCACCCTCAGAGTCTGCTGGACACCTTCTCAGTGCTGCCTGCCTAGGCTGCTCTAATTGAACCTGGAGCCTGTATTCCACAGTTTCTTTGCTATCCTGGCCTTTTCTGTTGCACATATCCTTTTAGAATACATAATTTATTGTCATATGTTGCTTTTTTTTTCTTGTCTTACTTCTGACTCTTGTTCATTGATGTATATCCTAATTCCTAACCAAATGGCCTGGCATAGAGTAGGCCCTCACAAAGTAGTTATTAAATAAATGCATGAAATCCTTTTTGATGCCTCGTGGGAAAACTGGATAACTTCATTTGTTTGTCTTCAGTGTTGGAAGAAGCTTTGGGAAAAGAACACAGTCAAGCTGCCTCATGTACAAATGTGTACTGTGGGGACAATAACTCAGATTCACTGATGTCCAGGACCTGTCTTTTCTAAAATACTTTACTGCTTGTTATTACAACCATAGTATAATTTTGATTACTAATTAAACTCTACTGCAGTCCCCTTAATACTCAGTTTTCAAGGTATCACCACATATCTCATTTGATTGTTAGACAACTTTGTCACATAAAGCTAAAATTATTTACTATTCCCTTTGTTGAGAATCTAAGTAATTTCTGAATTCCCTTCTGAATTCAGAACAGTCTCTCAACTCCTCTCTGTCCCCTGACAATAACTATACTCTTTTTTTTAAAACCAGTTTTAAAAAGTGCTAAGCATATCTAAGGTTCAGGAATAATTAAGTCTCAGTTTCTATGGCTTTTGGAAGACCTTGTTTACTTATTTATTTTTTGCCTGTGCTGCATAGCATATGGGATCTTAGTTTCTGACTAGGGATCAAACCCGTGCCCCCTGCAGTGGAAGCGCTGAGTCCTAACAACTAGATTGCCAAGGAATTTTCAGACCTTGTTTGCTTGAATCAATTGTGATGACATAAGTTTCTTCTCCTCTAATTTTATCTAACGAGTCCTAAAAGAGCACAGATTTTGGACTACTCAATTGCTTAGAAACATTAAAGAAAGCTGACTACTGCATACTAGGGCTTTGATTTCCTCTTTGTTACAGGAAATCCATTTTTGCACATATTGACTATTGTGTCATAATTAGTAAACATGAAAAAGGACAGAGTTTTGGGAGGAGGAAGAGGCTATGATCTCTAGTGAGAGGAACCCCACTGCTATCTCACTGTGGATGTGTTCAGTCATGTGTCCTCATATATCACACTTGAAACCACTTGGCCAAGAGTCAGACTGAGTGTGCGAGAAATAACCAGCTCAGAAATGACAAGGAGGGAGCCAAGGAAGGTGAGCCGAGGCCACGAAGGGTCCAGGCCTGACAGAGTGTATCTTCAGGCTACACATTTGTGTTGGCTGCTACAGTTGACCAGTTGGGCACTATCTCCAGAAACAAATGTTAAAGAATAACTCAGAAACATTTAGTTACTTGCACGGAGATTAGTATTTTCCAAGCAAATAATGTATTCCACATGTGAGGGAATCAGTGCAGAGAATGAGTTAGGCACAAAGGCAAAATGAGGATGTGGTAGATTGCTACACTGGTGGTCCTTAGAGAATCAGTGAACCTCCCAGTATTCACACCCCAGTGTAGCCCCTTTTACACTGAACCTGGACTTGGCCATGTGATTTATTCTCATCTAGGGGACATCAGCAAGCGTGATGAGAACAGAGTCTTGACAAGCACTCATACCTTGGAGCTTGTCTTGGATTACTCTCTGTGGAAGCCAGAGCCATGTAAGAAGTCCAACCAACCAGAGACAGCCATGCTGTGAGGATGTCAAAGCCAGCTACATAGCAAGGCCACACAGAGAAACAATGAGGTATCATATATGCAAATAAAGCTTCTTGAGTCTTCCAGACCAGGTACCAGCCACCAGCTAAATGCAGCTGAGTGATTTCAGCTGATGCCATACAGAATGGAATAACCACCCAGCCAAGCCCTCAGTCAGTCTAGTCTACAGAATCAGGGGAAATAACATACTGTTTTATGCTACAACATCATGCAGTGATTTTTATGCAGCAATGAATAACTGTAACCAAGACTTACAAGAGAAAGGAAAGAAAGGAAACTGCATTCTTGGAATAGTGAATTTTATTTGTCTAGTTTTGGAGTAAGCTGAGTAGCTGGCACCCAGCAAAGAAGTCAGTCTGATATTCTGTCCTCAAGTAAACTGTCCAGGAATATCAAATAAAACAATTTTTGTTGTTTACTGATTCTCAAGAAAACCTTGAAGGTTTACCTACAGAACTTATTGTATAATATCTGCCAATGTCCTTCTGTTAATACTTTTGACTTTAATTAGTTCAGGTTGAACAGTGTCTCTTGGTAGAATTTTATAGAAGAAACAGAGATTGGGAAAAGACCCAACACAAAGTGGCCTGCAGAATCTGAACCCTCCCTCCGCCAACCCTACCCTAACTTCTTTTCTTCTGTTAAAAACAGCATAATTGAAATATATACACTACCATGCGTAAAATAGCTAGCTAGTAGGAAGCTGCTATATAGCACAGGAAGCTCACCTCGGTACTCTATGATAACCTACAGGGATGGGATAAGGGGGTGGGAGGGAGGTTCCAGAAGGAGGGGATATATGTATACACACGGCTGATTCATTTTGTTGTAGAGCAGAAATGAAAACAACACTGTAAAGTAATTATACTCCAATAATAAAATTTAAAAAAAGAATAAAATAAAAACAGCATCAGGGACTTCCCTGGTAGCCAGTGGTTAACAATCTGACTAGCAATGCAGAGGATGCAGGTTCTATCCCTGGTCGGGGAACTAAGATCCCACATGCTACGAAGAAACCATGCCTACGTGCCACTACTGAGCCTTGCATGCCACAACTAGAGAGTTCAAGTGCTGCTACTAAGACCCAACACAGCCAAATAAATAAATATTAAACAAAATAAAAACAGCATCAGTGGCATCAGCAGTTTGTCTGTCCAGCCCTTTAGTCAACAGTCAGAGCTACCTAAAAATGGACTATCTTAAGGCTCAGGGCCTTGCAAACATTCTTGAAGCCTGAGTTCCAACCATGGTACTGCACCAAGGAGGCAAGGGTGGAGGGGCACTTGGGAGGCAGGATCCTGGAAACGAGAGCTACTTCCCAGGGCCAAGTGGTTAACTGGGATCTCCCTGAATGGTGGGACTAAGGATGACAACAAAAGACAAAAAGGACAAAGAAGAGGTTAACTGGTGACACAGAAATGCAGACAGAAACAGAGGAAAGAGCTGAAACACTCACAGAACAGAATTACACAAAGTTAAGTAGAATTAAAATTTATTTGGAAGACAGGGTGAGTCCATCACTGGTGACTGGAGCTCTGAGGCTGCACTTTCTCCTCAGGAAGCTGGGCTGGAATGGGGTGGGCTGTGTTTGGCAAGGGCTGTGGTGGTTTGGGATCTAAGTAGATGAGCAGAATTAGTTTTTGAAGACTGGCACTTTTCACACCAACCCAAAACTCACCCATTTGTCCTCTGCAGCTCTCCATTACCCATTGTCTCTACTCCCTGGGTTAACCCCCATTTTCTCAACCACCTCTCACCTGCCTGGTTCCCCAGCTGGGCCTCAGGTCGGTCTCCCCAGAGCACATGCCTTGGGTTGTTGAGGAACCGTTGGCTGCGCTGGCATGTCAGGCAGGTCTGTACAGTCCAGCGCTGACCCTTGCAGCCTGGAATGCATGTGGGAGAAAGAGAGTGCCCAGGTTTAGGAGAAGAAAAGGTCTCCTGAATCCAGTGTTGCCTCCATTGTTTTCTAGTAGGGATTCTCCTTCCTCCCCACCTTGACCGAAAATTTGACGGTGTCAGGTCCCTGAACAAAGTGTATCATTTTCTTGGCACCCTTTTAAGACAAAGTCCAAACTCCTTAACAAGCCTCTTCAAGATCTGCCCTGTTTCCCTCTCCCACCTCAGGTCTTGCCCTTGCCCACCTCAAAGCCCGCCTCCTGAACTCTCAGTTCCTTGACAGCACTGCAGGCTTTCTTTCCTGAGGCCTCACAAGTGGCAAGGGTTTCCATCTCCTACTCCCCTGCTCTTATAATGAACCTTCCCACCACTGGTTTAAATAACTTAGTACTCTACTCCCCTAACTGAAGCATTTTTCTAGGCTATTCTAATCGTTCCTGTCTTAGTCCATCCTATGAGACCATATTTCAAAGAGAATGTTGATTCTAGAGCAATCCTTGACACATCTCAGAAAAATAATTCTTGAATGAATGAATGAAGATGGTAATCATCCTCCATGATGTCAAATAACATCTATTATCGTGGCCGGGCGAGGCTGCCTCTCAGGGGAACATCATTTTTCTACTGCCCAGATCTGTCTGTCCAAGTGGAGTTAACTCAGAGAAAGCCGGCAACTCCAATCCCACACCTGGCACGCGTCTGCCTCGAGAAAGAGACCACTACCTGTCCCCTCCCCAGCTCACAGGTGTTCCTCATACATCCCACCTTAGCAAGAGGGAGCACTCACGTCTCTGGCGCTGGGTGCAGGTCAGACCCGGGATGAGGAGGGAAGAGCAGCCACGGCAGAGAGTCCGCTTCACCGAGGGGTCCCTGGGGGCGGAGGCAGGTGGTGGTCTGGGCGTCCGCTCTCCCTCTCCAGTCTTCCCCCGTCCCGCCCGCTGCCGGGCTCCATAACCCCTCTTACCGCCGTAATACGAGCCGCTTCGCTATGGTCCTCTCCGTGTGGCAGTAAAACCTCGCTAGCGCCTGGTTCTCCGGGTCCTGCGCGAGGACGCAGTGGGCGGCCTGGGGGAGTGAGCCGTCACTGGGGGCCCTCCGCATTGGGCTCCCCGCCGTGCGTGAGCCGCGGACTCACCTGGTACAAGAAGTTGAGCCTCTGGAAGGCCTCGCGGTCCTTCACCGGCCCCGCCATCCACGCCGAGCGAGCTCTCCACACGCTACCGTCCACTGGCCCCGCCCCCAGCATAGCCACGCCCCCGGCGTCCGCGTAAGACCTCCTGGGAATTGTAGTTCCGGGAGCCGTGTGCCCTCCTTTCTTTCTGGCCTTCCTTTCTCTGGCGCCACCCTGTGGCCTCACAGACCAACTATTTGCAAATCCACCCTGGCCCTGCAATCAAGAGCCCGGCGGCCTCCTCCTCCTCTTTCTCAAGCCAATATTAGGCAGAAACTGTAGAAGTTAGTTGAGCAGAAGTCTTAAAACCTTAAACATCGTCAGGGCAGAAGACTCTTCTCTTTAGACAGATAGGTTGGGAGATGGTTAGGTGCAGTTTATACCTGGCTAGACTTTCTGCCCTATGTTCCTGAAGACAAAGGCACATGCCTGTAAGACCTACAGACAGAAGTAGCAGGTCTCTCGTTTTACAAAAAAGCACTGATGCTAGTGGGAGTGACGCTGGAAAGGATCATGAGGGTAGTGGAGGGAGGGAAGAGGGCTCCTGGCTCTTAGAAAGCAAAGCTTCCTCCCAATCTTTTCCACTTACCAGATGCAGTGCTGGCCACAGTAGGTGATCCTCACTAACCCCTAGTCTTAGGAACTGAGCACAGAAATCTTTCAATAGCATCCCCTCCCCTGGAAGAAACATCCCCTGTAGTACTTCACATCCCTCCCTTCAATCTCCGCCTCTCCTTTGCTGTTTGACCTCCTGCTTCTGCTTCATAATTAATACCACTCCTTCCTGAGGTTAGAAGTAGAGGGACAGAATATGCATAAACCCTGAGACAGGAGAGGGCAGCAATATCAGGAGAGGATGAGAATTCTCTCCTTTCTCAATCACCGCCCCTACACCTTGCCCCAATCAGGACTCCAGTTTGAAAAGAAATGGCTGAAATTCCTCTCAGATTACTTTCACAAGGCCCTCCAGACTCATATGAGGAGTATGCTTAAAAGGCAGATATGCCCAGGCCCACGCCAGACCTCAATCAATCACTGAGGGCAAGCACCAGGAATATGCCTTTTTTTTTTTTTTTTGCCACACTACAAGGCTTGTGGGATCTAAAGTTCCCCCACCAGGGATCAAACCCAGGCCCCCAACAGTGAAAGTGTGGAGTCCTTACACTGGACTGCCAGGGAATTCCAAGGAACATGCATTTTTTTAACATTGAAGTTTCTAACACATCAACAGAGGTTATTGTTAAATTACCACAGGACACAAAGATCACTTCAGTGGATCCTTTGTTCCATATTATGTTTTACCAACCAAAGCATCTTGCCACAAAGAACCACAGTCAAGGCACAAAGGTAAGAGGAGAGTCTGGACAAAGTCCTGTTGAGGTGGCAGGAGGAGCTGAAATGCCCTCAATAAACTGCAGTTTCTTGTCCCAGTCTTCTGTGAACCCCTGATTAGTCAGTAGCAGATAATCCAGTCATTTTAGTTTGGTTTGGCATGCATTGCGTTACCTTTTCTGACAACATATGTACCCTATAGGTTGTTTATTTTGGCCTAACATTAAAATGATTTACATTCTCTGATAGGAGAAGTGGCAAAACGTGAAGGATGGCAACAAACAAACAAAAAATCGGCTCTTATGAACCCTAGTTCCAGGCCAGATGCACACAGGCCAAAGGAAGTTGCCTGTCTGGCTCTTCCCTAAACATACTATCCTCTTCTACCCTGTCCCCAGGGTAAGGAAGACACCAGTTTCTTTCTCCCTGTCTGGCTTGGATACCTTAGTTAGGTAACAAGGCTGACAACTTGGGAGCAGCTACTTGTAGGCATTCTTTAAGGCCAGGGCTTTGGATAGGAATGCTTTTCTCTTTCCTCTAATACCTGACTCTCTCCTTTCCAAGTTTCCTTGGAGAAGCAATGAGAGGGTAGATGTGTCTTGCATGATCTCTTGCATCTTGCCCCTTCAGATGAGCAAGGTAACAGCTCTTGGAGACAAATAACTACAAGAAGGCAGGTGATAAGCCAGGCCTGCTGGAGGTGGAGGCAGGGACCTGGGTTCTCTCTCTTCCTATTCCCTCCTCCTCACATTCCTACCTCTGGCCAATCCTACTCATAATGGAACCAAAGAAACCCTTCTCTCTTTCATTAGTCTTTAGGAATCGGTTCCTTTAGCCCTCTTTCCTGATCTTTGTTCTCAACTTCTTGATGCCCAATCTCTGCCCTGAAAATAACTCCTCAACTTCTAGACCCATGAGAACAACTGTCATTCACCTTTATTTCAATTGAGAGGTACAAAGACCCCTGTGATCTTCCTTAAAAAAACAAGTCTATTCTGGGTCAAAGAAACCCCTGAAAGGCTGTACAGGGGTTTCTGTTTCCTCCTCTGGTTTGAGCAAGTCAGACCCTTCCACAGACTTGTTGTTTCTGGAAAAGTCTCTCCTTCCTTCCCAACTGGTCCTTGTGCAATAGAAAACCTGATGGACTTCAGGGGAGACCACCCCCTGAGAACCAGCTCTCCACCCCGTCAGGAGGGAGCCAGTGCAGAGCTCTCGACCTAGTCCAGTCCAACCCACTCCTCCACAGAAACCATTCGGGAAGCCAAGGTGTTCTCCCACACGGTTCAGAGCCAGAACCAGGCAGACACGAAGACATTCCAGCAGGTCACAGGAAGGAAGGCCCGCAGCTCTTGACCCTGCCTCACCCTGATGATTCCCACGCCCCTTCCTGTCACTCCCAATCTGTTGGGGGCCTGATGGTGAGCGGTGCAGCATTCTTCCGACCAGCCCGGATACCTGGATAGAAGAGGGGCCAAAGTTTCTCAGTAAAAGTATCAGTGAAGGTGTAGATATGAGAGCGGTCTGTGACGTTGTAAAAAGACAGTGTGCCGGCCTCATAGTCTAGGAATATACCCACCCGCTTGGGTTTCACCTTGATGTGCAAAGGGGTAAAAGGCGTGGTAGTGGCTGCATACTTGTCCCCGTTCAACAGCCGCACCCGCCAGTAGCCAGTCTCAGGCAGCGGGGTCAGTTCACCCTTCCGGCTCACGGAGTCCCGGCACACGCCCACCGCCCAGTGGGTCTTGTCGCCCACCTCCACCTCCCAGTAGTGTCGGCCTGAGGTGAAACCCTCAGTAGCCAGGACGCAAGGGTAGAAGGTGAAACGCCGTGGAGTATCAGGGAGATCCCGGAGTCTTGTCTCCACGAACTTGACGCTCTTACGATCTTCCGACAGGACTAGGTTAGGATGAGCCGTTTCAGGGTCCAGGGTCACATCCGCTGGCGGGAGAAGCCACAGTGGGGAGCTAGATGAGGATGGGAATAGCTAAAAGCCCCCGCCTCGCTCTTCCAGCCTGCCTTTACAAAGCCTGCCCCCTGAAAGCCTCCAGAACCCCGTGGTTTGGTTAACCTTCTCAATCCTCAGTGTCACCTAAGGGAGCCGAGGGGAGGGGAGGGGAGGGAACAACAGCTTCTCATCCTGGCCCTAAAATAAACAGGTAATGATCTCTTGACTCCGCAAGGGCTGCTGGTTGAGGCTCCTGCCTGATCCTCCCTGTATTCCTCTGATATCATCATGCATCTCACTGGGTGGAGAAGCACAAGGCACAGACCAAGGGCCAGAAACCATGAAAAATGTTAAGAAGGATACAGAGCAAGAGAGCATTACAGTCTGGCAATAGGGTGACCACGTGTCTGTTCTCTAACAGTCTGGCTTATGCCTGTTTTCTGAGTAAGTATTAATGAGACTCCCTTTCATTCTCAAGAGGAGACCAGTTTTCAGCAAACTATTTAACCTCTTTGGGTCCCTATTTAGAAAAGTGTGGGACTAAGAGGAGACCAGTTTTTGGCAAATTATTTAACCTCTCTGGGTCCCTATTTAGAAAAGTGTGGGACTAAGAGCAGATGACACCTGAGGCTTCTCACTTTGAGTTCTGCGATTGAGAGTGAGATTAATAATGAATTAATTTTATTTTTGGCTGCACTGGTCTTTGTTGCTATTCATGGCTTTCTTTAGTTCCAGCAAGCGGGGGCTACACTTCCTTGCCACGTGCTGGCTTCTCTTGTTGCAGAGCACAGGTTCTAGGCGTGTGAGCTCAGTTGTTGTGGTTCATGAGGCTTAGTTGTTTCATGGCATGTGGGATCTTCCCAGACCAGGAATCGAACCCATGTCCCCTGCATTGGTAGGCAGATTCTTAACCACTAGACCATTATGGAAATCCCCAGAGTGAGATTAAAAGCCAGGTAAAGGAGTGGATGTGGATATGGGCATGAAAAGTGACAGCAGGGATAACTGAAGTCCAGGTAAAGTAGGACCTAAAGACTTCCTTTTCTTCTGCTGATTCCCTTTGCTAGTTTCCTTTTGGGAACAACTCACCAATTAGCTGTTTAAGGATTTTCCTTAGTGCAAAGTACTGTCGGGGGAAATTGCTGAAGTTCTTTTCCAGCTCTATGGATACTGAAGTCACCTCCATGGTCTTCACCTTCTCACATCTAGGAGGGATGGGGAGATAGGGGAAGAAAGGGCAGGGTCAGGGGAAGCTCCAGCTTAGTCACTATTCAGATGTTGTCATCTTTAGGGAGAAACTAAAATTATTCATCCTCGTACTTTCTCCTCTCTCAAGACAAGTACTCACTGCTTTCTTTTACCTATCTATGGAAAGAGAGATGGTCCCCTGGACAAATCCTTAAGAATGAGTTTTAGAACTTTCTGGAAGTACTGTTATATTTCATGCAAAGAGATACCACCCCTACCCCCCAACCCATTCCTCCTTCCATCTTGTTTGGACATGATTCCACCCACAGCCCCAGGCAGAATCTGGTTCTATTACATTATCTTGGTATCTACCCTACCAAGGAAGTCCTGATGCTCAAAGGGTAAAGGGGACTAGTACTCCCAATCATTTGCTCTGTAATTGGCTTCATGGATGCAAAAACCCTTCTCCCTTTTTCTACCCAAACACTGCATGACTTTCCCATTCTTACTCCCCCAACTCCCTATTGCAGCCCTACTCTTTTAAGCCAAGACCTAACTCACTCAAAGAGATACAAGAATCACTTACTTTTCCAGGGTACTTTTGACATCCTAGAGGAAGGAGAAAAGAAAGCAATATTGGTCCTGGTAGTCAAGGGCCCTACAGGCAAATGGTTCCCCTCCTCCCCAAAGTTCTAGAACTATTAAACAGGCACAGGGCAGACTAAAGGTCACAGTGCAAAGGGGACGAACTCCAGAGGGATCTGAGTACATCTTTCCCAACCTAACCCCCACCTTCAGCTCTCGGTCATCATGAAACTTGGTAATTGATGTCACTTCCAAATAGTTTCCTGTGTGTTTGTCTTCATTCCTCAAGAACACTGGGAGCTCAATGCCAGGGATAGGATTGTGTCTGCTCTTTGCTCTGTCCCCCAAGTACCAACCACACACCTACCTCCTTGAGAATCAGTAGAGATAGTTCTAGACTGCTGGCATAGGAATGAATCACTCTCTCCCATTGTGGTTTGGTATCCCTTGTCTAGTACTGGTTAATAAATATTAATAAGTGCATGCCAATCCTGATTTGTGAATACTTGGGGTCCAGAAGACAAAGAAGACAAAATCTCTGCTCTCCCAAGGATTTCCCAGTTTAATGTGGAAGGCAGAACACACATACATGAAAGGACATGAGAATAAATACCAAGCAATATATAACATGCAGATAAATATACAATGAAGCCTCACTGATTCAAATGCTGGTAATGTGATCTCTAAGATAAAAAATGTTTCCTGGAGTCTTGCTAACACCATTCATTTGCTTAAGAAAACAGACTATTTCCAACATTTTAGAGGCACTATTTACATATCAAAAGCAGCATGTTACTATACATTATTTCAAGTGTCATCACACTATATTTCTGTTCTTTTTGAGCACTAGGTAAATCAAGTTCCAGGACTTAAAAGTAACGGTCACTGCATTTTACACAATTTTTAATGCATAGATTTTTCACTAATTTAGACTAGACTGCCCTCCTCTCCAAAAAGTGAGTTTTTTCTTTGGTACAAATTAAGCATGTAATTGTTGACAAGACATAGGAACACAGAAGTGATCAAAAGGGGATGTGAGAAATCAGAGAAGCCTTTCTGTAGAGAAAGATCCTTTCAGCATGTCTGGAAGAAAGAACTGGATTTAGAGAGGCAGCGTGGAGGAGTGAGCATTGCAGGCTGACAGAATGACCTGTGCAAAGCTAGACTGTGCTCGGCCTGATTGGCTATGCAGGGGCAAAGGTCGAACCTTAAGCATCTCGAAGCCCGACTGTAAGCACTTGCCCTCCACCTCAGCAGCCAAGTGGGCGAGGTCCCGGCGCTTGTCTCCAAGGTGAGCAGCATTTTCTCGGAGGCGCTGTAGAATGTCCTGTTCCTCCTCCTCTAGCCGTGAAAGTAACACCTGTTGCTCTTCATCCAGCCGCCGGTGAAGCTCTTCAAATTCCTTTAGGATCTGCTGTCGACGACTCTCCACTAGTCTCTGAGAACAGAGGGTGGGTGTTACGTTTAACAGGGTCAGTGGGGCATAGGAATACCATTCCTCACCCACCATGTCTATGAATTCACAAACGTCAAGTGTCATTGGAAAGAGTTTAAAAGGACACTCATGTTTCTCTCCATTGATATTTCCTTCTGTAAAGAATGGCTCCATCCCCATCAGCACCCCTACTGATGACTTGGGATGAAGACCATTGAGATAAAAAAATAAACCAATGCTGAAAAAAATTATTTTATTTACTGAATTAACTTCTAAAAAAGCTATACTTTTATGTTTTAGTAAAAAAATTCAAGACATAAGAACTCAATAATATGACAAGTACTATTAACAGGGATACTGGTATAATACCACTGTAATAATATGACAAGTACTAATAGCAGAGATACCTCTGCTATTTCCTACTCTAAGTTCTAGCTAACACAAATTGTCAAGAAAAGGAAAGCACAAATACGGGAAAGTTAAGAGATTGTCATCATTTGTACACTGTAAGACATCTACTTGATAAAAACCAGAGATGGAAAAACTGGAAAAGTATCAGAATCAGTAAGATTTTAGTAATGGACTGTTATAAAATATAAATTTAGATTTCAGGGCTGAGCCTGCTAAATAGTTTCAAGTCACTTCAGAGATTGACAGTTTACACCTCAGGAATGGGTTATAGACGTGAAAAAATAAAAGGGGCAGTGGTTCTGGAGGTAGGGACGAGGGAGAGGGAAGAAAGAGAATTCAAAAGGTCACTGAAGGAAAGTTGGTGACTGGTGACAGCTTCTGAGACCACTGAAATGATAATTTACATTAAAAAAAAAAAAACCACACCACAGTTCTATTCAAGCATTTAGCAGGTTTTTAAACTTTCTATTTCCTTCTCCATCCTTTACCTTTAAGAATGTGATCAACAGGAAAAGGAAAGCTAATGATTAGGAATAAACTTCATTTTCACTGATTTTAAGTGTTACAGGACAATAACTTTTTTAAGTTTACCTTTGCAATCAAAATTAGTTCAACTTTTTAAAAATTCAAATGC
Source organism: Odocoileus virginianus (assembly GCF_023699985.2). Taxonomy (NCBI): domain Eukaryota; kingdom Metazoa; phylum Chordata; class Mammalia; order Artiodactyla; family Cervidae; genus Odocoileus; species Odocoileus virginianus. The sequence continues at coordinate 43,689,065 of NC_069700.1, forward strand.
TTGTTTTTAAAATGCATAAAGGACCAAGGTAGTAATACTTGCTTCCCGTTGAAATGTTGCCATTGTTAAAAAACAAACAAACAAACACTAGTGTTTCCACTGATTTCAAACTTGTATTTAGTTCTTGGTAATCCCTAAATCTCATTTATTTCTTCTGGAAGGCTTTAATGACATTGAGTTTCTCTGCCACATTCTTGGGAATTTGCAACTGTGCTTTTTGTGCCTGTTGTTTCTATTTTCTCTACTTGACAGTAAGCTCAAGGGGGGCAAGGACCATGTTTTTGGTCATCAATGGTCTGGTGTCAAAGGCAGGTGTGGCCTATACTGAAATCTTAATAAATATTGATTCCTGCAGAATTAGTATCTCTGGTTTTGCCACATACTGGCTTGGATACGATCTTGGACTAGACACTGATCCAAGTTCTATATCCTTCTGTGTAAACTGGGGATAACAAGACTTACCATATATATAGGGTATCTAAGTTCACTCTTGCCTAATATGCTTTGCTAGACTCCCTTCTCCTTTTTTTGTACCTTCCCTATGTTCCACTGGGGCCAAGTCTAGCCTGACCTCTTAGAACTTAAAACTGGGCAGAACCAAGCATAAGACCTAATATAATACTTTAAGTTTGCAATGTCATGAACACCTAATGAATTAATGCCCAGGAATCAATAAATACTAATTATTACTGTTACAATTAATACATCTTTCACTGTCCAGTAGAAGAAATAAGGCAGATACCAAAATACCAGGCTACAAATATGATAATACTATAGAAAAGATGTGAAATAGTATGAAACTTAAGAAAGCGAATTTCTGAAGAGTCAGGAAAGGCTACATAGTAAATGGTTTTCATTTTAGGATGGACAGGATCCTATAAGTAGAAGATGGGAAGGGGAAGAACATTCTAGGAACCCATACTACCTAGCATACTCGAGCTTATGTGAATTAAGAGAATGTGGTCCTAATGTGGCTGGGGGCTCTGGGAGCTCTTGGGCAGCTTCTTCATCCTTCCTCCCCAGTGTACCTTCCACATTCTCCAGCAGAGAGCCTCCTTCCTGCTCTACAAAGAAAAGGAGACCAACGGCCATGAACTCCCTCAACTTGCCAAATCCTTCACCTCTTATATCCTTCTCCTCAACTCTTAATCCATGACAAGTAACTTAAGCACAATGTTTAATGACAATCAAGCTTAATAAAATATCATTGTTTTTGAGAGAAGAGCATTTTTTAATAAACCAAAAATGGTGGATTAAATGACGTGTCACTAATGTTTAGTTAAATAATGTTCAGTTAAATAATGTGTGGCTAATGTTCAGGGATTCCCTGGTGACTAAGATGGTAAAGAATCTGCCTGCAATGTAGGAGACTTGGGTTCGATCCCTGGGTTGGAAGATCCCCTGGAGAAGGGAATGGCAACCCACTCCAGTATTTCTGCCTGGAAAATTCTAAGGACAGAAGGAACCTGGTGGGCTACAGTCGATAGGGTCACAAACAGTCGGACACAACTTAGTGACTAACAACAATATTCAGTTAATTGCCGGTAGGGCAGGCCAAATGGGACTGCCTGCCTTTACCTTGAGTTCGCCAGGCTTCTTCTCCTCAGAGGACTTACAGCGGCTAATCTCCTGCAGCTTCTGCTCCAGGGGCTCCAGGCACTTCTGCAGTTTTTCCTGAGAGGTGTGAAGTAGAACAACATTTGTGGTTGGCTGGTACAGCCTATGTTCAGAGTCTAACCCATCTGTTTTAAACTACTTGCTTTCTATTCATCTGACCACCTCTTGATCCAACTCCCTTCCTTGCTCATCTTAAGTGTCAACTTCCTACAGGTCCCTTCTGCTGACACCAGCCCGTCTCCATGCCTTCCTTGATTGCAAAACTTTCATTGAATCTCACTGTGTCCAGCTGTCACCAACTCTCTGTCCTTCCCTAGCCCTATTCATTTTCTAACTGAAGGAACTACTTGTACTGACAGTGACCTTATGTACCCTGATATCCTTCTGGTTTTTTTTGCTACATGGCAGGCAGGGTCTTAGTTCCGTGACCAAGGACTGAATCCCTGCAGCATTGGAAGCATGGAGTCTTAACAACTGGACAAATTGAAAAATTTGTTTTCCTATACAACTCTAACCAATTGCAAATAAAATAAAATCTTGATTATTCTATGAATTACCATAAAGTCTTGTTTGTAAGACTTCATTAACATAATTAGGTAAACTACTTGATAGAGTGCTAAGACAGTAAAATCTCTAGTTTCTATTACTCAAACATTTACCCTGTGTCTCAGCAGTAAATTAAACCAGATGCCATGTTACCCATTATCTGGGGAAGATGCAAACAGGCTGGTTCAGCTTAGCCTGGTTGGGATCATTCTAAAATGATGTTACCTGTTCCCAATACCAGTGGGTAAATATGCGGTGTGCTGAGCAGGAGGACAGAATGAAGAAACCAGACCATTTTTTAGTTCTTAAGTCTGAGATTCTCTGTATGGTTTCATTCATTTATGAAAAATAGGATACATTTTAAGACCACACATACTCAAATGTGTTACAACAGTCAAGAGAGAAATTTGGGGGTACTTCTCACTGCTCTTCATGCCTGAGGACAACCAATCGGACGGGACTATGTGCACCGCCCCCACCCCACACTCACCCCCCCAGTATGTAGCTCTGAGGGGACTAGAGAGTGAGGACCAGAGACAGTCTTGCCCTCGGGAACTCATGATCCTCTACCCAGGTAGCCTCCCATCCTCTGGGCTCCTCCCTCTTGCCCTACATTGACATCAAGTGTCTGGTTCCCCACCTTGTACTCCTGTGTGGCATCATCCAGTGGCACGACGGTGTGGGCCCGGTGGGTGTGGGAAATTGCACATATCAAACACACAGCCTCCTGGTCCTCATAGCAGAAGAGGCTGAGGGCCTCATGGTGCTGGGGGCAGAGGCTCTCATCTCGGATCTTCCGCTTGACGGCCTGCAGCTGCTTAGCAATTTCCACCATACTGCCCAGCTGTCGATTAGGCCGGAGACTGCGATAGCGGGACGTCTTTCGACATACAGGACAAGGGAAGTCCCTCTCTAGGTCCTCCCACCAGCGAGTGATGCAAGCTTTGCAGAAGTTGTGCCCACACTCAATGATGACAGGCTCCTTCAGATATTCCAGGCACACAGAGCAACTTGCCTCCACCTGTAGGTTCTCCAGAGCTGCAGCTGTGGAGGCTGCAGAGGCTCCGGCCTCTAACAGACTTGTCTCTGCCATTATTTAACTTCAGGTTAAGAAGAGAGAAGAGAAGAAAAAAATGTTAGTGGGGGGGGGTTAATTTTTTTGCATCCCTGGCCTGACATTTACCCCCACGTTAAATCCTAACTCCAGATTTAGCACTGTCATGGTATTTTTACATCTTCTGTCCCACTAGTCAATCTCTTTGGTTTCTCCATTTTCAAAAATTGTGACTCCCAGCTATCAGCAAACTGACACACAACCCTCAGTCTCGTCTTTCACCACTGCCTTCTCTTGTTAGAAGCAGAGGCTTCTTTCAAGTCTAGCCCAGAGTATTCATCCTGATCCAGGTTCATTCCACTGCATCTTAACAGTTTCAGAAACATGTATTCTTAATTTGACATCTTTTTCTAATAGATGAAAAAAAAGAGTATGGGAAAGTGAAAAGTGCCTTAAGAGTCAAAGCATTAAGATTGCTTAAATCAAGTATATTTTAAAGTTTAATGCTACGGAAGAGTTCTACTACAATAGCCCACTGAAGCCTAAGCTTGATTCTCTGCCACTGTTCCCTCAGCCTTTCAAACGGTAAATATTGAAATGAGTTAGGCAAGGGTGACAACCTCTTCTTTTCAGAAAAGTGTGACACTATGCTTCCCTTTACCAGGCCTAGAAGAAGTGTGCACTCATCATGGAATGAAATGATTCATACAACAACTGTTTCCTATTTGTGTGCATTTGGATGTTTGGAGCTGCTGTATTACGGTAGCTATACCAAAGAGTTTATTACTGAGCCCAGGGCAATGATTTCTTGAAAAGAAGAGTTGACAAATTTATTCTAAGTATTCAGTGCTGATTGGAGTCTTTTGAAATAGTTATTGATAACTAATTCCTTGGATATACTGTACTTCCAACTAATAGATTCTCGGGTGGTTGGGAATTAAGAGAGAAAAGTAAAGTGGCAATCAAAAACTCTAATGAAGCCTCAAAAGAATCGGAAATGCGCCTGAGAGATGTATAAAGCAGAAGGCTGGTCTCTGTTCCATCCTTAAAACATAACCACTATTATCCATGAAATATTTCATTTCTCTACCGCTTAACCTCTCTTTCTAAGGAACCCAACAGAATAGAATTTAGTAGGTCTATCTATGTTTAGAGAGAAGTGGCCATGTAGTGAGTTGGGTTAACAATGATTATTTCTGTATATACTGATGGCAAACGTGAAAAGTGTTTAATTTGGAGTAGGAACTGATAACATATTTGGACCTGAATTTCTCCCTCAATCACGAGAGAATTGGATGATTTTTCTCTACCTACAGGAATCCAACTTCGACCAGTAACCCTTGCCTTTTCCTAATCTTCTAGAAATTAGGTGGTCGCCTCGCCCGAGATGAGTTGAACTGTATGCTGAGTTAGGGACCAGGATGGATCTAGACTGGCGAAAATGTAGCGTTAGAGAGAGATGGGGAAAAGGTTAGGGAAGTATGGGGACAGGGCTTGGAGCTACAGCATTAGTGATGCCTTGGGTCATTTCCCCCCCATTCCTCGTGTCTCAGTAGAAGGGCAAACTTCAGAGAGGTCCTCATTGTGTTTCTACCACTGTTGGGGGTCCCACCTTGCGACCCTTTCCTGAGCGTGGTCCACAACTCGGTCCCACCCCCGTCTCCATCTTCTCCCGCCTGATCTGGTGCAGGGGGGCTGGAGAAGGGGGAGAGGAAACGTCGTTGTTGGCAGGGAGGGAGGGATGCGTGTCCAGGTGAGAAGGTGTGACGTGAAGATGGGATGCCCGCCGCTATGACGCAGCCGAGACCCGCGGTGACGGCGTCAGAGTTTCACCCGGGGAGGCGAGCGGCAGCGGGACGGGGTAACGGCGGGGTAGCCAAGCAACGCCGGACGCGCTGACGTCGCCGGGGCGGCAAAACGTCCGCCCGGGCCTGAAACGGGCGGAGGCAGCTGTGGTTACGTGCGGGGGGCCGGTGACGCAGTCGCGGGGCGCTAGGACGCGGCGTGCGGAGCCGGTGGGCGGGGGCAGGCCCCAGGGCCCCGGCGCGGCGGCGGGACAGCACCTACCTTCCCGGCTTCGGGTCCGGGAGTGCGGGGCGCGGAGCCGCCGGAGCGCTGCCTCCCTCCTTCCTCCTCCCCCCGCCCCCGCCCCGCAGCGCGACACACAATACTCGCCGGAAGCGGAAGCCGCGCCGAGAGGCTCGTGTCAGTGGAAGTCGGGGTGTCGGCGGGCAGCCGCGGGAGGGCTTAGCGGCGCCTGCGGAACAAGAAGGCGGGGGGCCGGAGGTGAGAGCCAGTTGGAGGAGTCAGGGGCGAGAAGAGGCCCGGAGGGGCAGGTGGCTGGAATGCGGTCGTCCAGGTGATCCGAGGAATCCGCTGGAGAAAGAGGGCCGCGCATGCGCGTGGCGGAGCGCTGAAGCCCATTGCCCTCAGGGCGCCTAAGAGCGTCGGGGCAAGCGGTGCTGTCCCGCCCAGGGTCGGTGCCCGGACTCTGGCCTGGCTCGGTTGGTCCCTGGTGGCGCTGGGAGCCGTCGAGGGCGTAGCAGGGGCGGGTTGCGGACTTTGAGCTACACTTCTCTTTCGGGCCAGTCTCGGGAGAAGGTGGCTCGCCGAGTCGGCGGCCAATAATGTGGCGATCCTGCTGGTCTCAGCTGGCACGTCACTTCCGATTAGTTGAGTTTTAGGCTTTTAACATTCAAGGATTAGCTCAGTCCTGTTTTGGGCTTCGGATATTCCTTACCTTGTCCCTCCTAGGCGGGATTTATGGAAATTATCTGCTGTCTCCGCTGGAGTGGGAGCCTCAAAAGAGCTGGTACTGCGACTCTGCTGCTCACCTTTGCATCCTCGGCTCCTCCCTCGGGGCCCGAGCGCAGTGAGCGCGCCTTGAACTCGGGTTCTGAATGCGAGAGAATCCCGTCTTTTTCCAGTTTGGGAGCTGTGACTTGAGTTTCTCCGCAGGAGTATATAGTGCTTGTATGGAGACTCCAGACTCCTGCGTTATAACCTCCGTACTTTCCTCTCCTGTTGCTGGAAGCTTCGCAGGTCTGTGACTTTGGAGGACGAGGGTGAGATGATGAGGCTAGAAGAGTCTGCAGATGGAGGTGTGATGAGGTTGGGAGGAGGTGCGGAGTTGATGGAGCTGGGGAGGGTGGGTGTTGGGTAAATGAGTGATGCGGCTGAGTAGGAGTTCGTGCTCTAAGCGCACACACGGCTGGTAGAAAAGGCAGCCCACCTCCACTCTTCCCCCAACATTTGGCATACAGAATGCTGACTGAAAGAAATAAGCAAATTTTGGTGTCCCCTTCGAGGGAAAATGGCCATATGGCCCAGCTTGTTCCTGTGTAAGTTGTGATGCTGTATACAAACACTGTGCAGTGTCTAACCTCAGAGCATCCTGGGAGCCAGGAACCATTTACTTGCAGAAAATATCTAATATGGAAGATATAAAGATTTAGAGTCAGACATGCTGAGTACAGTTGATCTGCTTTTTCTTCACTGTTCTTTGCTTTTTGTTCACTTTTCTTTTTTCAGTGGCCAGTGGTTTGAAGATTAAATTCGATAAAATTACATTAACTCCCCTCCACCCCATCGTTATTTGATTGTTTGGAATTTTAGGAGCAGTACGTTTTCTATTTTACCGAATGCAACAATTCGAAGGTAGTGAGAGCCATTAACTAGGTGGTCAGCCTCTTTAGCCTTGCTTTATGGGGATAGTGGTGAGGTTTGGTTCTGGTTTATAATTTGTAACTTTTAAGGTGTTGGCTAGCACTTTACCCTGGCTTTCTGTTTGTAAAAACAGATGTGGTACTAAGGAAATTATCAGGAGAAAGAACATTGCCTAGGAGTATGAAGAATGTGTTGGGCTCGAGTAATAGATTTTTTTAAGGGGACTTCATGCCCAATATGGAAGAAAAGTGGGGAAGAATAGGTAAAACTATAAAATTATAGTTTAGAAGTTTATTATACTATAAAAATACAGTTCAGAAGGCCATGTCGTATGTCATAGGCCAGGGGTAGATATTTTCGGCTTTATTGCCCATAGTGTCTTTGTGTATGAAAATTGCATCAGATTATACTAAATGGTGAGCATTACTGAAGTTTGAATGTCATATAAATTCTTCACTTGTTTTGAAATTTTATTCTTTTTTATTTTACCCCCAATCATTTAAAAATGTAAACACATGAAAGGTTGTTGCTGAACCACAAAAAGACTCTGAGATTCTTGGCCTCCGGAGGAGAAGAATTCAATCCAGGGCCAGAGACGAGGCTTGATCCCTCAGAGCTTTTGTGTAATGAAGTTTAATTGAAGTATAAAGGAGATAGAGAAAGCTGACATAGAGATCAGAAGGGGGCAGAAAGAGTACCCGCTTGCCAGTATTAGCAATGGAGTTATATAGTGTTAAGTGTTAGTCGCTCAGTGGTGCCCGACTCTTTGCGACCTCATGAACTGCAGCCCACCAGGCTCCTCTGTCCATGAGAGTTTCCAGGCAAGGATACTGGAGTGGGTTGCCATATTCTTCTCCAGGGGATCTTCCCAATATACTCTCCAATGAATCCAAAGAATGTCTGGAGGTTGTAAAGACCTCACCAAACCTACTCCCATAATTTACATTTTAAGATAACAGGATTAGCCGGAAGGTTTAATCCAGAGACTGTCCTCAGGCAGGATACATTATTGTTATATAATCCTAAGGAATGTAGAGGGAATAAAGTTTGTCCTTTCTTCCTGCTTGAGAATTCCGGACCCCTCTCTCCTTGGGGACCCCTAGACTTCTTATCAACTTGCCTAGGAAGTGACTCTCACACATTTCTTAGCTTGTGGGCTGTACGAACAGATGGCAGACCATAGTTTGCTGACCCCTTACACAGAACAATAAAGAAGTACTCAGTATTTTTCGAGAGAGAATAATTGAGAAAGAGGGTGATCACAATGCTGTGATCTCTTATTTTCATCTCTCTATATGATAACACACAAAATAATAAAGGAAATTTGAGATCTAGCACAAATGTGTATTTGTTATGACCTGTGAAACTTGATCGTGTGAGAATTATGAATATACTAATAAGATACAAGTACATTCTTTAAACAAGAAAAGGTATTCCTTGTCTAAAAAAGGGATTGTAGTTCAGGAGAGGTGGAATAACACCGAGTTGTGGTGTTGATTTAGACCAAAGGATTTCCAGCACAGGAATACGTGAAAATAAATAATAGTAATGTGAAGAATAATTCAAAAACTTTAAAGATACACTTTAATATTGTTTTTATATCAGAAAATGATATATCTGATGTATCTTTTATGTAGAAGAGCTTGTGTAACCACTGAGTCACATAGAGGAAAAGGGGGTATTAGCCTTGCAGGAAGGAAACTGATCGAGGCCACATATACGACATGGTAGGTTGAGGAGGGAAAGGGTTCAGCTGTCCAGACTTCTGAAATTCTTACTCAGAAAAAGGCAAAGCATCTAATTTGCCCCCACTCTTTTTCCGTTGTTTTTTTGTTTTTTTTTTGGTTATGAAAAATTTAAATTACAGTCTTTTTATATACTTTACATTGGCTTTTATTTTTCCAGTTCAGTAACATTGGAGTTACCTTGTTCTTTTTCAAGTCTACATTATTACTTCATTGTGTGGACATATGATTTGTTCAGCCATTTGTTTAAATAAGACATTTAGGGCCTTTCCGGGTGTTTATTTTTTGGCCATGCGGCTTGCGGGATCTTAGTTCCCCAACCAGAAATCAAACCCAGGCCTTGGCGGTGAAGGCGCTAAGTCTTAACCTCTGGACCAGCAGGGAATATCCTTCAAGTCTTATTAAAGGCTATAGTGGACGTGCTTGTAATATATCTATTTCCCTCAGTTTTATTCTGATAATACTTGACGTATAAACACTGTTAGTTTAGGTTGTACAACATAATTATTTGACATATTTGCACGTGTATCTTTATATTGTCATAACATCTATATTAGTAGGACAAATGCCTGAAAACTGAGCTTCTTTGCGAAAAAGCATGGAAATTAAAATCCTAATCGTCTTTTCAGTTTCCTTGCCATAAGGTACCTATTTATGCCCACACCTGCATATTATGAGATGACCTCTTCGCTTACAGTGAAGCCAGTGTTGATGTTTTTATATTTAAAATTTTTTGCTAATATTTTTCATTAAAAGTTTTTAATGATTGCATAACAGATCTTGTTCTGTAGGTAATGTACATTTTTCAGCCTTTTCTCAGCAGATGGGCATTTACTTAATTTCCTTCATAAAAACTTTTTAATTTTGCTGCTGCATAAACAGTGTTAAAGATTCTCTGAATATTTGTCCTTATGTGCTAGTAGATTTATTACTGTGAAAAAGGTTGGGTTGAAGGATATAATTTACATCAGCCCTCTGTATCTGTGGATATGGAGAGCGGCCATTCTTTAGAAAGGACTTGAGCATCAGTGGATTTTGGTATCCATGGGGAACAGCTGCAGTACTAATTTTCATGAATATTTCCATAGTGATTTTTAAGAAGGCTATTATTATTTACATTTACCTTGACAGTAGTGTTTGAGCTTTCCTCTTTTCCCACATCCCCAGAAGAGATGGTTATTATCTATGTTTTTATTTCTTTCTGGCTAGAAAAGAGATGTTTGGTTATTTGAATCACATTTTTTTCTTCCTTAGTAATTTTGAGTATCTTGTTGTTGTTGTTGTTTGTTTGTTACTGGGATTTGTTTTCTGTGCATATCCAGTCTTTGGCTGTTTTTCCTGTTGTGTTATCTGTCTTTCGCTTGTCAATTTATACATACATACCACACATGACATACTGTCCTCATTAAGAAATCCAGTCTGACCCCAGATTCTAATTTACTTTCCTATGTTTTCCTACAATGTTTTTTATTTTTTACATTTAGATCTTTATTTTTAAAGATATAATATAGCTTGAAGTTTTCCATGAATAAAAAGTTGTAGAAATTAAATAAATTTTTAAAAATATATGATGTAAAAGGAAGATCTTTATTTTTCTCTAGAGCAGTGCTGTCCAATAGAAATGGAATGCAAGATACTTATGTAATTTTAAGTTTTCAGTCAAGCCGCATTTAAAAAAAGTAAAAACAGGTGAAATTAATTTTAATAGTATATTTTATTTCACCAACTTAACCCATTATATAAAAGTATTATTTTACATATAATTTATTTTAAACAATTGTTAGTTTAACTCTTTGAAATCCAGTGTGTATTTTACACTTACATCAAATCTCAGTTCAGACTAGGCACATTTTAGTTGATCAGTGGCCACGTGTGGCTAGTGGCTTTTGTAGAATAGCATGTGTTATATGGATTGGATAGATGGCTCATTGTGCTAGCTTCATTTATTAAATAATCATCCTGTTCTTGTTGAATTAAATTTCACACTTGTCATACCTGAAATTGTTTCATAGTGAGATCTGTTTCTGGATTTTTAATTCTGTATTCTAATCTATTTATCTCTTACACCAACACCACAGATTTTATTTCATTGAATTTTCTTAGATGTTCTTGGACATGTATTCCATATATAAACTCTAAATCAGTTTTTTTTTTTTACTGTTCTCTCTCCTCAAAGTTTAAAAAACCTATTGTGATTCTAAACAGAAAAGGGTTAAATGTATAATTTAATTGGGGTGTAGTTGGCATTTTTTATCTTGTCTTCCCGGTCAGGAATGTGGTTTGCCTTCCATTCATTCAGGTCTCATTTTATTTCTTCAATGAGATCCTCATTTTTAAAAACAGACTCTTTTTATCTTTTTTTTTTGGCTGTTATGCATGGAGATTTCCCCTCCAATTTCTGATAAGCAAACCACGTGCTTCATTGCTTCGATAAAGAAGAAAAAGTTGATATTTGACTATTTCTTATATCTAGACCCCTATCATAATCTCTTACTAATAGTAAATTTTTAACTATAGAGTTTAAGTATTACTGGCACTCCATGTTTTCATGTGTTTCCCCAGCTCATTCTTATGCATTTGGCCAGAGAAGCTCGTTTGAGATCTGTGAATCAGTATGCTAAAGATTCTCAAAATTTGTTTCTGGCTTGTCTCTCTGTCCTGAAACTAAGACATCTGGAGCTCAACATGTACAGCCTGAGGTTTCTCCCTCTCTCTCTTTCACGACTAATGTGTTTCTGAGTTCCAGAAATTCTTAACTGCTGTCCTTCTCGCCCCCTCTGGAGTATCAAAGAATCTGTAGATATTTTAAAAACTACTGCAGAAATTAAAAGATCTCACTATAGAGCCTTCAGAAATAAATTCCCTTGCCCATTACATCACCTGTGAAGTTGCTGTTTTGATTTGAATTGCTGAGTCATTCTGCTGCTCTCACCAATACCCCTTTCCATGTGCTAAGACAGTTACTAGCACTGATATCTATCCTTTTCTGTCTGAGAAGATGGAAAATATCCTAAATCCTACAGCATGTAGGAGGAAAATGTGTATTCTGGGGGGTATATGTTGGTTTCCTAGGGTTGCTATAACAAGGTTTCATGAACTGGTGGCTTAGAAGAATAAAATTTATTCTCTCACACGTCTGGAGGAAAACTGAAATCAAAGTGTTGGTCAGGTTGATTGCTTCTGGAGGCCCTGAGGGAGAATCTGATCCATGCCTCTCTTCTAGCTTCTTTGCTGGCAGTCCTTTGTGTTCCCTGGCAGTCTGTCTCTCTCCACTGTCACAAGGGGTTCTTTGTATGTGTGTGTTTGTGTGTCTGTGTGCAAAACTCCTTCTAATAAGAATGTCAGTCTCTGGATTAACACCCGTGTTAGTCCAGTATGACCTTATTTTAACTTCATTACACCTACAGAGATCCTGTTTCCAAAAAAGGTTACATTCTGAGGTTCCTAGTGGACATGGATTGGGAGGGGGCACTATTCAACCCAGTATAGTATAATTGAAATATTAAAATTCACAGGTGTCGGGACTTCCCTGGTGGTCCACTGGCTCACTGGCTAAGACTCTACACTCCCCCTGCAGGGGGTCTGGTTCTATCCTCAGTCAGGGAACTAGATCCCATTTGCTACGACTAAGAGTTCACATGTCACAACTGAAGCATCCCATGCCGCAGTGAAGACCTGGCACAGCCAAATGCAGAAATAAATCTTTTTAAAAAATTCACTGGTATCTCTAGACAGTTGACCAGAGAGAAGTTTCCATGACACTACAATTTCCAGAGGTTCTTGGTGTAGACATTGAGTTGGTCAGTGGACTAGTCAGATTGTAGGATAGAACCTTGGCTGCTACTCATTCATATGTACATATTTGGTTATGGGAAGCTAAGAGAATTGGTACTAAGAAGAGGAGGTTGAAAATAGACATAAAGATGACTTTTCTAACCACTTTTATGTATGTTCTCATTGTCAGCTGAGCCTGGGAAATTTGCCACTTTTGATCATCTGGCTCTGTGTCATCGTACCACCTTGCTCAATTACTTGGTGCCAAGGGGTCATACCAGAGGTCATCTCTGGCATCCTTCTGTCTCTAGGCAAAGCCTCTCTTCAAATCTGAGTGACACTTCAGTAGGGGAATCATGGGATTGTCAAGCACTCCTCCACTCCTCTTACTTGATATGGACAGAAGAGGCACTTTTACCTCCTAGGAAAGAGTGCAGAATTTGGTTTTCTTGGTTCTCAAGCTGGCTGTATTTTAGGGAGGGAACCAAAATGAGAAGAATCTGCTCCTAGTACAGTGAGTATATAGAAGGTATTATATAAATGCGTGTTGCATTAAGGAATGTTTTCCTCAAGGGGTAGCTCTTGGCGTAGTACATAGCTAATGTTTACCTGTATAGTGCTTTGACTCCTTTGACTTCCAAAACAGCAGTATGTGGAGGGTTTTATTTCTCCAGTTCTCAATGCCAAATTACCATCCATCAGAACTAAGTTATTTGCAGTTCTCTAAGTCTAGTGCCCTACTTTGCAACTAGATGTTTGTTTCTTCCTGGATTCCTTCTAATCTTGCTCCCACCTCCAAGTTATTAACATTTTTCTCTGCAATACTTCTGTACTTTTGCAGTGTTCTTGAATTATTGATGTTTTTATATCTGTCCTCCACTAGACTTGGAGCTATTTGAGAGCAGAAATTGTCTTTGTTTTCCTGTCATCTCAGTGTCTTGACACATGGGAAGCCTTAGTTCAAAGAAGGAAATCAAGGCTTGAAAGAGTAATTTGCCTAAGATCACATAGCTGGTATATGGCAGCACCAGAAGGAGAATCTAGATCCTAAATCGCTCAACAGCTCTAAAGAAAAAAGCGCTGCACAGGTGTCAGGAGACCCAAAGACTAACCTTGAGTTGACAGCTCTTGTGTTATCCTGCCTGGGTGTGATTCTTTACCTTTGTGGTATTTTGATTCTTGTTTGTAATGCTCTTTTTAGGACCATCAACCAAAGGTACTTTTTGTATGTGTTTCTTCCAAGGAAATTGAAAAAGTCTCAACTCCCTACAGATTCCTTTTAAGCTAAGCAGCTGAAGAGAGTTGTTCAGGTGCTTTATAGGGCCCTTTTGGATCTTATGTTCCAAGTCTTTGTACCTTACCTGAATGCTCTCCATAGGTGACTCCACTACCCTTTATTCTTTTTCTCATCTGCATGTTGAAATGTGAGATTTCCTCTGGAGCAGCTGCCTTCTGCTCTCCAAGGTCCTGAAAAGACATCCCTGGGCTTGCTGAAAATTCCTGTTTCCCGGAATGCAGATTTGGGTTCTAATTGGTTCTTTTTTTTTTTTTTTAAAGTCTTTATTGAATTTGTTACAATATTGCTTCTGCTTTATGGGTTTTTTTTTTTGGCTGCAAGGCATGTGGGATCTTGGCTCCCTAACCAGGGATGGAACCTGCACCCCCTGCGTTGGAAGGCAATGAACCACCAGGGAAATCCCCTGATATGTTCTTGAAGAAGAAGAAAGGAAAAGAAGATGGCAGATGATCTGCTTATTGGAAAACACAGGAGAATCAAAGGCACTACTCAGGTGATAGAGTCAGATCTTCTGTTATTTTGTGCTTCTCCATCTCTCCCTCTTTTTTGGCTGCCTCAGTGAGTCCACCTCTGCTTCTCTTGTTGCTGAGGTCTCAGACTTTATTCTAGAGGTGCTGGCATGACTGAACTCAGATGTAGGATTAAGGAGATTAGAACTGGAGGATTAGGTAGGGTCCAGAAGCTGATGGGTTTATCTATCAGAGAGACTTCAGAAACTCTCTCTCACCCTCAGACCTTGGTCTGGGATTGACACGGTGCTGTCATTGGTCATGCCCTGAGGATTCTCCTTAGTGAATCCCTGAGAAACTAGAATGTCTTCCCTCCCATCCTAAGAATTCTACTGCTTAGGAAATGACCCCAAAGTAATAGTCCTAAAGTCCTCTCCGTGTTCCCACAGAGTACCACGGAAAGATTCAGATGAAGAGCCTGACTCTTACGATGTGAAACTACTGGGATGAGATTTTTTTTTTTCTTTTCTTTTCTTTTCCTTTTAAAGAGTATTTTCTTTGCTATTAATATTCAGTGCTTCACTATTTTGTTAATTATGTTGTTATTCCTCTCCTGTATCCTTCCCATTTAATTAATTGAAAGTTTCTGACTTTTTTTTTAAGTTGAAAATTTTTTAATATTTATGTCATTTCACAAAACATCTTTTGTTGACATTCTACAAATTATACCATCCAATAATGTTCCAATACTTTCTTCTTGTGAAGATATACCTTTTTGACTTCTGTAATATTTGTTATTTCGGGGAGATTTTTCAGAGGAACCTGATGACCTTCTACCTGAGATATTAGGTATTCTTGATTTATTTGTTTTTCACCCTCTTCAATATAAGCAATCAAAACTGAAGTATCATTTGCTGAGATACCAAATTTTTTCAAGGCCTCTGAAATACTGTTATTTGGGGAAAGATTGAAAATAACTTCAGTGGATAGAGTTCTTGTCTTCATTTTTGCCAGTTTGTAGAGGTGAGCTGCTTTGTTTTCGGCCACAGTTATCTGAAATGGATCAACAATCACTGTAGGCTTTATTAATGAGCCATCAATGGCACCTTCCATGGCCTTTTTTCTCAAGCCCGCAGATTTTTTACATCTTTTTTTTTTTCACGAGGGAGACGGCTTTTATTGCCCGGAGAGGGCGGGACAGGTGGGGCGGGGCCTGGTCCAGACAATAAAGGTACTCTCAGCGGATGTGCCCACGTCCCCCAGGAAGGGCGTCTTCATGCAGCCCGTGCAGACCTGGTCCATCCAGAGCGGCGCCTCGTGCTGCGGGGGCGTGCGGCGCGCGTAGAAGGTGAAGTCCACGCGGTAGTTGAGCAGGCAGCTGAGGGAGGCCATGTAGAGGTCGGAGAAGCGCACGAGGCTTTAAATAACAGAAGTGTCACCCTGTATTCAGGAAATAGGTCCAGCCGATGTGTTAACTGCATTTCATAGATAAGCAGGATGCTACTTGGCAAACGCTCGAAAAACGAGGGCGCGGAGAATCACAGGTATCATCTGGAAAACCCCTAGTCTCCAGTTCCCGCCCGACCCTGCCAGCGCCGTGGCGCCAGGAGTACTCAGTTTCTAACATTTTTAAACATCTTAGCTGTCTCCTTCCATTTCTGCTTTGTCCTGTTTCAGGTCTTTCCTAGATGGTGGCCGCTGACTCCCTACCTTTATCTGAGCATTTGTTCTCACTGCCTTGCCCCACGCCCAGTGTTTCCTCTGTACTGTGTCTTTGGTGATGTTTCTGACTCAAAACTCTGTCATCTGACTACTCAGTCATCTTTAATGATGACTTTTATCCTTCACCTATTGGGTAAAATCTAAATCTCTCTGGAATGGCTTACAAGGCGCTCTTGATGATCTTGTCCAGTGGACGGTCCTAAGTTTATAGATGGGGGATTTGTGAGGAAGAACAGACCATTTGCAGAGAAATGGACAACTGCATCTTTGTGCACTTAGGTCTTTGGGGATCCCATATGTGATCCTGTTAAAATGTAAGGAGAGAAAGTCTTTCTACAGTCTTCTTTTTGGCTGATGAAAGAAGCAAAGGGATCTTTCTTTTGGGATCAGTACTAGAAACTGAGTACTTTCTAGGGAAGCCAAGATCTTTGCAAACTGCTCGTGGAAATTACTCCTTTCTCTTTGTAATAACAGAGGTAGGCCACAGACCACTGAGGACACTCATTAAGCATGTACTCCCAAAATACCAAAAACAGTATATCAAAAACAAACTTTTATTAAAAGACTATGGCTGAATCATGTCAATGTATGACAAAACCCACTGCAATGTTGTGAAGTAATTAGCCTCCAACTAATAAATGAAAAAAAAAAAAGACTATGTTAGGCACTGTGCTTGGTCACGTGGATACCAGTGAACACGACAGACATATTACCTTCAGGAATCTGTGATCATAGCTTAGAAAACAGACAGCTAGTTCTAAAGTATTTCTCTGGAGATATAACCAGTTCCAAACTATCTGTTGTCTTGATCATAACTCCTTTAGAGTTACTGTCTTCATAGTCTTCTTTTTTCTTAAGATTATTAGTCCCTCTTATGCTTCCTCTTTTTTGCTTTCAAATCAGCATTTAACAAAGCCTTTATTGACTCTGCTGACCTGTGTAGCAACAGTCTTCCCTTTGCTGCAATGAAAGAAATGGGATACGTTTAACTTTCCTCAATCTCACCTCTCTTTGACTTCCGCAGTCTCTCTTCTTCTCGCCACTGAACTCACACCGTCTTCCAGTGGTCCTCAGAGGCCTTTCCCTGGTCTTCTCTGTGGCTCCTGACCCCACTCCTGCCTCTCCCTCCTTAGCCTCAGAGCACTGTTGGATACAGTCCAGTTTGCTCAGTCTCTCCCGCTCTCCCCATCACCTCTCCCCCTACCCTACTTGCATCTCCTGTGAACCTCTGACAGAATCTTCATATCTATTCAGGCCTTTGTTGCTGTTTTCAGCTTTGTGTCTGGTGATGTTTTCTTCACACCCAGAATCCTCTAGAGGATTCAGGAGAGTAATGTGAAATCTTAACTGATGTTTCTGTGTCATGCACGTAGAGAAATTTCAGTTCTCTAGTGCCTGAGAATTTTAGAAGTGAAGTACTGTAGTATGCATTCACAAATAATTTTTACCAATATAATCCAGGAGTGAAAGCTATTGTTGCATTCAAAATTGTATTTAGAATACAGTAGTTAATTTTTCTGTAACTTTGTAAAAGTAACAGAGCAAGCCATCCCAAGGTTCACACCTAGTTTAGACAAAACAGTTAAAGGATTTACCTATCTTTTAAGACCTAGCATCTTTCTCCTTCTGTAGTACTTTTCAAAAAATGGACAGCAGATCTAAATAAACATTTCTTCAAAGAAGACATACAGATAGCCAGAAAAGCACATGAAAAGATGTTCAACATCACTAATTATCAGAGAATGCAAATCAGAACTCTGGGGAAGTGTTCCCTCATACCATTCTGACAAATGACCATCATTAAAAAGTCTATAAACACAGAAAACAACATAGTGTTGTAAAGCAATTATCCTCCAATTAAAAATAAATTTTAAAAAAGTAGGGACATGAAAAAAGAAAGAGAAGATGCCAATAAAGGGTATTTTAATTGGTGAAATAAAAAAGTGAATACATACCCAAGAAAATATAAAATATTTAGTTGTTTTTTAAAAAAAAAGGCTACAAACAATAAATGCTGGAAAGGATGTCTCGAAAAGGGACCCCTTCTACACTGCTGGTGGGGATGTAAATTGGTATAACCTCTATGGAGAACAGTATGGAGGTTCCTTAAAAAACTAAAATAGAAGTACCATATCATCCAGCAATCCCACTCCTGGCCATATTTCCACAGAAGCTCATAATTAGAAAAGATACATGCACCTCAGTGTTTGCAGCACTGTTTACAATAGCCAAGACATGGAAGCAAACTAAGTGTCCATTGACAGGAATAGATAAAGATGATGTGGTACATGTATATATAATGAAACATTACTCAGATATAAAAAAGAACAAAATAATGCCATTTGCAGCAACATGGATGGACCTAGAGATTATCATACTGAGTGAAAAAGTCAGAGATGATTTCAGTCATATGTGGAGCCTAATTTTAAAAAATTATACAAATGCACTTTTTTACAAAATGAAAATCAACACAGATATTGAAAACAAGCTTATGGTTACCAAATGGGAAATGTCAGAGGTGGGAGGATAAATCAGGAGCTTGGGATTTTGGTGGCTCAGACAATAAAAGAATCTGCCTGCAGTCAGGGAGACCTGGGTTTGATTTCTGGGTCAGGAAGATCCCCTGGAGAAGGGAATGGCTACCCACTCCAGTATTCTTGCCTGAAGAATTCTGTGGACAGAGGCTACAGTCTGTGGGGTCACAAAGAGTTGGATACAACTGAGCAACTAACACTCACTTTGAATCACTTTGCTGTTTTACATCTGAGACTAATAAAATATTGTAAATCAACTATACTGCAGTAAAATTAAAAAGTTGGACTGAGACTGTTATGGCACCTTTTCAATGTTTTGTTGATTTTATGATAAAATTTATTTCAAGAGTTTTAGAGCAGATACTTTATTGTGTGAATCTAGTTCATAGTGCTCTTTAAATTCTTTGTGATAATTGCTAATTATTTTGAGTTCTGAGCACTGACAATGTGTTGAGTACTTTCAACTTTCACACAGCTTTAGAACCAGTATTTACATTGCTAACGATTATAAGCTACAGGTGAGTTTTGTCAAAATCATTTTTTTAAGTATTAGAAAAGCCGATTACTATTTACTTTGAACTGAATCTTACACAGAATTAAAGGCGTTACTACTTGTCATAGTTTTTGTACAGTATCACGTGTTTCAGACTGATGCATGTCATTGTTTCCTTGTTCCCTCTCAGATCCAGGAGATTAATGTTTATAAAATTTAAAAGCATTGTTAAAAATGTATCCAGGAACTTCCCTGGGGGCTCCCAACGCAGGGGGCCTGGGTTTGATGCCTGGTTGAAACTAAGATGCAGTGCAGCCAAATAAACAAAAGTAATTCAAATAAATATAAAAAATTGTATCTAGACTTCCTCACTTTATTCTGTTTATTCCTCATATTTTAAGGTCTTGGCATTTATAGATACGAAAACACTGCGCAGTTGTTATTGCTGCAAGAATAGCAGTACGGTAACAATAAGAACAAAGGAGAAGCCAAATAGATATATTGTTTAGAAATGTTAGCAGTATGAGGATTTAACAAAGTGATGATTTTCATAAATGTAGAATGAAGAATGTGCAACCCTAGCCACAGAGCTTGTGACTGAACTGGCAGGTGGTACCACCACCGTGTCTCCTGCAGTGACAGGAATTCTTCTATTGATAGACACTGTGTTAGCCTAGACATTGCTAATGAGTATATGTTAGGATTGATATCACTTATTTTACTGTTTATCAGTTGCTATTTTGTCTTCTTTAGCAATCAATATGGCTTACTAATGTATATTAACTGAAAACCGGTATGGAACAGAATACTGTAGAGTGCTATGAACATTAGTTAATAGGCTACTATGACTTTTAAGGGCTTCCCTAGTGGCCCATTGGAGAAGGAAATTGCAACCCACTCCAGTATTCTTGCCTGAAGAATCCCACTGATGGAGGAGCCTGGTGGGCTACAGTTCATGGGATCGAAAAGAGTTGGACACGACTGAGTGACTTCACTTTCAGTTTCACTTTCTAGTGGCCCATGGTAAAGAATCCACCTGCCAATACAGGAGATGTGTGTTCAGTCCCTGGGTTGGGAAAGATCCCCTGAAGAAGGAAATGTCAACCCACTCCAGTCTTTTTGCCTGGGAACTCTTGTGGACAGAGGAGCCTGGCAGGCTATAGTCAATGGGGTCGCAAAAGAGCTGGACACGACTAAACAACAACAGCATGACTTTTAAATATTGAGCTGCTTAGGTTTGGAAGTCAGATGGGGCATATTTAAAAATTGCAGTAATAAGAAGCCTCAAGAGTTAGGATACCTGCTTTTAATGCATGGCTCTTGTGGAGTGAGGGGAAGGTATGGTCTTTTTGTTTTTTCTGATTCTTTTCAGCTGACTAAACAAAAGTAGATAGACTGAGTTTGAATAAAAACGAGAAAGTGTCTTCACTTTATTTCTAAAGTCAGATGCGGTGGCCTGCGTATTGGTGGTTATGTAGTAATTTCCAGCTTTGTTGTTGTTTGTTGTTGTTCAGTCACTTGGTTGTGTCCACCTCTTTACAACTCCATGGACTGCAGCACGCTAGGCTTCCCTGTCCCTCACCAGTTCCTGGAGCTTGCTCAAACTCATGTGCACTGAGTCAGTGATGCCATCCAACCCTCTCATCCTCGTCGTCCTCTTCTCCTCTGGCCTTCAATCTTTCCCAGCATCAGGGTCTTTGCAAATGAGTCAGTTCTTTGCATCAGGTGGCCAAAGTATTGAAACTTCAGCTTCAACATCAGTTCTTCCAATGAATATTCAGGACTGATTTCCTTTAGGATTTGATCTCCTTGCAGTCCAAGGGACCCTCAAGAGTCTTCTTCAACATCACAGTTAAAATACATCATTTCTTTGGCGCTCAGATTTCTTTATGGTACAAATAGCACATCCATCCAAGAAGGCAATGGCAACCCATTCCAGTACTCTTGCCTGGAAAATCCCATGGACGGAGGAGCCTGGTAGGCTGCAGTCCATGGGGTCGTGAAGAGTCGGACACGACTGAGCGACTTCACTTTCACTTTTCACTTTCATGCATTGGAGAAGGAAATGGCAACCCACTCCAGTGTCCTTGCCTGGAGAATCCCAGGGATGGTGGAGCCTGGTGGGCTGCCATCTATGGGGTTGCACAGTCAGACACGACTGAAGTGACTTAGCAGCAGCAGCAGCACATCCATACATGACTGCTGGAAAAACCATAGCTTTGACTAGACAAACCTATGTCAGCAAAGTAATGTCTCTGCTTTCTAATATGCTGTCTAGGTTGGTCATAGCTTTTCTTCCAAGGAGCAAGCGTCTTTTAATTTCATGACTGCAGTCACCATCTGCCATGATTTTGGAGCCCAAGAAAATAAAATCTGTCACTGTTTGCATTGTTTACCCACCTATTTGCCATGAAGTGATAGGACCACGTGCCATGATCTTTGTTTTTTGAATGTTGAGTTTCAAGCCAGCTTTTTCACTCTCCTCTTTGCAGCAGATGTTATTAAATGCTTAGTGCAAGACTGGGATTCATTGTCATTCTTGCAAGTTATTTCACACTTAGAAAATAGCATGTTATGAGAGAGGAAGTTCTCTCACAGGATGTGGTTAGGGAGGGGAGGGCGGAGATCCAAACAGAGAATTTAGTGTTTAGTTTTTCTTATCCTGCCTTAAAATAGAAATTTTAAGCAATGATCATAACATGATATGTTCATACAATAGAATATTATTCTGTAATAAAAAGTCAAGTACTGATAAGTGTCACAACCTAGTTGAGTCTTAAATAGGCTGAGTAAAAGAAGCCAGACACAAAAGACGACAAGTGATTTCATTTCTATGAAATGTCCAGAATAGGTAGATCTATGGAAATGGGAAATAGTGGTTGCCAGAGGACTGGGGGATTTGAGGTGGGGGGAGGTCATGGATAAGGGATTTCTTTGGGGGGTGATGGAAATCTTAAAAAATTGTGCTGGTTGAAACAACTCTGAAAATTAATTAAAATGTGTTAAATTATACACTTTAAAAGGGTGAATTATATGGTGTGTAAATTACATCTCAAGAAAGCTGTTAAAAAATTAAAATTTACATTTAGGGAATCCCTTGGTGGTCCAGTGGTTAGACCAGTGCCAGACTTGGGTTTGATCCCTGGTCAGGGAACTAGGATCCTACAAACTGCATAGTGCACCCACCCCTAATTAATACATTTAGAATTTAAATTGAAATTAGTAAAAGTTGAAAATTTTGAATTAAGTAAGATGTGGGCCATGTGGAGATAATCTATGTTACCTAGATGAGCACAGTTCAATAGAAGTAGAATGCATATGTGTGCAATTTAAAATTTTCTGGTAGCCATATTTATTCATTGGTAAAAAAAGGTGAAAATAATTTTAGTAAATTTAATCCAGTTAGTCAAATATATTAGTGTACTCAGTTCCTTAGTTGCCACATATGTCTCATTTTCCTCACCCTGAAACAGAATAACAGTAACTACTTATGGTTGTTGTGCGAATTAAGTGAGTTAAACATCTATTCCATGTTTATTTTGTGTCAGGTACTATACTGAATTTAAGTGGACTTCCCTGTGGTCCAGTGGCTAAGATTTCACACTTCAAAACACAAAACGAGGGACTTCCCTGGTGGTCCAGTGGTTAAGACTCTGCCTTCCAATGTAGAGGGTGCAGGTTTGATCTCTGATTGGGGAACTAAGAGCCCACATGCTACACAGTGTGGCCAAAAATAAAAATAGAAAAAGCATATTGAAAACAAAATACACCTGCTCTGCCTCGCCCAAACAAATGACTATGCTTCCACTGCAGGGTCATGGATTTGATCCTTGGTCTGGGAACTAAGATTCTGAATGCTGCATGGTGTGGACAATAGAAAAAGAAAGCTGGAGATTTTATCTACACTTAGTAGAAAAAGAAATATTAAGAAAGAATGCATGATTTAGTTTGTGTGTTAATAGTGAGTATAGGGAATCATGAAGACTGATGTGTATATTGTTAAATACATGTGTGTGTACTTAAGGGGGTATATACATAGGACTGTAGCTATCAGTTCCCACTAGAATGTGCGCGCGCGTGTGTGTGTGTGTGTGTGTGTGTGTGTGTGCGCGCGCGCGCGCGTGCTGGTGGTGTGGAAGAAAGTTGATAAAGAATGTCAGAACCATGCTCCTAGACATCTTGTGCTTAGACTAGGGTTTCAGAATTGGCTGGTGAGCAAAGGGTGGGCAGAATCTGTCCTTCAAGCTACAGACAGAAGCCATGAAAATAGCCAGAAAGCCGTGTTCAGGGGTGAAACTACTCAGGAGGCAAAAAGGAGGGACTTGGCTGAGAGAAGAAAATCAGATGTGATTGCAGAGTGGGTCCCTTGAAGGTCACCACCTGTTCACCGGGACTCAACAGAAAACCACAGTGCCATATGCTGTAGGTTAAGAAATAGGTTTCAATTCAGGGTCAGCAAGTAAAAAGAGGGCACGAGTCCCATTCCTCCTCTTTCCAAAACAAGCAAAATGGGCACCCTTCTGGGCATGAAGGGTGGGAGCATGGGATAGTGGAGGGATCCTGCCACATTACTGCTCTCATTGTAAGGCAAGCAGCGCAAGAGCCACCTTAACCAGGACTTCCTTGATGGTCCATTGGCTAAGACTCCAGGCTCCTGATGCAGAGGGTCCAGGTTCAATCCCTGTTGAGGGAACTAGATATCACATGCTGCAACCAAGACTCAGTGCAGCCAAATAAATACCTTTAAAAAAAGGAGGGGGAAGCCACCTTAGCAATGAGGAGACACAAACTGCCTAGGCACCAAGCATTCTGGGTTAGTGTCAGCTGTTGACAGGATGTGATGATCAGACTCCTGCAGTGTGCTCTAATAATCCTCCTCCACTGGTATTCACGTACTTGTGAAATCCCCTCCCCTTGAGTGTGGGCTGGATCTAGTGACTTACTTCTAACCAAAAGAATATGGCGAAGGGAAAAGACTTCACTTGCTTGAGTAGATTATAAAAGTCTGTGAGTTTCATCTTGCTGAGAAACTCCTTTACTGTCTTTGATGCAGCAAACTGCCATGTTGGAGAGACCTATGTGGTAAAAAACTGAGGTCTCCCCTATCCAACAGCCGGTGAGGGTCTGAGGGCCTCAGTACAACAACCCTGAGGGAACTGCTGCTGCTGCTAAAAAAATGTAAGTTTGAAAATAGATCCTATCCTAGTTGAGTCCAGATGAGCCCGACTCTTGCCAACATCTTTATTGCAGTCTTGTAGACACCCTAAAGTAGATGACCCAGCTTGCTGTGCTTGGGTTGCTGACCCACAGAAACTCTGAGATGCTGTGAATTGTTTCAATCTTCTTGTTTTAGGGTAATTTGTTATGTAGTGGGAGATAATACAGGAGAAGGAAATGGCAACCCACTCCAGTATTCTTGCCTAGAGAATCCCATGAACAGAGGAGCCTGGTGGGCTACTGTCTGTAGGGTCACACAGAGTCAAACATGACTGAAGCAACTTAGCATGCATGCATGCATTGGAGATGGAAATGGCAACCCACTCCAGTATTCTTGCCTGGAGAATCCCAGGGACAGAGGAGCCTGGTGGGCTGCAGTCTATGGGGTTGCACAGAGTCGGACACAACTGAATCGACTTAGCAGCAACAGCAGGAGATAATACATTGCAGGCATTTGGAAATGTTAACTGCCCAATAACTGGAGACCTGGGGGCCCATGGCAAATTACAGCCTCCTCTGCCAAGTGTTAAAAACACCACTGATCCCCCTTAGAAGGTGACTTCTTTTTTAAAATAAATATTTATTTTTATTTATTTATTTGTACTGTTTCTTCATTGTAGCCTGTGGGATCTTGTTAATAGTTGGCATGTGGGATCCAGTTCCCTGACCAGGGATTGAACCCAGGCCCCCTGCATTGGGAATGTGGAGTCTTCCCCACTGAACCACCAGGGAAGTCCCAGAAGGTAACGTCTTGCAGCTCCATTCACTGGGAGAAGAAGGAACCCCAGGTTCTAATTAGCTCATTATTCAGGCTACCCACTAGTGCTCAGTGTTATTTTCAGACAGTTCTGCTTCTTGTAATACAAAGCTAATATTAACTCACTATAGTGAGTTAATGAAGTTAGGACAGTGGGTTATAAACCCCCTTATGAAGGGGTGTGTTTTCCTAGACTCCTGAAACCTCACTATGAAGACAGTTGTTAAAGGCACCAAATAAAATTAGAGAAAAAAAGTTTCAAAGAAAATGTTAGTATCTTAATTTAGAATTTTGTGACTTTTCAAAGGGGAGGAAACAGGAAGCTGTAGGTAAGCTGTGGTAGGAGTGAAGGCTGATTTCTAACCAAATAAATGTCGAGAGGAAAAAACACAAGAGAGAAAATTAGTAAGTTTGGAGACAAAGCAGTCAAAAGCAACAAGTGGTCTCTTTGTATCTTGGTTTAACACTAGAAAAGTGTGAACATGCCCTAGATGTTTGGTGATGGTAAGAATTATTATGATTTTTAGAAATGATATTATAATTATGAAATTTATGAAGTTATTTTTAATGATATAGTAAAAATATTACAGATGAAATTATATATTTATAATTTTGTTTAAAATATTATGCATGTACTGGGGGGAACTAGGTGGGAGTATAAATGATGCAAGGCTGATTCCAGCTATATGACATGGGAAAGGCAAAACTACAGACAAGAAAACCTAGTGGTAGCTGGTGGCATGGGTAGGGAGATAAATAGGCAGAACACAGGATTTTTAGGGCAATGAAAGTACTCTGTATGTTATAATAGTAATGAATCTACGTCATCATGTGCGTGCGTCCTCAGTCATGTCTGACTCTTTCCAACCCCATGGACTGTAACCTGCCAGGTTCCTCTGTCCGTGGAATTATTCAGGCAAGAATATGCCGTGGAATTATTCAGGCAAGAATATGGGGGTGGGTTGCCATTTCCTACTCCAGGAGATCTTCCAGACCCAGGGATCGAACCCCTGTCTCCTGTGTTTCCTGTATTGGCAGGCGGATTCTTTACCAATGTGCCACCTGGGAAGCCATATGTGTCATTATACATTTGATCAAAACATAGTATGTACAACATCAAGAGTGAATACTAAGGAAAACTGGACTTTGTAACTATGATGTGTCAATGTCGGTTCATCCTTGGTAAAAAATGTACCATTCTGGTGAGTGGTGTTGATAATTGGAGGATAAGTGTTGAAAATCTCTGTACCTTCCTCTCAATCTTGTTGAAAATCTAAAACTTTTCTAAGACAATAAACTCTTTAAATATATATATATATAAAGCAAAAGACAAAACCTGTTCAGTAGAAGGGCTTAATAGAATTGAGCTGGCAGAAGAAAGAATTTGAGGATAGTTCAATAGCGTTTATGCAGTATGAACTGGAAGAAATAAGGATAAAAAATGTATGAACAGAGTCTCAGATACTGTCAGACACCATCAGTGTACCAACATATGCATAATAAGAGCCTCAGAAAAGGAGGAAAGGAAAAAAAAAAAGGAGCAGAAAAAAAATGTTAAATAAAGGCTTAAAACTTCCCAAATTTGATGAGAAATATTAATCTGTACACCCAAGAGACATACCATACTCCATGTAAGATAAACACAAGGAGATCCACATGAACACACATTATGGTCAAAAGATTACAGACAAAAGACAGAAAAATTTGAAAGCAATAAGGGAAAACATTACATATTACACACACACATACCTACACCCAATAAGAATAACAGCTAACTTCTCATCAGAAAAAACAGAGGCCAGAAAGCAATGATATGTCAAAGTGAAAAGCTAAAAATACAGAAACCCCCAAATAACCTGATAACCAAGAATCCCATATGTAGCAAAACTATGATTTGAAACTGAAGACAAAGACATTCACAGATAAAGACCCTGAGAGAATTTATTGGTATTAATAGCAGATCTGTGGGGAGGGAGGGGGGAGGGGGGTTCAGGATGGGAGGGACACATGTATCAGTTCAGTTCAGTCGCTCAGTCATGTCTGACTCTTTGCAACCCCATGAATCGCAGCACACCAGGCCTCCCTGTCCATCACAAACTCCCAGAGTTTACTCCCAGAGTCGGTGATGCCATCCAGCCATCTCATCCTCTGTCGTCCTCTTCTCCTCCTGCCCCCAATCCCTCCCAGCATCAGGGTCTTTTCAGTGAGTCAACTCTTTGCATGAGGTGGCCAAAGTATTGGAGTTTCAGCTTCAGCATCAGTCCTTCCAATAAACACCCACGACTTATCTCCATCAGGATGGACTGGTTAGATCTCCTTGCAGTCCAAGGGACTCTCAAGAGTCTTCTCCAATACCACAGTTCAAAAGCATCAATTCTTCGGCTCTCAGCTTTCTTCACAGTCCAACTCTCACATCCATACATGACCACTGGAAAAACCATAGCCTTGACCAGACGGACCTTTGTTGGCGAAGTAATGTCTCTGCTTTTTAATATGCTGCTTAGGTTGGTCATAACTTTGCTTCCAAGGAGTCTTTTAATTTCATGGCTGCAGTCACCATCTGCAGTGATTTTGGAGCCCCCCAAGATAAAGTCTGACACTGTTTCCACTGTCTCCCCATCTGTTTCCCATGAGGTGATGGGACCAGGTGCCATGATTTTAGTTTTCTGAATGTTAAGCATGTATACCTGTGGCCAATTCATGTTGATGTATGGCAAAAACCATCACAATATTGTAGTTATCCTCCAATTAAATTAATTCAAAAAATAGAGCTGTCTTAACAAGAAATATTAAAGCCAGGTTCTTTAGACTGAGAAGAAATGACATCAGATTATCTAATCCACATGAAAAAAAGCACCAGGAAAGGTAAGATGAAGGTAATTATGAAAAATAGTATAAATGATTTTTATCTTATCTGACTTAAATTACATAAAATAATAAATTTATTGTATTGAGCTTATGACACCTACAGATACATATTCATGTGAATAATTGGACAAAGGATGGGGGAAGGAATGGAACTCTTGGAGTAAGGAAATGACAAAAATGATAATTTGAATCCACAAGAAGAAAGAGGACTGGAAATGCTAAATGCAAAGTTTATTTTATTTTATTTTTTTTTTTTGAGAGAGCGGTATTGATTTATTTAGACCAGATAAAGTACAACAGAGACACATGGACAATAATTTCCTAAGGAATAAAAATACACTAAATAAAAGTATACAGCAGAAAAATCAAGGAACAGGAAAAGGTCATAATATAAATAATTTACACCACAGAGCTTCAAAGATGCCATTTTATCATATACATTTTTCTGGAAAAAAGTGAAATATGAATCCATTACATATAAATAATATGCATAATTACTATAAATTCCATTTTATAATATTCACTGATTTGACTATAATAGTAGTATACGAATTCACAGAAAACTTGAAAACCAAGTAAAATAAAGATTACTAATAATCCTAACCTTCAAAGAGCCACTATTATTTACTTTGTAAGCATCAATATTCTTGTTTCTTTAACACAATGTTGATATTATACTGTATATATATTTCAGACTTTCACTTGATATGTCTTCATTATTTATTCATGCCATCAAAAATACTTGCAAAATCCAAGGCCATGATATCCCACCAGACAGATGCATCAAGTAACCAACCCCCTGACTACGGAAGCAAGAGATTGTAAATTGATTGTTATCAATGTACGTATGAGGAGTTTGCAAGTTAAATCTGTAGTGAATATTTTGATAATTCAACCATAATCCTCCAACTTGAAATACAGTTCATTTTTATGAGTAAAGCAAACAGTAGTTTAAAAACCAATTACAGCACTAAGTCATGGGATGTGTTTGCCATTTGTCTGAAGTAATTCCATCTCAATCATGCAAAGTGCCAAACACAAGTCAAGAGACCAAGGTCCAGCCTTGACCCCAGTGATAACTTTGCTGTATGGCTCTGGGCATCCCTCCAGGACATCGTTTCCTCACCTGTGAAGTGAAGAGGCTAAATTTTCTGATTCCTAAGGTTCCCCAGGGCTCTGACTTCTCTGCTAGTTGGGCATCGATTAAACCTGTGGCGACGCGGTCGGTGGGTCCGCCACAGCCGGTGCTGGTGAGGCGCTGGGTCTCTGTTGGCTCCTCAGCAGCCAGCGCCGCCGCCGCCGCCGCCGCCGCCCTAAATGCAAAGTTTAAAATGAAAGGCTCAAGTATGTTTTTTCTCTTTTCTCAACTTTAAAAGAAAATTATATAAATCAGTATTTATGACACTATATTGTCAGCTTTATAACATATACATAGATGTAGTATATATGATAACACAAAGGAGAGGAGACATAAAGCTATATCAGCAAGTTTTCTGTGCTTACTGGAATTAGTATTTATCCAAAGTATATCATGATATGTTAAGGTGGAGATTGTAATTCCTAAAGAAATCACTATAATTCAAAATTACACTGAAATTGAACAAAATAATTTATATGGGTCATAGCTAATACTTAATAAAAGGCAGTAAGGGAAGAAATAGAGAAAAAGGTGTGAAACATTAAAAAAATGAAAAATGGTAAACAAATCTACTCATAATAAATGTGAATGGATTAAACATATGTAGTTTTCTATGCTGCATAATAAGTGATTACAAACCTAGCACCCCAAATCAACACACATTTATTATCTCACAATTTCTGTGGGTCAGGACTTCAAGCATACCTTAACTGGATTCTCTGCAAAGCTAATTTTTTTTTTTTTTTCAATTAAGATGTCAGTTGTGTTCTTATCTGGAGGACTGACTGTAAGATCCACTTCCACACTCACTAAGGACATCAGTAGAGTTCAGTTCCCTGTGGTTATATCATAAGACTGAGGGACTTGACTGGTTGTTGACTAGAGGCTGCCTCGGCTCCTAGTGGCCACCCGTCAGTTCCTTATCACATGGGACTGTCAACATAGCTACTTCCTCAAAGACAGCACAGCAGAGCGTCTTAAGAAAGTCTACTAGCAAAACAGACTCTGGCCATCCTATCACTTTTGCCATATTTTCTTTAGAAAAAATTTTTTTTTTCTTTTTAATTTGGCTGCCTGTGGTCTTAGTTGTGGCATGTGGGATCCAGCTCTCTGACCAGGAGTCGAACCCAGACCCCCTGCATTGGGAGCTCTGAGTCTTAGCCACTGGACCATGGGGGAAGTCCCTGCTACATTCTCTTGGTTAGAAACAATTCAAAGCTCCCAGAGACAGTCTCAAGGTGGGGGATAATAAAAGGTCATAAATATTAGAAGAAGATCATTGGGGGGTCATCTTAGAGTCTGTCTGCCACAGAGGGAACTTCCTTAACCTGATAAAAGAGTATTTATGAAAAACCTATAACTAATATCGTGTTGTTCACTCACTCAATTTTGTCCAGCTCTGCAACCCCAGGGACTGAAGCACGACAGACTTCTAACATTTTATTTATTTTTATTTTTTGGCTGTGCTTTCACTGCTGGGTTTGATCCCTGGTTGGGGAACTAAGATCCTGCAAGCCTTGCTGCTCTGCCGAAAGAAAAGCATGTTGGAGAAAGCCTACATTTCTGTGAACAGATTTGGTAGAAACCAGGGCTCTGAGAACTCTGCCAGTGAGAGTTCAGAAGAAAAGGAGGAACATCTTATTGGAAACTAGAAAAGGGGTAAATCTTTGTTAAGTATTGATAGTAGTGGAAAGCTCAGCTAAATTATCCCCTGCAGTTATGGGGGAAGCAGAATTTTAAGAAATGAACCTGGTTATATAGCTAAGGAGATTTCTGAGCAAAGTGTTGGTGCGCAGAAAATTCCTGTTTAAAAAGTTCCTATTTATGTTACAATAACATGTCAGAGGAAGGAGATAAAGAGGGACCAGGGTTGGCTTATAAAAATTCTCAGACTCTCCAGATGACAAAAAGCCAGGAGGAGACGGAAAGGCGATGTCCTTTAGTTTTTTCATCTTTCGGCTCCATGTCCTTGTCCCAGGCTCTACCATCCTGCCTCAACCTCACTGTGGGCGTTTGAATCTTCTCCCCTTAAACTGCCAAACCATGGAAAAGAGCTTACTCTGAGGCAACTCTGACTCAATGGCTGTCTCATTTCCTCCAGAGCAGGGGAAGGGACCGCCCCTCCCAAATTCCTCATAGTAGTTTCTGGCTTAAACAATAATCCTGCTGGATTTATTTTAATTGGACCTTTTATTTTCCCTCCGGTGTTTCAGATAAAATTAACCTATAACATATGCATTAAAGGTGGAGGACGTGATGATTTGACATATGTTTGTACTGATAAAGGACTGCCAGTGTAACTGAAGGGACATTTTAAATGAGTGGCAGTTCATACCATAAAACTTGGAGGGGGGAAAAAAAATCACCCCAGTGAGAACCTTATTTTTGTGTCATTATTGCCGATTTTCTCCCTAAATATGTAATTTTTTTTTTTTTTCTTGCCCCGCGGTCCTTATCAGGGAAAACGCCTAGTCCACTGGACCGCCAGGGGATTCCTTAATGCTCCGTGTTTTTTTGACATGGCTACCAATTCAGTTTTAATTATTTATCACGTTCCCCCACTTAACATATATATGGCTAAATTTTCCCAAGCTGCTAGTCACTTTTAACTTCTCCGTAGTTTTCCAAATACAGATTAACCTTTTTTGCATTTGGATGAGGAAGAAACCAAAGCTCCGAAGCCGAGAGGCCCGCCTAGGATCTGAAGTCCAAGCGGGTGGGTCCCGTCTAGACCTGGGCTACTGGCTGACTTGCTGTGGTATCGGCTATGCGGGATGCCATATGCTGGGGCTTTCGTTTTCTCCAAATGTTCTTGCCCAGATGGTGTTTTCCTGACGAGCTTATCGCTGAGTGGTGCTCTGTGGTAGTTTCCACCCCACCCCTACTCTTTCTTGCGCTTTCGCGGTTCCAGTTTCTGTAAGGCGCCGCCCCAACTGCGGTCCAGAGCTGGAGTGAGGCGGGTGGTCTCTGACCTGTGTGCCGCATCCCAGCCGTTCTGGGGGCCAATCGGAACAGCTAAGGCGATGCCCCGGGCCCCTGTCCTCTTGCATTTCTTCCTGGCATTCCTGCCAGAGACACAAACCCGTGAGTTGGGAGCGAGGGGTGGCGGGCTGGGACAGTGGGAGAAGCCGAAACCGGCCGAGAGTGGGATTTTTCAGAGCATTGGGAGCTCAGTGGTGACTCCAAAATCTTGGTGCAGGCCGTCACTGGCTTATTTGTGCGGGGTCTGTCAATAAGGGCAGCTAGTGTAAACAAGAGAAGGAAATGGCAACCCACTCCAGTTTTCTTGCCTGGAGAATCCCAGGGACGGAGGAGCCTGGTGGGCTGCCGTCTTTGGGGTCACACAGAGTTGAACACGACTGAAGCGACTTAGCAGCAGCAGCAGCACCGATGTAAACAGGAAAGAAGTTGGCAGATCTCTGAACCAGATCAGAAGTCATAATTCTGTACTCTTGCTCAGAATAGATGTTCCTGGTTTCCCACTCCAGTTTTCTTGCCTGGAGAATCCCCTAGGATTTTGGTGGGCTACAGTCTATGTGGGGTTGCAAAGAGTCGGACACGACTGAGCGACTGAACTGAACTGAACAGTCTATGCAGTCGTTCAGGACGGAGCGGCTAACACTTTAACTTTCATTTTTAAAGCCTTTCGAAGGGCAAAGCCAGAAGCAAAAATTTGGGATGGATGGTATCCAAGGTTTTAGATCATCTTTCTTGACAATTTCAAGTGTGTTTATTTATTTACAAAGTATGTATATGTTCCATTATACCAATACATTATGTAGAGTATACAAATTTACAGAAACAAATCCAAAAAGATGAGACAAAATATTTTGAATAACTTTAAAAAAATTGATCACAGGCTTGATTAATGACAGAGCTGAAAGAAGATAACGTGGCACACACATTCATCTTTTATTCATATGGAGAAAGGGCTTCACTGACATATTCGTTTAAGTATGGCTCATCCAGGAAAACCCCATAGGGGCAAGATGCAAAACTCTGACCACCCACTAAGCTACAATTTTTGTATTTTCCTATATGCAGATCGTTTGCAAAACCATTGTTCCCAGACATAGGTCTCCTAGCACAGTTTCTCAGCAGCTATTGTTGCACTCCAGACTCTAGAAGTGTACCAAGAAAACCAGAAGGAAAGCCAGACTCATGACTTAATTACTGGGTAAAATGTTTCCAGACCAACAAATAAAGCCTCATGGAAAATGAAACAAATTCTTGACATATCTGAATTTATGTGAATTGACATATCTGAAACATATCTGGCAGGGTGAATTTTTTTGTCTTATCTATTTCTGAGCAAGAGAGAAGGCGAAATGGGTTCTAAATAAAGCTTTGCTACTAAGCTGCAGTTTTCTCACCTCTAACATGGAATTTAAGCAGCTACTTCATATAGTCATTAAAAGAATTAAATAATAGCAGACCACAGAGGAAATGCTCCAACAATGATAATTTTTAGGAAACAATTTCTATGCAGGCATAAGTGGTATGGTGAGTGCTTTAATAGGAGTATGGTGTAAACATTTCCATATTTATACATTTCCTATTTGCCTAAATGGAAAGTCACCCAGCCTATGGCTGCTTGGCTGAGCCTTAGAAAGAATAAAGGGGAGTTTGCATTCAGTGTCTTCCTTTTGCTCTTGTTTTTGTTGTTGTTTTCCCACTCCACAATCATTCCCTGGAGTTCAGTGTCTCTGAACATCTAACCACAGCCTTGCTTCCTGCATAGCCCCTGTTAGGTGCAGGGTCACAGTAGGGATCAGCAGAGAGCAGATAGGGACTGCTGGCTTGCATGTCCACTGGGTCCTCAGGAATGACCTCTGAACTGCCGAGGTGCTTCTCAATGGAGTCTAGATCTGAGTGGGGTCAGAGTCAGTTCACAGTGAGAGGGACTTTGTTCATCAGAGAAGGAGCCCATGCCAAGGGGTAGAAGTGCAGAGGTTCTTCTGAAAAAAGAACAATGCTTTTAAAAACAGAAATGCTATGAATAAATAATTTACAGAAGAATGAATTCAACTGGCAGATAAACATGGGATTATGTTTAATACAACTTCATAAATTAAAATGTATATTTTAACTGCCATTTATAGCAGTGTGACTAGACCTAGAAAATATTATATTTAGTGAAATGTCAGACAAAAGTACTATTTGAGATTACTTATATATGGAATTTTGGAGAAGG
Organism: Odocoileus virginianus; assembly: GCF_023699985.2. NCBI lineage: Eukaryota > Metazoa > Chordata > Mammalia > Artiodactyla > Cervidae > Odocoileus > Odocoileus virginianus. The sequence goes on from NC_069700.1 coordinate 43,723,136, forward strand.
CAATGGCACCCCACTCCAGTACTCTTGCCTGGAAAATCCCATGGATGGCGGAGCCTGGTAGGCTACAGTCCATGGGTCACTGAGAGTCGGACACGACTGAGCGACTTCACTTTCACTTTTCACTTTCATGCTTTGGAGAAGGAAATGGCAACCCACTCCAGTGTTCTTGCCTGGAGAATCCCAGGGACAGGGGAGCCTGGTGGGCTGCTGTCTATGGGGTCATACAGAGTTGGACACGACTGAAGTGACTTAGCAGCAGCAGCAGCAGCATATATGGAATTTAATACAAATGAATGTACCTACAAAACAAACAGACTCACAGACCTAGAAATAAAATTTGAGATTACAAAGAGGAGAGAACAGAGGAGGGGCAAATTGGGGATGTGGGTTTAGTAGATACAAACTAAGTAAAGAGTAGATAAGCAACAAGGATTTGTTGTATAGCACAGGGAATTATACACACTATCTTTAATCTGTTATGGAATATGTCTTTCAGAATACTGAATCACTATGTTGTACACCTGAAATCAACATGATGTTGTAAAGCAATTGTACTTTTTAAAAATTTGCACTTCGTTCTCATCCCCCCCACCCCCCCACCCTGGGGCCATGGAAAAATTGTCTTCCATGAAACTGGTTCCAAAAAGGTTCGGACTACTGCCCTAGCTGGTAATGTGGGTAGGCCTTATCTGATCAGTTGAAGGCCTTAAGGGGAAGACAGGTCTCCTGTCTACTTCCAGACTGAATTCTACTTTCAGACTGCCTCTGGACATAAACTGCAATATAGTGTCTTCCTTAGGTATCCAGCATGCAGCTCTGCCCTGCAGATTTAGACTTGCCAGCCCTGTAAAATTACATGAGCTAATTCCTTAAAGTAAATCAATCTTACTCTGTATATATGTAAATATATTATTGTTGTTGCTGCTGCTGCTAAGTTGCTTCAGTCATGTCCGACTCTGTGCGACCCCATAGACAGCAGCACTGTACAAATATTTATATGTGTATATTGTTGTTGTTACATACATATAAATATTTGCATAGTGCATACATATATATTTATATGTGTATACATATGTGTGTACATTAATTTATTCAAATTCTCCCAGTGCATACTCTGTGTGCAGTTTAAATTCACTTCTGCAGAGGGTTGTAATTGTCTTTTCATTGTTTTATGTTGTGCCATGTCTCCTATGAGACACACGCTCATTCCCTAGATCCTCATGCAGTAAATTCTGGAGCTCGCTCTGACCCACTGTCGCTTGTTCTCACCTCAGGATCACACTCTCTGCAGTATTTCTACTCAGTTGTGTCTGAACCGGGTCCAGGAGTCCCTTCATTTATGGCTTTTGGCTTCGTGGACAACCAGCCCTTCATTCGCTATGACAGTGAAGAGTTGAAGGCAAAGTCTTGTGTTCACTGGTTGAGCGAGGAGCCAAGTTACTTTGATGATGAGACCAAGATCTTCACAAGTCGGATGAAGATTTTCCACTTAAGTCTGAGGAATGTGCAGCGATATTACAACCAAACCAAGGAGGATGGTCTGAACAGAGCGCTGGCACAAAAGCAAGCAAGTAGGTGCCTCAGAGAAAGCAGAGGGAAGTGGTGCTTGTCACTTCCTACCAATCCCCAGCGGTGAAAGGCTGTCTACAAGTGTTCCATAGGGTCAGGCTGGGGCAGAAGAACTTGTACAAGTTATTACCTGAGAATGAAAGCTGAGCTGGTCTGGTCACAATGGCGTAGGGTCTGTGTGACAAGAATTAATAATTAATAGATTAATTAAGCAGTTTTATTGGGTCATGGATATATGCTGAACATCTTTTGAGTGCTAGAAATGGGGATCCAGAAAAGTATAAACTGATGTTTGTCTTCAAAGAGCTTATAATTCATATGGGAAGGTACTCACACTTCTGTGAAAAGTTTTTTGACCCTTCACTGCATACCCAGCGATGTCAAAGACAGGAACCTCCTTAAATGCCATAGTTTACTGAGATTCATAGATGAGATACCCCAGTGGTCAGAGTTTCATGAATGAGGCAGAACTTTATATAGAACCTGGTGGATGTGTAGTACTTAGGTCTATGAAGAACATAAAAGATGTTCAAAGCAGTAGGAAATTAGGGTGGAGCAAGGCGTGGGGTAGGATTTGTCTTTGTGAGCTCAGGGGATGGATTGAAATTTAATCATTTCTAGTTAATGGCTCTTGAGGGGCCTTGAAGCCCAATCAAGGCATAAGCCAGTGAGAAGTATAATTCAAGCTGAATACTGAGGCTGCTCAACTTTTACCAGTTGATCCTTCTAGGGACATGAATTCAACAAAGGTTTATCCGATGGTTACTTTACAGGCACTGATGTAGACCCTGCCTTTCAAGGGCTCACAGTATAAGAAGAGAGTGATGGTACACAATAAAGTTAGAGTATACAAGTGTTAGACTAGGAACTTTAGCTGCTAATCTGTGGAAACCCAGAAGCGTGTGTGTTGAATCCAGGCTGCAGTGATCTCAGATTTATTCATATTTGACTTTGAAATTCATTTGAGAAATTTTTCAGCAGTTTGGGCTTGTTGATGCTATTTGCTTTCTCTAGTGTCTTGTGTTGTTGTCCTTTAGTCACTAAGCTGGATTGCAAGAGTCGGACACAGCTTAGTGACTAAATAGCAAGTGACCTGACTTAGCGATTAAACAACAGTATGAATATTAGTCTGCTTGGCCTACCATGACAAAATACCACAGACTGCATGATCTAAGCACCAGAAATTTATCTTCTGACTGTTCGAGAGACTGGAAAGTCCAAGGTCAAGGTTCAGCAGGGTTCTCTGTGGTGAGGGCTCACTTCTTGGCTTGCAGTCGGCTACACTCTCTCTTTCCTTGGTGTGTGCCCGTGGAGTGAGGGAGAGATCTCCTTAACTCCTCTTGTCCCTGTTGGATTAGGGCGCCACTCTCATGACCTCATTTAAACTGAATTACTTCCTAGAATCTCCGAATACAGTTACATCAAGGGTTAGGGGTTCAACATATGAATATTGGAGGGATAAAATTTGGTCCATAGCTCTCAAGGAAAACTACTCAGGACACTGTGCCCTCCTGTGTTAATACTGTGAAGTGTGGTCCTGTTTTCAGGAACTTTAGCTTAGAATCTGAGGCTGTTAGCCTAAAAGAGACCTGTTAGGTCATAATCTAACCCTCTATTTATACAAGATAAACATAGAATGAATAACTTGCCCAGATGACACAGTTCATGGCAGAGTTCAAATCTGTAACTCCCAATCCATGGCCTTTTCAATACCTCCTGGGAGCAACCATAGACCATTCCTTACAGCAGAACTGACTGTAAGTAAAAGAGATCGTTATTAGGGCAAAACTAGTTTGTCTATGGAATTTGAATGTCCTCTAAGGAGAAGATAAGAGATGGGAAGGTATGAGGGGCTGGCACCATGGGTGGGAGGCCTTGGGGGCAGACTGTGCCTGACTGATACCACTGTCCTGGGGCTGGGCAGGTCCCCACACCCTCCAGTTCACCTACGGTTGTGAGCTCCTGGAGGACGGCAGGACCACGTGGCACTGGCAGTATGGCTATGACGGTGAGGACTACCTGAGCTTGCATATGGACCCTCTGCAGTACACAGCAGCCACATTCATTGCTCAATACACCAAACAAAAATGGGAGGCCGGTGGGAACTACGAAGAGAGAGACAAGAACTACTTGGAGAAGGAGTGCATCCTGTGGTTGTGGAGATACTTGACGTTTGGAGGGGAGACCTTGAACCGCACTGGTAATGACTTCACACAGCCCACCCACTCAGCCCTTCCCGCATCCCCAGCTTGGGCCATTTTCTCTGCAGAGTGTGGGTGAGGGTGTCTCTTCCAGAACTGACTCAGCACAGGGGTGTGAGATATTTAATGTGGGATGGCTGGGGCCAATGTGCTGATGATGACTTCCCTATAAGTCACAGATGTGGAGTGGGGGGGCTTCCTAGTTTGAGTCTCCTGGGCAATGCCATCTGATCCATCCATTCTTTATTTTTCATTTTTTTAAAATTTATTTTCCTGAAGTATAGTTGATTCACAATGTTGGATTTTTGGTTTTGATTTTCTTTTGACCACACCTCACAGGATGTGGAATCTTACTTCCCTGACCAAGAATTGAACCCAAAACCCCTGCAGTGGGAGCATGGAGTCTTAACCACTGGACCACCAGGGAAGTCCCCTGAGCCACTCATTCTTATTAGTGCCAGGGAAACTACTCTCAGGAGGACACAGAGCTGCTTCACAGAATCTTGGAGATTTTTCTTCCTTTTGGCACTTTCCCACTAGATACACACCTGTATCTAGCAAACATTGACCAAAGACTTGATAAAAGAGTCAAGCGGCTTTGAAGGGGCTCTTATTCTGGAGGAGAACGTTAGACTGAGTTCCCACACCCTTGTTGTGAAGCTGGTTCAGCTTACTGTGGGTCCCTCTACCCTTAGATAGAGGAAGTCCCCTTTCTCCCACTGGTTGGCAGATGAGCCATCAGGAGTTGTGGTGGGTTGGTTTTTGGAGTCGACGCTACTCAGCAAACCCTTGCCTGAGCCCTCCCTGCTTTGTGTACCACAGAGCCCCCCCAAACATACATAACTCATCACCGCATCTCTGACCGTGAGGTCACCCTGAGGTGCTGGGCCCTGGGCTTCTACCCTGCGGAGATCTCACTGACCTGGCAGCGCAATGGGGAGGACCAGACCCAGGACATGGAGCTTGTGGAGACCAGGCCTTCAGGAGATGGAACCTTCCAGAAGTGGGCAGCCCTGGTGGTGCCTTCTGGAGAGGAGCAGAAATACACGTGTCATGTGCAGCACGAGGGGCTTCAGGAGCCCCTCACCCTGAGATGGGGTAAGGAGGGGGATGGATGGTCAACCTTATTATCAGGTAATCAGGAGCCTTCAGGAGAACTTCAGCAAGGTTAGGATTCATGCCTGAGGTCAGGGCCCCTTTCCTTTCTTCCACAGAACCTCTGAAGATCTCCGTTCCCATCACAGGCATCATTGTTGGCCTGGTTCTCCTCGTGGTCATTAGTGCTGTGATCTGGAGGAAGATGTGCTCAGGTAGGGAAGGGAGGGAGTGATCTGAGTTTTCTTGTCTCTGGGTTTCAAACCCAGGTAGAAGTTTGCCTGCCTCGTTACTGGAAAGTAACCTCCACACACGTGTGCTTGGTAAGTCTGGAGCTTTTTGCTTGCACTTATTCTTTGTAAGGCACATGTGAAAATGGAGACCAGTATCAACAGGATGAATCTGGTGATGGGGACACTGAAGGTCAGGGAAGGTCACTGTGAGGACAGGCCTCTGGGAAGGTGGTTGGTTCAGGCCCTGCACACCTTCTTTCTTCATGGTTTTGGTTCTGCCCTGGGTTTTCAGTCACAGTTCTGGAAACTTCCCTGGGGTCTGGGACTAGGTGGTTTCTTTAGGGGCTCATGACCTGTCTTCTGCCTGACTTATCACAGGATATTATCACTCTCCAAGTTGGAAAAATAGAATCTACTCTCAGACTGCAAGTAAGTACCGAGCACAGGTAGGGTCTGATGGCAAACCCTGAGATCCTTGGAATAGTGCACATGGGAGCCGATGGGGGAGCTCACCCACCCCATGATTCCTTCTTTAACCCCATCTCTGGACTCCCGCCAGGTTCTAGATTGTTCTCCCCCAGGCAGCAACAGTGCTCTGGGCTCTGATGTTCTCACTGATCCTAAAAGTGAGACTCTTAAGGGACCCCCAATGGGGGAGAACTTGGGGGCAGAGGGGACACATGGGGTGATGGAAATTCTTTGATGAGACATTTTGAGCGGGGGGTGGGGGGGGCTATTGAGAATGACCGCTTATGATGATTGACCTGAATTTGTTCATGATTATTTTCTTTCACAGTCTAAGAGAATGGCTTTGTCTAGAACTGAGTGATACAAGGTTTGTTGATGCCCCCCACCCTCCTCCTTTGTGATGAGGTGGGACCGGGCAATCTCCATCCTTGTCTTAACTCCATGTTACACTGAATTGCAACTTCTTACTCCTTATTGAAAATAGGAATCTGGATATGAATTCATTTTTTCTATTTATTTATTTATTCTTGGCCCTGAGTCTTTGTTGCTGCCACTGGCTTTCTCTAGTTGTGGTGCATGGGCTTCTCATTACAATGGCTTCTGTTCAGTAGTAGTGGCTCACAGACTTAATTGCTCCATGGCATGTGGAATCTTCCCGGGGCAGGGATCGAACCTGTGTCTCCTGCATTGGCAGGTGGATTCTTAAACACTGGACCACCAGGGGAGTCCTGAATTTGTTTTTTATGATTCTTGTCATGAGGTGGGGCTGGTGGGTTAATTAAAGGCTAGGAAGATTCTTAAATTTTGCGAGAAATGAATGGAAGTGCTGAGAACCTTTTAAAATCTGTGTGTTTGCTATGCTGACTCTGTTGCAGGTGGGGCAGGAGAAGGCTGTGAGGAGCTGAGTGTGGACGGGGCCTGGGCCCAGTCAGAGCATCATGGGCTTTGATATGGTCGCTGCTGTTCTCATCTTCTCAACTCCTTTGTCCTTGTCTCTTCAGTAGAACCTTGTCTCACCAAGACCTGTGATCACAAGGACTGAGCCATCACCTGAACCTTGTCTTGTCTTCTGGACTGTGGCCAGTGAGGACCTTATGTGGCTGGGTCAACCAGGACTCAGGACTGGGTCTGGTCCTCAGTCCTCGTCTTTTAGGTGTTGATTTCTTTTTTCTTTATTTCTATAGAGAATTACTCCTTCTCTTGTTCTTGCATATGAATTCTAGTCTTAATTTCCTCTGGGTGCCCCCCCATCTCTACAGGAGCAGGAGTAACTTTTGCCTGTTATTGTCCCCACAAGGCTCAGGAGGCCCCTGCTCACTGTAGTGCCTTTGGTCTACAGAAATGACTCATCCAGCTCTTACCCTCCTTCCAAGACTGTGTTCTGTGCTCTTAGCTCTAGAAGTGCTAGTGCTGGCTCAAATCCAGACTCATGGATTTATAAAGCTGAGTCTAATTTAGACTTGCAGTGGTTTGGGAAATAGGACCCATAGGTCAGGGACCATTGCTTTCTCGAGTGGGACATGAATTTGTGTGCTGTGGTGTGCAGGAGGGTTGCTGTGGGAGGAAGGAGCTGGGGGAGGGAGGGAGAGCGGCACTTGTGAGAAAAGCAAGGCAGCATTGACACCAGTCAGAGTGAACGTTGTGCTGTAGCTGCTGCAAGACAGCATGTGGCCTTAGGCTACGTTAATAAAGATACTGCCTTTAGAATATGGACTTCCCTGGTGACTCAGATGGTAAAGAGTCTGCCCACAATGCAGGAGACCCGGGTTTGATCCCTGGGTCACGAAGGTCCCTTGGAGAAGGAAATGGCAATCCACTCCAGTATTCTTGCCTGGAAAATCCCATGGACAGAGGAGCCTGGTGGGCTACATTCCATGAGGTTGCACAGAGTCCAACAGAATACAGAGGTGCTGTCCACTTATCATTCATTCACCTAATCTATGTGTTGTGTCAGATACATCACACATTATTTTTGTATCTAAGAAATTTCATAAAACCAAAGTCAGGCAAAGTTATTGGCCTGTGGAGCTTGCTCTAGTGAGAAGGGGCAGAGTGTTCATTATGAGCCTAGTAAGTGAGGGAGTGTTTCCCTTAGAGGTTGGTAAGTGTTCTGAGGAAGGTGACCCAGAGTATGAGTGTGTGGGGACAGGGAAGGTGGCTGTGTTACTAGGGTGGTGAGTGGGCCTCATTGAGAAGCTGACCTTTGAGTAAAGATGTGAAGGACATGAGGGAATGCCCACAAGGATGTCTGGGAGATGTTCTCTCCAGGCAGAGGAGCTTCCGTACAAATGCAGAAGGGCAGGAGAGTGTCTGTGTTCAAGGAAGAGTGAAGAGGAGGCAGATGTGGCTGGTGGAGCAAAGAATTCAGATGAGGTCTCATGTGCGCCCAGATCATGTGGGCTTTGAGAATATTAGATTGACTTTTCTCTGAGGAAGACAGTAGTGCTCCAAGACAGTTTTGGGAGAAGAGGGACCTGGTATGACTTCTTTTTAGAATCATCAGTCTGGCTGCTGTGCTGAGGACAGAGCTAAGAAGTGAAGGGTGAACAAGGCAGTAGTGGAGACTGTAGACATAGTGCAGTGTCCTGGCTGGAGATGTTGGTGCTTGTCTCACGTATGCGCAGGGAAAATATTGCAGAGTGACCAGAACTGGATCTATCTAAAGATGGACTTTACAGCATTTCCTAATGGATTAAGTCTGAGTTGTGAGAAAGAGGACACCCAGACTTTCAGACTATGCAAGTGGCTCAGTGGTAAAGAATCCACCTGCCAATGCAGGAGACCCAAGAGTCGTGGGTTCGATCCCTGGGTCTGGAAGATTCCCTGGAGAAGGAAATGGCAACCCACTCCTGTATTCTTGCCTGGAAAACCCCATGGATAGAGAAGCCTGGTGGGTTATAGTCCATGGGGGTCACAAAAGAGTTGAAAACGACTTAGCAACTAAACAACAACAAAAAAATATGGGTATTCATTTGAGGAAATGCTGAATTTGGATGCCTATTAGAAATTCAAGTTAGGTTGTCAGTTGGGACACGTTTGGAATTTAGGAGAGATGTTTTGGGTGGAGAAATAGATTTTGGAAGTGACACCATATAAATGCTATTTATAAGCTGAGGACTGCTGAGAGTGATTAGAAGAGGAAGGAACAAGGGCTGAACCCTGGACCTCACAGCACTATACAGTCTGATCAGATCACGCACCTGAGCAGACTGCACAATTCTGACACACGTCTAGACAGCACAGAGACCAGTTAGTCCCCGACTTACCTGTGCGTGAGAATTCCCCGGACATCTCATTAAGTTCCAGTGGTCCAAAGTAGAATGTAAGAATCCGAACTTAAAACAAGGTTGGTGCTGATGCTGCTCATCTTCAGAGCACACATTTAGTAGCAAGAACATAGAGCAGGATTCTCACATGGCTGTTCATCAGCCTCACCTGTAGGCTTGTTGAATAAGTAAGTCTTGGGCTCTGTGCTCAGCTTTCTGAGATGGTGGGTCTAGAGAGAGGCTTGAGTATTTTGCAGCAGTACCTATAAGCAGTCTTAGGTCTTAGCCAGGTTGTGGACGACTGCCAAGGGTCAGTGATCAGAGCGCTCAGGTTGGGGAAGCGTCTTAAATCTACAATTAAATGTTTTTTCCTGGGAAGAAAAAAACAAGACATCTGCTGGGACATTTATGTTGTTTGCCCTACCCTGGGATATATAGCCAGGTGGAAAACTGAGGAAGTGGTTATCAGCTCAGCATAAAGAACATCTCTGAATGCTTATTCTCTGAAACTACTATTCCCTGCGTTGACTTCTCACTCACATCTTGGTGCAATCAATGCATTCCAAGTTTTTCTAATTTAAAAATGTATATGTGTGTGTGTGTGTGTGTGTGTATGTGTGTGTACATATGCTTACATACTTGGCTCATTTTATTTCAGGGACTGAGTCAGCACATTCAGGAACAAAATTCGTGATGTCATTCTAAACTGAATTACATACAGGAACCACTGCTCTGTTGCTGGGCACAGTTACCTTTTTTACGACGACACCCCTGATGCTGGACACTCAACTATGTGGCTAGAACTGCTATCACTATTGCTGTTGGCAACTGAATGTCACTACTGCCACTCACCACCTTTGCCAAAAGCCTTGAGCACACACCCAGCAAATATGTGTCATTATGTCCTGAGTCACAACTCAGCATGTGTCATGTGACTAAGAGTTCCTCATCTTTCCCAGCTGTATATTTGGGGAACTTGAGTATTCCTCTCTCTCATGGAAGGATGTAGTCTGTCTTTCAAGACTCTTTCATATTGCAGCTGATATCACAGAAATACAAAGGAGTATGAAAGACGACTATGAATGATTATACAGCAAACAAACTGGAGGAACTAGAAGAAGTGGATGAACACAACCTACCAAGACAGAATCATGAAGAAACAGAGTAGCTGAACAGGTCAATAACAGGTAAGAAGACTGATTCAATAATCAAAAACCTCCCAGCGCATGGGAAAGCTTGACAGCTTCATGTAAATCAATGAAATTAGAGCATTCTCTCACAACATATGCAAAAATAAATTTAAAATGATTTAAAGAACTAAGTGCAATACTTGACACCATACATCTCTTAGAAGAGACTATAAGCAAAACATACTGCTGCTGCTGCTAAGTCACTTCAGTCATGACCAACTCTGTGTGACCCCATAGACGGCGACCCACCAGGCTCTACCGTCCCTGGGATTCTCCAGGCAAGAACACTGGAGTGGGTTGCCATTTCCTTCTCCAAAGCATGAAAGTGAAAAGTGAAAGTGAAGTCGCTCAGTCGTGTCCGACTCTTGTGACCCCATGGACTGCAGCCTACCAGGCTCCTCTGTCCATGGGATTTTCCAGGCAAGAGTACTGGAGTGGGGTGCCATTGCCTTCTCCGATAAGCAAAACATACTTGGACATAAATCATAGCAGTATTTTCTTAGATTAGTCTGTTCAGTTCAGTCGCTCAGTCGTGTCTGACTCTTTGTGATCCCATGAACCACAGCATACCAGGCCTCCCTGTCCATCACCAACTCTGGAGTTTACTCAAACTCATGCCCATTGAGTCGGTGATGCCAGGGAGGCCTGGTGTGCTGTGGTTCATGGGGTCGCAAAGAGTCAGACAACTAGTCTTTTCAAATGAGTCAGCTCTTTGAATCAGGCGGCCAAAGGATTGGGAGTTTCAGCTTCAGCATCACTCCTTCCAATGAACACCCAGGACTGATCTCCTTTAGGATGGACTGGTTGGATCTCCTTGCAGTCCAAGGGACTCTCAAGAGTCTTATCCAATACCACAGTTCGAAAGCATCAATTCTTCAGTGCTCAGTTTTCTTTATAGTCCAACTCTCACATCCATACATGACTACTGGAAAAACCATAGCCTTGACTAGACGGACTTATGTTGGCAAAGTAATGTCTCTGCTTTTTAATATACTGTCTAGGTTGGTCATAGCTTTCCTTCCAAGGAGTAAGCGTCTTTTAATTTCATGGCTGCAGTCACCATCTGCAGTGATTTTGGAGCCCCAGAAAATAAAGTCTGACACTGTTTCACTGTTTCCTCATCTATTTGCCATGAAGTAATAGGACCAGATGCCATGATCTTAATTTTCTAAATGTTGAGCTCTAAGACAACTTTTTCACTCTCCACTTTTACTTTATCAAGAGGCTCTTCAGTTCTTCTTTGCTTTCTGCCATAAGGGTGGTATCATCTGCATATCTGAGGTTATTGATATTTCTTCCTGCAATCTTGATTCCAGGTTGTGCTTCTTCCAGCCCAGCGTTTCTCATGATGTACTCTGCATATAAGTTAAATAAGCAGGGTGACAATATATAGCCTTGATGTACTCCTTTTCCTATTTGGAACCAGTCTGTTGTTCCATGTCCAGTTCTAGCTGTTGCTTCCTGATCTGCATACAGGTTGCTCAAGAGGCAGGTCAGGTGGTCTGGTATTCCCATCTCTTTCAGAATTTTCCACGGTTTATTGTGATCCTCACAGTCAAAGGCTTTGGCATAGTCAATAAAGCAGAAATAGATGTTTTTCTGGAACTCTCTTGCTTTTTCAATGATCCAGTGGATGTTGGCAATTTGATCTCTGGTTCCTCTGCCTTCTCTAAAACCAGCTTGAACATCTGGAAGTTCTCAGTTCACATATTGCTGAAGCCTGGCTTGAAGAATTTTGCGCATTACTTTACTAGCGTGTGAGATGAGTGCAATTGTGTGGGACCTAGTTAAACTTAAAAGCTTTTGGATAACAAAGGAAACCATTAATGAAGTGAAAAAAACAGCCTGCAGAATGGGAGAAAATATTTGCAAAGGATGTGATTGACAAGAAGTTAGTATACAAAATATACAAACAACTCATACAACTCAGTATCATAAAACAAATTCCCAACCGAAAAATAGGCAGAAGACATTTCTCCAAAGAAGACATACAGGCTTTCCTGGTTGTCCAGCAGTTAAGAATCCGCCTTGCCACATGGGGGCCGCCTGTTTGATCTCCGGTCCAAGAAGATCCCACATGCCACGGAGCAACTAAGCTGGTGTGCTGCAACTACTGAGCCCATACATCCTGGAGCCTGTGCTCCACAACAAGAGGAGCCACTGCAATGAGAAGCCCAAGCACCGCAACTAGAGAGTAGCCCTGATTACACAACAAACAACTCAGTTTAAACTCTGTGAAAGTGAAGTCGCTCAGTCATGTCCGACTCTTTGCAACCCCATGGACCCCCTGTAGCCTACCGGGTTCTTCCATCCACAGGATTTTCCAGGCAAGAATACTGGAGTGTGTTGCCATTTCCTTCTCCAGGAGATCTTCCCGACCCAGGGATCGAACCCCGGTCTTCTGCACTGTAGGCAGACGCCTTACCGTCTGAGCCATCAGGGAAGTCACTCTGTACTAGGGATTATATAACAATGATGTATCCTGCTTGAGGACAGTTTGTCCTTCCTGAAAACCTGACTAATCCTGATATCTTAGAATGTATACTATGGGAGTGGGTCTGGTAGGATCTTGCTATTGTTAAGTTCTAATCCTGTTATCCTAAAATGTAAGTTGTAGGAGTGGGTCTGGTTAAATTTTTACAAACTTGAGACATTCTTTTGATTTATTGTAATAACTAATTTAAAAAGTATATATTCTTTTTAATGGCTGAGTAATATTCCATTGTGTATATGTACCATAGCGTTCTTATCCATTCGTCTGCTGATGGGCATCTAGGTTTCTTCCATGCCCTGGCTATTATAAACAGTGCTGTGATGAACACTGGGGGAGGGAGGTGGGAGGGGGATTCAGAATGGGGAACACATGTAAATCCATGGCTGATTCACGTCAGTGTATGGCAAAAACCACCAAAATATTGTAAAGTAATTTGCCCCCAACTAATAAAAATAAATGAAAAAGAAAAGTAAGCCAACAGTTGTTGTTGAGTCAAAAAAAAAAAAAAAGTATATAATTCCCTTGCTAACACTAGTGATGGGGGCACTGTCTGTCTGGCTTCTGACATTTGTGTCAGAAGCTTTCTCTGCCCCTTTTCACTGTAATCAAACTTCTGCCACACAAGAGCCCTGAGTGGTCAAGCTTGGTCTCTGGTCCCGAAATTAAATCTTCGGCGATCACGAATCTGACATCGTTCACCGTAAGCTATCACAAGCACAAGGTTGAAAAATCTCAAATAATAAAAAGTGTATACAATGAAAAGTAAAATTTTCTCCCCTATCCATCTACAGTTTTTTCCAGATTTTCTTCCTGGACCCAACCACTGTTGCTGGTTTCTATAGTGTTATAGAGGGAGATTTCCCTTTTTATCAGGTGTCATTTTACTACACGTTCTATCTGAACCTTTGTTTTTCAATTTAAAATATATTCTGAAAATATTCAATTTTTTTACAGGCAAATCTGATTTAGTTTAAGATAAAAATTATGACATTCTTGATTTTTAAAAATTTACCAAGTATAACAAAAACCATCCTTATTCCATAATAATGGTTTTATTGGGGAACAAAGTCACCCAGATTAAAAACTATCCATTCTCCAGCCTTTCTTGAATTTAACCATGTCTGTGTGACTAAATTATGATCAATACGATGACCCAGATACTAAGTATTCCATTCTGCCTTTAAAGGGCTTCCCCTCTCCTCCTCTCCTGCTCTGGTTGCTTATGGACCATGAACATGGTCTGAGGTACCTTGTGTGTAGTTGCTCAGTCATGTCCAACTCTTTACAACATCATGAACTGTAGTCCGCTAGGTTCCTCTGTCCATGGGGATTCTCCAGGCAAGAATATTGGAGTGGGTTGCCATGCCCTCCTCCAAGGGATCTTCCCAATCCAGGGATCAAACTTGGGTCTATCGCATTGCAGGCAGATTCTTACTGTCTGAGCCACCAGATGACCAAGACCAAATGGAACTGGAGGTTAGGTTGTTTGGCCCAAGAGTGATTTGACTGACTGCTGAGCAGTTTCAGTTGATTGTGGTATGAAGGTGAGAGTCTTCGGTACCTTCCTTGTGTGGATAAAACCATAGTTGGCAGAATTCGAACCTTTGTGGGGAAAGCCCAGTGGATTTCAAGTCCATCACCTTAACCACTTGGCCATGACTACCTTCAGGTGCCTTGGGTCATCCCAATAAGGGCACCACCCCAGGAAAAGCAGAGAACGAAGGTAGGTCGTAGGAACCCTGGATGCCTGGATACTTTTGTGGTACAGAACCCCTCTAGCAGTCCTGGAACTGCCTGCCTCACTATCATAGGAAACTCTTCCATCCTGTTTAGATCACTATTATTTGGGTTTCTGCTACACACACTGAATTAATACTTGTTGAGAGAATAGGACTTCCTAGGAGTGTGTGGCTGTGGTGATCTGTTCTGATATGAGCAGAGATCCAGTTGCAGTGTCACCACTGTTGGCTCCTGGGTGGGACATTATTCTGAATTAAAGTAAGGGGAGCTGGGTCCCAGGTGCAGCATGGGGAGATTGGAGACTCACCCTTCTAATCTTTCCGGCCCTGGGACTCACCAGGTGCTAGGTTTGGAAGTCTTTGTTGCTACACTTCCTGTTTTCACTACAGATCAGATTCCTTGTTTGTTTTATGACTTGTTTTGGAGGCAGCAAATTGTGCTCAGAGATTGAGATTGTCTTTGCCAATAGTTTATTTAACAGAGGTTCACTGTGAAAATCATAATAATTTCAAAAGCCAATAGCATACAAGATAATGTCTTTTAATAAGCTAATAAAGAAATAACATACTCCAAACAAATGATTAACTACACTGTTGTTCTAGGCAAGGAAATATGACAGAGGTAATGTCCAAATATACCATGAGGCACATCTTTTATGGCAGTTTGGTTTCTCGGGAGAGAAGGTTTTGCTAGAGCGTGTGGCTAGGGAACGTTGGCCCCTGCGTTGGCAGGAAGAGGCGGCTGCTCCGAGGGTTATCTCTCCAGGGACATTGCTTGGCTCGTGTCTCTGCCAATAACGAGGGCCTCAGTGGAGCGGTAACAGTTGTCCCTTTCCTTCCTGAGACTGCTGCATGGTTGGATATCACTGCCGACCAAAGAGGTGCCTTGGCCAAAGCAGGAGCATGCGTCTCAATACCTTCAGAGAGCTAGATCTACAAAGGAGAGTTTGCCCTGACTGAAACTCTCAGATACTCCTCCCTATCTCTTGTTTTTTTATATTCCAGCTGTCCCTTTGTCATAGTTGTTTCTGCACATATTCTTATCAGTAAGTCCCCAGCAAGCCTCTCAGCAACTGGGCTGCTAAGTTCCTGTCAGTCAACAGCAGAGGACACGATGACAGCCTTCACAGTTTACTTCATTCTTATATCAAAACAACAGTACTTCGAAGAAAAAAAATTTTTTTTTTGCTCTTAGCCATAAACAAGTGGATTAAAATGACTCCACTTAAGGTGGAAGATCTGGACGAGGGGATCTGAAATAATTTCAAATCAATAGACAACAGTCCTTGTTGTTTAGTCACTGCTAGTGGTCTCTCTCTCCTCCTCCTCCAGTCTGACGGCAGGGTCCCTGACGGATGAGATCCAGAGGAGGAACTCCTTAGATGGAAAAGGAATGCAAGGTCACTTGACATTGGTTTTCACTGGGAATTTCTGCTTTCCCAGCCTGGCTTGGACAACTGAATTTGAGACAACTGATCCCAGTTCCCTCATATCCTGTCCCTGGTCGTCGCCAAGTAAATATTCCATCACCCACTTCTTGAATTCTATTTGCTACTAGTAAGCCACTATCTACAGCTTATACTCTAAGGGTTAAAGTTATACATGGTCATAGATGCCAAAAGATGAAGATTTAGGGGAGGATCTTAGAGTCTGTCTGTTTACCACCCAGTAATTTTGTGATGAAAAGAGTCAAATGTTGTTAGCTAGAAACTAAAGGTAAAGAAATGAAAAGAAGGCCAACTTTGTTAATAGTTAATGTTCTCTCATTTTTCTCCTGGACCAAAGAATTCTCAAGAGTCTTTTTATTTAATAGTGACATGGTTTAATAATCAGTATAGGGAGGGGGGATCGGGATGGGGAACACATGTAAATCCATGGCTGATTCATGTCAATGTATGGCAAAAACCACTATAATATTGTAAAGTAATTAGCCTCCAATGAATAAAAATAAATGGGAAAAATAATAATAATAATAATAATCAGTATGACCTTAAATAGCTTAGGAAGTATTATTATGTACCAAGGGATGCACATGACCCAGACCTGACCAATCAGGGTGTAACCACATTATGCCACATCTGCCTAGCAACAGGGATTGGTCCAAAGGTAACTGTCTCTGGTCCTTTATGTATGGACATGGTGAGAAAGAGGTTTATCTTTCTGCTTAAGTTGTTTAAGCGGGGCAGTGTGAGGCAGGTTAGAGATGACCTTGGGTACTTTCCCTAAGAATAGAGAGAGAGATCTGACAACAAGTTTGAGTCCCTGGATCAAGTCCTGTCTCAAGTTAGCCCCGTCCTTGCCCACTCAGGTAAATCAACATGTTTAATCTCTTCTGCTAAAAGTGTAACTTGTGACTGAAAGAGTCCTGCCACAATAATGTGAATACTGATATTATTTTGGATGTGAGGGCAATCTGGTTTCAACACCTGTCACCTCATTTATCACCCGGGTTGATTCAGCTGATCTGGCTGGTCAGGCGGGAGTCCCCTTCCCCCTCACTGCTCCATGTGCGTCCCTCTCAAAGCTGCATGCATGGTCGAAGAGGATGACCATCCCTGGTAGAAGAGGGCCGGTCTTTGGTCAAGGGTATTACGAGTAGCTGCACTCCCTTGCTAGAACCTCCAAACAAGCAAATATTTTATTTTTAATGGGGGCCCAGTAGAATTTAGTGTTCTCTCCATCACTCAGCTCCAATGACTAGAAGTATAACCTCTATACTTACATTACTATGTGAGCCCTTGGATAATAGTTCTGAGTGATGCTCTGTGGGAAGCAAGGGCAAAATCCTACCTGGAATACAAGTCAGCCCAGATCAAGATCAATCCGTGATATTTCCAGGATGGAAGAGTAACAGTATAATCAATTGCAGGATTTCTCTGCTGGTCCAGTGGTTAAGAGCCCACCTGCCAATGCAGAGGACATGGGTTCCATCTCTGGTCCAGAAGATGCCACACGCGCGGAGCAGCTAAGCCTATGAGCCAAAACTACCAAACCTGCGCCCCCTAGAGCCCATGCTCTGAAACAAGAGAAACCCGCACAATTAGAAGCCCGCGCACCACAAACGGAGAGCAACCCCAGCTTGGCGCAACTGGAGAAAAGTCTGCTCAGCAGTGCAATCAAAAACAAATTAATTTTAAAAATCACATTTGGCACATCTGCTGCAATTAAACTAATTCGAGTTAAGTTCTTAGCAGTCCACTGTCATCTACCACT